>NC_045502.1:3574756-3887534 GCF_009650955.1 Corvus moneduloides | reverse complement strand
GGCGGGGGCGGTCCGGGGGCGGCCGCGGGGGGGCTGCGGGGCTGGGGCGGGGTTTGCGGGCACGGCCATGGCCCGGCGGAGCAGCCGCGGCCCCGCGAAGCCGCCCGATGCCCCCGTTCCAGTGGTGCCACGGTGAGCGCGGGGAGGGGGCGGGCGGGTGGGCAGGGGCTGTCCCCTCCTTGCTGCCCGGGAAGGGGGGCACTGACTGCGGGGGGGAGCGGGGCACCCCCGGGCATCCCCCGGGCACCCCCGGGCATCCCCCGGGCATCCCCCGGGCACCCCCGGGCATCCCCCGGGCATCCCCCGGGCACCCCCGGCCGCTCCGTGCGGGGCGGGCGCTCGGTGCCCCCCCGCCTCCCTCCGCTCCGAGGGCTCCCGGGGTCTCGATCCCCCCGTTCCGCCCCCGGCACGGCGCGTCCCGCTCGGCTCTCCGGGAGAAAGCACCCGGCGGAATGGATTGGCCACGCTTTGGCTGCTCGCACCAAAAAACCCCAACCTCAAACCGTCTTTCATGTGCCCGCAAAAGTGGAACAAAGTCATTTTTTAGGGGTCCCCGGACACGGCCCCGGCCCCTCAGGGTCGCGCTCGCCGTGAGGAGCTCTCAGGAACGTGGAGCTGGGTTTGCACATGCGAGGGGGCTCGGTTCAAAGGAGAACTGGGTTATTTTTGTGCCCGAGGAGTTGAGGAGCTGCGCTGGGAATTCCAGCATCAAAGCCCTGCCCCGGCAACAAAGGCCGGGCTGGTTTAATTTATGGAAGGGTTACAGCCTTTGAAGCTAAATATAAAGCGAGCAGTGGCTTCCTCTCCTGTAACACATCCCTCGTGTGCCCTGGGGGACGTGGGGGACACGGAGCCACCGCTCCCCCGGGCAGTTGTCCCACACATGTGGCAGCGTGTGGGTGCAGGGAAATGCTCCGCAGCAGCTCCACGCTCGGCTGTGTCCAAGAAACCTCCTAAATAAGAGAGATTTTGCTTCCCGAGGCTCTGAGCAGCCCCAGCTGTCTCCAGCCTCCAGCGAGGCTTTGGGGACGGCAGGACAGAGCCCAGCCTTGTTCCCAGGCCGAGGCGTGGGTTGAGGGGACAGGGCCTGGGCACCCGACTTGTGCACTTTGGCTTCGAGCCCCAGGCTCAGAGATATTTGATAAATCAGAGCCCGGTGCTGTTAAGGGCCTTCACAGGGCTGGTGGAAAAATCACATTTTAACCTAAATGGGTTTATTCAGAATATCCTGACAGGCGGCCGCTGCCTGGGATTTCAGCTCCTCCTTCGCAGCCCAGCTTTCCCTGCTGCTGCTCACCTGGAGCTCAGGACTTTGCAGACCCCGGGAACTTCATTTGGGGGGCAGCTCCTCATCCCCCGTGCTGGACTTGGCTTCAGGGCAGCTTTGTGCAGGGATTTTTTTCAGCATCCCAGCAAAACTGAGATGGAAACTGCGTTCCATTCTCTGGTGCAGAGCCCACAGCTTTTGTGTGGGAGGAGAAGGAATGGTTTTATTTAATGACCCGCTGAGTTTCCCGTTGGTTTTATTGAACAGGAATTGGGGTGAGGGAGAAGCTCAGCTCAGCAAAACCCCTGCGCAGTGAGGGGGAGGAAACTTGTGTGGGTCCTGACTGGAAATGCTGTGGAATAAATCAAAATGTGGGGTCTGAGGGGCCAAACTTGGCTTTGCTGGAGCACCAGGGCTTTGAGGAGGGGTTGGCTGTGGGGCTGTGGGGTTGAGGTCAGGTTTGGTGTGGGGGACAGGGCTGGGGTCACCCCGTTGTGGGGCTCAAGGCTCTGTGTCCCCAGCGCAGCTCACAGAGGGGGTTTGGGATAAATCTGTGTGGGGAGGAGGAGGAAGAGGGGCAAACCACAGCCCGGATGGGCCAAACTGTACCTGGGCTCCTTCTCCTTCCAAGAGGAGCTGTGGGAGTTCGCATGGAAAACGCTTTTCTGGCCAAACTGAAGCAGCTCCCTGTGCGCGTCCTTCGCGCAGGAGTCCACAAAGGCACCGTGTGTCTGTGGCCACTTCCCCAGATGTTTGCAGATCCCCTTTTTCCCCTTTTTCCACTCAACAATCGCCCCAGCCTTCAGGGGTTCTGGTTCTGGTGTCAAACCAGGAGCCAGGAGCTGGTGGCCGGGGTTGTTTCTCCTCGGTGCCCATCAGGTCCTCATCTCACGTCGGGTAAGCCGGGACTTGATCCGTTCCCCTGGAACTGAAAACACAAAGGCCTCTGTCGGGCAGGGGGGTTTAATCAAAACCATCCAGGGAAGGGGCTGGGAGGGAGAGGGGGCTGAGCTCCGCAGGGACCCCCTGCTCCAGGTTCTGGCAGCTCCTCCTCACATCCCATGGCCTCTCCCAGAGCAGCAAAGGGAATTTCCCTGGAGCTGCACCCCCAGCCCGGGAGTTCCTGAAGGCCCATCCAGCAGGAATGCCCCTGGCTGAGCTGGTGAGTCCCAAAAAGGCCCTTGTGGGGTCAGAGACAGCATTTCACCCCATGGGATGGGGCAGAGCATGGGGGCTGTAGGAGGAGAGGTGGCTGGGGTGGTTTCTGGGGTCAGGAGCTGGGTTTTGGTGTTGTGAGCTGGGTTTTGAATCCCTTAAATGAGCCCAGAGGGATGTGCTGGGGCTCTCCAGCCCGTGCCCCACCAGCTGGTGCTCCAGCATTACCTCATGTCTTACTCAATGGGTTTTTTTCAGAGCTGTAAGCGTTTTGTTTTGTTTTGTTTTGGGGGTTTTTTTGGAGTATTTCTCAATCACTTCCAGCAAGGAAATGGCAAAAAATAATGAACCTTTCCTATTGTCTCTTCCTGCACCTGGTGGTCCTGGGAGCAGCAGGACCTGACAAACAAATCCTCCCTTTCCCGCTGTGGCTGAGGTGGATGACGGATTGTCTCCGGTCATTCCAGGAGGCACAGAGCGTGTGGCTCTGGGGCAGGAAAACCCCATTTCCTACAGCCCAGGCTCTCCTCTGCTGCAGCTGCGCGGCACCAAACTGGTGTCCCCAGTGCCAGGTGGCTCCTGGCCACGGTGGCTTGGCCGTGGCATCGATGGGACACGTGAACTCCCCCACCCAGCAGAGCAGATTCCTGGGAATGGCTGGAATTTGGGTGTCCCAGCTCAGAAGTGCCACCTGCCCACCCTGCTGGGGTGGTGTCCTGCTGTCCCCTGTCACCGTGGGGAGGACACCAGACAGACCAGCCCTGGGTGTCTCTGCTGGTGCAGGAGGTTCTGCTGCCCACTCCTGCCTGTCCCTGCAGAGCGAATTCCAGCCTCTCCTGAGGAACAGGCGGAGGGGCTGGGGGGCTGTAATTAAAGCCAGGAGCGCTCCTGGAGGAGCTGTTTGATGAGGAGCAGGGTGCTGGGCGGAAGGAAGGGGCCAGGGGAGCTGCTCCGTGGGGCACAGATGGGGCTGGGAGCTCCTCTCCTTTCAAGTGAGAGCCGAGGAGAAATCAAAGCCCTGACTCCAGGGGGGTCAGAGCCATTCCCAGACATAAAACGGGGCTCATTCCATGCCAGAGCCCGGCTTTGCAGCAGCCCTGAGCAGTGTCAGGGGGCTGGGGCTCCGTGGGAGCCTCCCGGGGTGGCTGTGCTGTCACCAGCCCTGCGTGACACCCACGTGTCCCCCGTGGTGGCCCTGGGGTGGCACCCGTGGCTTTGCTGGGACAGGGGACTGGGTCAGCCGGTGCTCAGTGACCCCAGCGCCTCTCCCCACGCCGAGGCCGAAGCAGCCGCTTGCTCCTCCTGGGGCGATGGCAGCCGCCAACTGTTGCTGTTTTTCAGGCTGGTTTTTAGCTTCGTCCTTCCCTAAATCCCTTTCCAGCCTCTGTGTATTCCCCTGGAGATGAAATCCCGGGGCCTGCTGCTCCTGCAGCTGCTGCAGAAGGGGCTGGTGGCTGTGGAAATGCAGCTGAGCTGCTCTGAGGGGCTGCTGCTCTTCCAGGGGAGCTCTCACCTCACCGGGCACAGGACGATGTCTTAGTGCTGCTTTTTGCCCACTTGGCAAACTCCACAGGGGACGGAGCCAGCCCAGGCTCTCTGTGCTCTCTCAGCGCATCTTCTTCACCTCCTTTTCACCTAAACGCTGAACTTCTCTCATTTCTCTTCCTGCCAAGGGTGCTCCTGCAGCCTGGGGCTGATTTATCCCACTAAACCCTGTACGATGCCGCCCATCACCTTCCAGGACCTGCCCCTCAACATCTACATGGTCATTTTCGGCACCGGCATCTTCATCTTTGTGCTCAGCCTCATCTTCTGCTGCTACTTCATCAGGTGAGCCGAGGGCTGCGCCGGCGGCTCGGTGTCCCTGGGCATCCCCAGATCCTGGTTTTTCCCAGAAAACCGGGACAAACCGCCGGTCGGTGCCGGGGCCCCACAGCCTGGAGCAGGGCAGGAAGCGCAGGAAGGGGCTCCTGTTTTCCAGGGAACGTGCGAGGGCCGCACTGTGCGGGACAGGGAAGGAGCGGTGGAGGATGTGCCTTTCCCTGCGCTCCCTGCTCGGGGAGCGCTATTTTTAACCCCAAAGCCGAGGCTGCTGTTCCTGGAGGGCCGGCTCAGCCCTGCCCCGCGGGATGTCCCCCGCATCCCTCAGCCACTTCAGGGGCAGTTGGGAGCGCGTTTTGGGGCCCGGCTTGGAGGAGAGGCCGTCCCGTCCTCCCCATCCCCGCGGTTCTGGGCCAGCCGCGTTTCCCCGGCCAAGGTCACGGCGGGGCCGGGAGCTGCCGGCAGCCGAGCGCTGGAAATGCGGCGCTTCCTGCCCTGCGAACGACTTCCGAAGGCAAACAATCGCCCCCGCCGCCCTTATCGCTCCCACTGCCCATTCCCGGGGCCAGCTCGGGCTGCTCCTGCACAAACGGAGCCGCTGATCCCGAATCCCGGGCGGGAGGGGCGCGTTCCCCGTGATTTCAGGTGCCTCCCGAGTATTTTTGGCTGCAAAACTCACGGTGCCTTTCTCTCCCTGTCCCCAGCAAGCTGCGGCAGCAGGCGCAGAGCGAGCGCTTCGGGTACAAGGAGGTAACGCGGGGGATGTTCCCGCACCAGCCGGGCGGGGTTTGGGATGAGCGGGGACACAGCGGGGACCGGGGCTGCGCGTTCCAAAGCGCTGGGACGGGACACCCTGCCCGGAACCCCCCGGGCTCAACCCGCCCGCGCACGGCTCCCTTCAGCTCCTCCCGGGGCAAGATCCTTCCTGCAGTTAAATCCTCCCCTCCTTCTCTCCTTCAGGTGGTTTTGAAAGGCGATGCGCGCAGGCTGAACGTGCACGGGGTGAGCGGGACCACCTCTGGATCGGGATGGAGCTGGGATTAACAGGGACAACCCTCGGGACACATCCCCTGTGCTCAGGAGCAGGGCTGGGACAGGCTGGGGATGCGATGTGGGGATGTGTGCCCCAAAATCCCCCTCCCCGCGGGTGGTTTGGGAGCGGGGCCGAGCTCCCGGCTGGAAACACCCGGGATTTCCCGAGCCGTGGCATTTCTGGCGGGTCCCACGTGTTCGCACCCGCCCTCAGCCTCCGTCTCACCTCCCACAGCAGACCTGCGCCGTCTGCCTGGAGGATTTTCGGGTGAAGGAGGAGCTGGGGGTGCTGCCGTGCCAGCACGCCTTCCACAGAAAGTGAGTGGGGCTGGCAGAGCGGGGCGGGAGCGGGGAATTCCCTGCGGGAATCGGCATTGCCGCCTTCCTGCCCGCAGGTGCCTGGTGAAGTGGCTGGAGGTGCGCTGCGTGTGCCCCATGTGCAACAAACCCATGGCGGGGCCGGGGCAGCCCCGAGCCGGCATCGGGACCCTCCTGGATGAGCTGGTGTGAGCCAGCCCCGCTCCACATCCTGCGGGATCCGTCGGGATCCGTCGGGATCCACCGCGGGACCGCGGCTCCGCACGCCCGGCATTGCCCACCCCGCCTGCCCAGGGTCCCTCTGGAAGGATCCGGGGTTTCCCGGTTGGGATTTTGACCCCGCAGGCCGTGGCTTGGTTTGGGATTTGCCGCTGTCCGGGCTGTGCTCCCCATGGAGCCGGGACGGCCCCGGGCTTCCCTGCGGGAAGCTGAGCCCCAGGGCGCGGGTGGGCTCCTGTCCCCACTTCTGCTGCAGAGTTATTTTTGTACCCGAGCCCCTCCGGACCCCCAGGATCCCCATGGGGCAGAGGGATTGTACAGTTTTGTGTAAAAAAATGATTAAATGGATGATTTCTTAGTCTGTCTCAGCTGTGGGTGCTGCCAGGGGGCCCCAATAAAGGCCAAGGGGATGCTGAAACCCCCAGGTGCACGAGGAGGGGACACTGCTGGCCGTGACCCTTTAATGGAGTGACAAATCACCCAAACTGCCCCGAACAGCATCGACGTGCCTCCCCTCCCCAGGGCCAGGACCCCCCGGCTGTGCCCAAATCAGGGCGGAACCCCCTGATCTCCCCGTTTTCACTCATTTTTGACATGTCCGAGAGAAGATGACATCAGCGGTGACATCACTGACCCCTCCAGGGCCGGGCACCCCCCAAGCTGTGCCCACATCAGGGTGGACCCCCCTCTAATTTGCCCATTCCCACTCATTTCTGACATGTCCGAGAGAACGCGGCGCCAGTGATGACGTCACAATTTACTCATTTCCACTGATTTCTGATACTGAAAAGCGATAACGTCAGAGCAGCACCACCCACCCATCACGCCACGAAAATGACGTCACGGTGATTACGTCACAGCAACGTCACCTCCTCATTACCCCCCTGCCGCTGTTCTTTGACGCCAAAAAGAGAAAGTGACGTCGCGGTAACGTCAGGACCCCCCGGCGGTCAGATGGGACTGTGCAATGTCGTAACGCAGGGCGCACACGTCACGCAGCCGCGTGCCACTCCCATTCATCATCTCCATGAACCGGAAGGATCAAAAGCGCTTCTTCCCGCGCCGGGCCCCACAGTCACGCCACTACTCTGAAGTCACGGTGATATCGCCGTCCTCATCTAGCTCCCCTCCTTCCGTTTCAGCCCCCTCCGCACCACCGCCCGCCGCCCTCCCGTCCCGGTTTCTGCCCTCCCCGCCCCTCACGGCCGCTGTTCGCCGCACCGCGATTCTTAATTAGTAATGCTAATTTATTCACGCAACGCCACGCCCCCTTTGCCCACCTGCTTTACGGCAACTGGGGGGGATTTGCGACAGCGCGCGCGCGTGGTGCTGCGGTGAGGGGAGCGGGGGCGCTCGGGGCTCTCCGAAGGGGTCCCGGGGGTTCGCGCTGCCCGCGGGGCGCTGCTGCCACCGGCGATGTGTCTTTAGAGGGGTTTTAGGGCGGGGACGTCCCTCCGGGGGTCGTGCCAGGCCATGGATGTCAGCAGCCCGACGCGGGCGCTGAGCCCGGAGCGGGGTCCCGGGCAGGCGGAGCCGCCGCCCGCCGCCCCCTCGGCCGAGCAGGTGCTGCTGCAGGCGCGGCTGGCGCTGTCCGAGCGGCCGGGAGCCCTCCGGGAGCTGGGCGCGCTGCTGGAGGCGGCGGATCCGCGCTGGCTCCTGGGCTCGGCGAGCCCCGCGGCGCTGGGCTCGCTGGCCGCGGCCCTGGGCGGCTTCGCGGCTCCGCCGCGCCGGGAGCAGGACGGGACCGAGCCCCCCGGGCAGGACGCAGCGCTGGCCGCCGTGGCGGAGCGAGCGGAGCGCGTTGGCGCCGTGTTCCTGCTCCTCCTCCAGAAGCTGGAAGCTGCCAAGGGTCAGGAGTCGCTGGGGATGGCCGTGGTGGGGCCCGTCCTGCGCCGGGTGCTGGGACACGCGTTCATCTTCGCCGTCACGCACAAGGACGAGAGGCCCTGGACCACGGCGAGCACTCGGGCAGTGGCTCAGGAGCTGCTGGAGCGGCTGCTCCAGGCTGCCGGCTGCGGGTCCGTGGCGGAATTCCTGCGGGGAAAGGAGGGGGATGAGGAAGGAAGATTCGGAGCAGTGATGGGGCTCCTGAAGCAGGAGTTAACCAAGTGAGTGCGAAGGGGAGCGTGGCGCTTGGAGGGTCTCTGTGTAGGAAATGCTGGGAAACGGAGCTCAGGCTCAAGAGATGCTAAACAGGAGGCCAGGAGCTTTACAAATGCCCAGCAGTGGAAGGTGCTGGGGGATGATTGTCAGTTTGCTGCCAGCTGAGAACCTCAAGTGCACGGGAAATGAGTACTCTCAGTGTTCCCTGAGCTGTGTTTGTCCCTCCAGAGACACCTGGAAGCGTAACCCAGGCTCCAAACACGTATTCTCCTGGACTCTGCTCCACGTCAGCCGGCCCTGGCTGTGCCCTCACCTGGAGCGGGTGCTGCCGCCCGCGCTGCTCCTCTCCGATGACTTCCAGGAGGAGAACAAAGTGCTGGGCGTGCGCTGCCTGCACCACATCGTCCTCAACGTGGTGAGGGAGGGAGGGCAGGGCTTGGAGCCCTTTCCGGGTGTTGCTGAAGGAAGGGTCAGTCCCAGAATGTCCTGAGCTGGAGGGGACCCACAAGGACCAGAGTCCAACCCCCGGCCTGGCACAGACACCCCAACAATCTCGTCCCTGCGAGCGGTGTCCAAGCAGCTCCTGGGGAGCCTGGGCAGTACCCAGCACCCTAAAATCCAACCTAACCCTGCCCTGGCACAGCTCCAGCCATTCCCTCGTGTGGGTCAGGTTCCTAACTTCTCCTCCTGGCACACGGCAGGGCTTACCCTGCGTTCACAGCAGTTCCTCACGCTCGGGGTGTCCCAGGGTTTGGGCGGGATGTGCTTTCCTTAGGTTTTAGCAGAATGTGCTGCCCAGGAACAACGCCCTGGTGTCTGTTGTTGCAGCCGGGTGCGGATCTGTGCCAGTTCAACAGGGCCCAGGTGGTGTTCCACGCCCTCTACAACCACCTCTACTCACGGGAGGCCCCTCTCATCCAGGTAGGACGGCTGGGCTTGGGTTTAACGTGCCTTGGGCTATTGGCAGCCGCGCAGTTTAAGGCAGGAGGAGGCTGAACCTGTTGCCTCTCACAGTCCAGTCAGGCTGTCACCAGCCTGTGAGACAGAGTAGTTCGGGAGATTCCAGGAAAATGCCAGAGCAGAGGGAATCCTCCTGCCCCGTTCCAGGGCAGGTAACAGGTTTGAAGCACTCGGGCCTGTCGGGTGAGCAGCAGCGGCCGTGGGTGGTCACAGGGTTGGGATTTACTGGGTTTTGGAGAGAACACGAGCTCAGGTTCCCCATCTGTCCCCAAACCAGGCAGTGCTGCTGTGCCTGCTGGACCTGCTGCCCGTCCTGGAGCGAGGCCAGCGGCACCAGGGCCACGGGAGAGCCACGTCCCCCTGGGACCAGGTGCTGCAGCTGGTGCTGACCCACATGGAGGCCGAGCATCGGCTGGCGCTGCGCAGGGTCTACGCGGGGACCCTGCCCGCCTTCGTCACCAGGTGAGACACAGGGGACAGGGGGACCTGGGGGCCCTGCCCACCTTCCTGAGGAGCTGAGAGCAGACCAGATGAGAGCTGTGACCCCACGGGGATGGGCCCTGGGCTTGCACCCAAGGGTATCCTCTGCCTCAGGGTGTGTTTGTGCCTCCAGACTCGGCATCCTCATTGTGAGGCACCTGAAGAGGCTGGAGCGAGTCATCCTGGGCTACCTGGAAGTCTCTGATGGTCCCGAGGAAGAAGCCAGACTGGGAATCCTGGAGACACTGCAGTGCACCATAGAGCACGCCTGGCCCAGGTACCTCTCTGGGGGGATTACACACAGAAAAGCTCTCCTGGAAGCCCGTCCTGACATGAGTGCTTCATTCCTGTCCTGAATGTTTTCATAAGACCCAAAGCTACTTTTTCTTGAGGAAAAGGCCCTCAAATCCTAAGGGAGAATCTGTCCCAGGAAGTGCTTGCTGGCATTACTGAAAAACCTGGCTCCAGAATTAAGCTGGGTTCTCTCTCTCTGAGTTTGACCCACCTTGTGCCTGTTCCAAAAGCATGAGTGGTTACAAATTAAATCAATGTGGAGTAAGCCCTGGGCTGTGCAGGGACAGCATTCCTGCCACACCATCCCGAGGTTCCTGTGTGTCCAGGGCTGTCCTGGCACGCTGACCAAGGCCAGCTGCTTCCTCAGGCTGGCACCAGCCCTGCCCCACACCAGAACCAGGAGCTGCTCAGCAAAGCTGTGCTGTCCTGTGCCTCGGGAAGGGTTTGGGATGAGGTGTTGCCCTTGCAGGATGCCCTGCAGGCTCCCCGTGCTCCTCAAGGCCCTGCTGAGGCTGCTCTGGGACGTTCACACGGAGCAGGGCCCAACGCCGGTGCCCGTCAGAGCTGCCCTGCTCCACAGGGCCACCCAGTGCCTCATCCTGCTGGATCGCTGCTCCCAGGGCCAGGTGAAGGTGAGTCAGGGACTCTGTGCCAGTGCCCTCTTCCCTCTCAGCAGGATTTGGCATTTCCCCTCCCCAACATCAATAATCGATTGATCAGTGCCTCGATACCAATCGATGGGGATCAATCTGTGCTTTGCTCCACCCGAGGGCTGGGGGGGCTGGGTGACACCGTAACCCAAGCACTGCAAATGCTGCTTTTCTCCCTGCAGGTGCTGCTGGAAGGGGTGCACAGCAGCTGTGAGGAGAACCAGGTGCGGGAATGCCTCAGGAAGGTGCAGGAGAGCAGCTGAGGTGCCTGACACTGCTCACCCCCTTTTGTACAGTAAAATTGTTGTATTTATTTAAAGTTCTGTCATTCTTGTCCCACCTGTGAGCCGCACACCTCCCCCAGACACATCCAGGCCACGTGTGGCTCCTCCAGCCTTACAGGAAGCAGCAGAGCCCCCCGGGCCAGGGCCCTTCCTGGAGCAGAGTCTGGGCTGAGCTTTCTGTGGTTGTAGAGGGGGGGATGTTCCTTTGCTTCATCCAGTTGTACAAACTCACTGCAGTTCCCTGGGGTCAGGACAGAAACCCCGCTGTTCTTGCAGAAAATGTGTGGAATATAAAACCAGGAGTCACTGAGGGTCCTGTCCAGGGGTGGAAGGTGGGGACACCCTGCAGTGCCGTTCTGGTGACACATCTGGAGCTCTGCCAGTCAGTACAAAACGGGATCAGGGAAGGTTCAGGCTGCTTTTGTCTTGGTGCTTGGCTCTGTTTCCTCTTCGTACTCTATTTCAATGTAGGGACGTTTTCTCCTGGCTGGGCCCTTCAGGGGAGTTTTCCCTTTAGATTTGGGGTGGGAGGCTTTCTTCTCTACTTCTTCCTCCTCTTCCTGCTCCTCTTCACTGCTCGTCTCCAACTTATCCATGTCCTGAGGAAGAATTGGGTGACGGGAGTGATGTCAGAGCAGGTTGTGTAACTAAACCTCCTCTTTTCCCCAAAATCACCTCGTGGATGATCCCGTTCCACAATCCCTGGCTCCAGAGGAGCTGGGCTGGGGTCCCACTGTACAATTCTCTTCCACAACTCCGATTTGGCTGCCTCCTCCCCATCCCCAGAGACACCCAAGGCTGGAGGTGCCCATCCAGCTCAGCCTCAGTTTGCACCTGGTGCTTCACCTACCTCGAAGTCGCTGAGCTCGCTGTCCTCTGCTTCCACAAACTCCCTTTTGTCCATGTCCTGCAGGGAACAGAGGCAGGGACTGAGCACAGCAGTGCCACGACTCGTGCAAGAGCCACCACAAGGTTGTTCTGAGCTCTCCTGAGGTGTTCTCAGCCAGCAGGTGGAGGCACCTGAGCACCAGGGCAGGGCTGAAAGCTTTACCTCATCATCATCTTCATCTTCTTCCCTCTCTGCATCCGACTCGCTCTCGCTCTCTGCATCTTGCTGTTGGAGGGCCTTGTCAAAGGCGTGGATGGGGAAGTTGTAAATGTCTCCATACTGAAAGGAAAATGGGGATTTTCCGTAAGCCACAGGAGGAAGATGGACTTTGGGCACGGGGCAGCATCAGACTGAGGTGAAAGCCCCTTGCCAAGTCTGACCCCACGCTCCTGCACAGAACAGGAGGGGAGCCCTCGTGTTTTGGGGCTCCCTGTGTTTTGGGGAGCCAGGCACCCCCTATCCCCCCCGGAGGCAGCAGCACAGGGGCAGCACTGTGAGCTCTGTGTGACCCTCACCGTGTCCTGCTTCAGCCTTTCCAGCAGCTCCTTCTCGATGGCATTGTCCAGCTGGGCAGCAATCAGGGCTTTCTCCTACGGGACACAGAGCAGCTGTGTGAGGCTGAGGGGCAGTGGGGACAGGGGCAGTGGCAGGAGGTGACACGGAGCCATCACTACCTCTCGCCTGTTCTCACGCCTCTCGATCTTCCTGCGCAGCGGGACGAGCTTCCTCCTGCAGGGAACACAAGCTCTGGGAATCTGGCAGCCTCTGGCAGCAACAGCCAGCAGCTCCAGCATTCCAAACGTGGCTGCAGCGTGTGCAGTGTCCTGGGGGCAGCGTAGGCTGCCTCAGGATAACGAAGATCTACAGCTGTTGGAGAGGGTCCAGAGGATGGGGAAGGGTCTGGAGGGGCCACAGGAGGAGCAGCTGAGGGCACCTGGAGCAGCTCCTCCAAGGGGACAGCTCCGATCTCTGCTCCCTGTGACAGAGACAGGACCCAGGGAACGGCCGGAGCTGTGCCAGGGGGGTTGGGATGGATTTTAGGGAAAGGTTCTTCCCCCAGAGGGTGCTGGGCACTGCCCAGGCTCCCCAAGGAATGGGCACGGCCCCGAGACTGCCAGAGCTCCAGGAGCGTTTGGGCAGCGCTGCCAGGGATGCCCAGGGTGGGGTTGTTGGGGTGTCTGTGCAGGGCCAGGATTTGGGGTCAGTGATCCCTGTGGGTCCCTTCCAGCTCCGGACATTCCCTCAGTGCATTTATACACCCGACTCCCTGCGGCTCATCCACGCCACACAGATCCATCTCAAACCCCTCAGGAAAACAGTGACCAGCTCCACGTCCAGCAGTGCCAGCAGCTCAGGAGAGGGGCAGCAGCTCCATAAGCCACCAGTGGTCACTCCATGGTCACTCCCCGTGTCCCTTACTGTCTCTTGAGGGTCAGCTTGCGGATGCGGATCAGGTACTGCGTGATCTTGGTGAACCTCTGCTTGCACTTGTGCCGGATGAAGCGGGGCCAGTAGATGAGGTTCTCATCGATCTGCTCCAGAGCCTTCTCGTAGTTCTTGCTCAGCAGCACCTGCGGGGACAGGGGAAGGGGTGGGTGACAGAGCAGGACAAAGCAGGGACGCTTGGGAGGGGCTGCATCGCTCCCAGAGTCACGGAGCCATTAAGGAAAAGCCCTCCAAGGTCATGAACTCCACCCTGTGCCCGATGCCCACCTTGTCCCCAGCCCAGAGCACCGAGTCCCACCTCCAGGGATGGGCACTCCAAACCTCCCTGGGCAGCCTCTGCCAAGGCTTCAGCACCCTTTCCATGGGGAAATTCCTGCTGCTGTCCACCCTGAGCCTCCCCTGGCCCAGCCTGAGGCCGTTTCCTCCCTCCCGTCACTGCCTTGTCCCCGAGCTCACCCGCTCCCAGAGGCGCCGGGGGAACGCCGCCCGCTCGATCGTCTTCATGTAGAGATAACAGCGACCTGGAACAGGGAACAAACCCCACTGAGTGCCACACCCAGGCGTTCCCTCGACACCTCCAGGGGTGGGGACTCCAAACCCCCCGGGCAGCCCCTTCCAAGGCCTGACTGCGCTCTCCATAGGGAAATTCCTCCCGCTGTCCCCGCTCCCACCTTTCTCCTCACGGACAGTGGCGTACTGGCTGTTGGCCAGCGGGCAGGAGGAGCGGTTGCACAGCCCCGTCAGGTTGTACTCGTTCCGGCAGAAGTTCTGCGTTTTGGTGCTGGGAAAGAGGGGACAAGGAATTAATGAGGGAAAAGCAGGAAGACCCCACTGCCCCTCCAGCTCACCCCATCCTCTGTGACTCGCAGCGAGTGGTGGCACAGGGGGGACACTGTGGGGTTTGAGGGGTAGCCGAGCGTGTCCCTCCAGTTCCTTTCCCTGCTGGATCCCCCCAAAGCCCCACCCCGTCCCCCCAAACTCACGTCATCTTGTAGGAGCAGAACTGCCTGTTCCCCAGCATGCTCCAGACAACCTGCGAGCACAAACAGCGGGTGACACACCGCGACACCCCTCACCCGGCCCCCCACGTCCCCCGCCGGCTCCGGCAGCCCCCGGTGCGGCTCTGACGCCGGAAACCCCACAAACATTGGGGTTTTCTCCATGTTGCCCCAGCAGGGAGAGCGCGGTGCCCCAAGAAGCGCAGACACATCGCATCTGCTGCTGCCGAATGCCCGTTCACAGCCCCCGGCCCAGCTGCCCCCCTCGAGCCACCCCCGCGCCGGGGACTGGGGACCCCCGGCCACGTGGGACGGGCGCACGGCCGGGCCCAGCGGCGGGGGCGGGCGTTTGACACGGGGCCGCAAGAACGGTCGGACTCACATCGTCCGAATGCATGGTGGCGGTGCCAGCGGTGCCAGCGGCGGCTCAGAGGTGCCAGTGACGGGGACAGCGGTGCCCGCGGCGGTGACTGACGGTGCTGGCGGGACCGGCCGCGCGGGCTAGGGCGCCGCCATTACCGGAAGGGGCGGGGCGCGCGAAGTCTCGCGAGAGCGGCGGTGCGGCGGGCGGGAAGGGGGCGGGCCCCGCTGTCATGGCGGCAGTGGCGCCTCCCCTCAGGGCGGGCACCGAAGGAACCCCCGGCACAAACAGATGCTGAGGGGCCCTGAGCAATACGTTTGGCGTGGGTTAATTCCGCACTCTGGAGCCGTGGGAGAAACTGCGGATTCTCGGCTAAACTCTTCCCTCAGAGCTTTCGAGACCCCCCGGCTGAAGCACCTGACATATCCCCATTAAATACAGTGATCTGACTGGCTTTGTTGGCTGAGTCTAAACCTTATTCCCACCTCAGTTTCTTTAGAGTTCTTCAAACGAATAAATTAATTTAATGTATATTGGGAAGGACACACGAGCTCT
Source organism: Corvus moneduloides (assembly GCF_009650955.1). NCBI lineage: Eukaryota > Metazoa > Chordata > Aves > Passeriformes > Corvidae > Corvus > Corvus moneduloides. The sequence goes on along the minus strand of NC_045502.1, from coordinate 3,872,702 downwards.
GAGTAGCACAGACATAGCACAATACATCAAACTGTACCAAGACAGAAACAAAGGTTTTTTAGCGTCCTCAGAGGAGCGGTGACATTGTAGTGACATCTTTATTGCCAGCTGCCAGCTGATTCCATGGTTCAGTCCCACAGTGGCTTCACTAAAGGCCTGGAGCCTCCAAATCCTGGTGGTTGGAGAAGAGGTTGGAAATTCTGCCTCCCACGAGTGTGGAATAGGCAGGTTTGGCTGTGGCTGCTCACACATCCGCGTTCTGTAGCCGGAATATTGGCTCCAGAGCAGGGCACGCATTCCTTGCCGTGGCTACTCCACATTTCCTGCCTCCCTGTCGCTCTCCTCCGTGAGGGGGAATTCCCGCAGGGCTTCCTTTGGGGTGTAGCTTTTGGGTTGCATGGGGCACTCCTGGCTCAGGATGGCCTGGGTGAAGCAGAGCAGAAATCACGCTTTAATAAAAACAATGATTCGTTTGAGCAGTTAACAGGAGCATTGTCACATTGGCAAAAAGCCAAAGCTGGCTTTTCCCCAGGGAATACGAGCCCTGAGCACAGGGAAGGACGCTCGAAACTTTCCTGCTTTTATCGGAGTTTTTTTGTTGCTTTTTGAGGGCAGAACAGAGCCCACCAGGGAAGACGCAACCCCTGGCAAATTTATTCTTAATTCCCCCAAATCCCTGGGATATGAAACTCCAGGAAAGCATCCCTGACTGACCATCTTCTCCTCTGTGGCCGGGGGGCTGCGCAGGAGGCAGCAGAGCGGGGCGTAGGCCATGTTCAGCACCCCGATGATGACCATCAGCCAAGGGAAGCCGAGGGCTCGCACAATCGCCCCGCCCGTGGAGGGGCCTGCAAATTCAAACATCAAAAAGGGACAGAACGCCAGGGGGATACACCCTGAGTAGCTACACCGTGAGTAAAGCTCTCCTACCGATGGCAAAGCCCATGCAAAAGGCCACGTCGGCGATGGCGTACACGGTGCCGTAGGCAGAGGTGTGGCGCAGGTCCACCAGGTAGCCCATGATGGGCATCATGGAGGAGTCCACCATTCCTGGCCGGAGCAAGGACAGGCTCCTCAGTCCCTGCTGCCCTGGGGGAGCTGCCCGGGAGCAGCCGCAGCACCCCCAGCTCACCTATGGCAAAGCCCAGCCCGGCGTTGGGGCCGATCAGGCCGTAAATGTTGGTGGCCAGAGGGACCTGGGAGAGGAGAGAGAGGAGGTGTGAGGCCAGAAGAGCTGTGGGAGGTGGGAGGGGGGGACACAGGGCATGGAATCACAGAATGGGTTGTGTTGGAAGGTTAAAGACCACCTAATCCAACCCCCTCTGCCATGGGCGGGGACACCTCCCACTGTCCCAGGGTGCTTCAGCCTGGCCTTGGACACTGCCAGAGATCCAGGGGCAGCTGCAGCTTCCCTGGGAATTCCATCCCAGCCCCTCCCCACCCTCACAGGGAGGAATTCCTCCCCAATATCCCACCTAACGCTGCCCTCTGTCACTTTGAAGCCATTCCCTGTGTCCTGTCCCTCCATCCCCTGTAAATATTCTCTCCCTGTCTTCCCTGCAGGCTCCCTTCAGGTCCTGGACCGCCACCATTTGGTCACCCCAAAGCCTTTTCCAGGCTGAGCAATCCCAAATCTCTCAGCCTGAAGATCTGGAGACCTTTCCCAGATCTGCAAAAACCCATCCAGAGGTGCAACCCCTGAGCATCTGCTGTGCCAGGACCGTGAAAATCCCTGTGGATTCTCCTGCTACTCACGCAGAGGAGGCTGATTCCCACCACAGCCATTCCAATCATGGAGCACAGCCACCTGCAAAGTGAGCAGAGGGCAGGAGTTCTCAGCCTCGAGCAGAACCTGCTGAAATTTGGGCTGGGCTGAGCCAAAATCTTTAATATCCCACTTACCTGCCCATCCTGTTAGCCAGAATCCCAAAGAGGTTGGTGCCAATGAGGTAGGATATGCTGGCAGGCAGGAATGCCATCCCTGGAGAGAGAAGGGATTAAAAAGGATGTTTCATGCCCAGAAAAACCCAGATTTGCACCAATTTTCATTCCCTAATTGCCTACTTTGGAGAATACACGAGCCAGGCCAGGCACGTGAACATCTCCTCTCATAATTTCTCCCTCTCCCACGTCTGAACATTTTCCCTCACTAAATAAAGAGGAATAACACAACTGCTTAAGTAAAAAGCTCGGGGATCATTATGTAGCTCACGATTAAATATTTGCTCTCCCTGCAGCTTTACCAGGTGTTTATTTTTCATATCCTCTCCTGCTGACAGTAAATAAAAGTGATCAGCTCCATTTCCCTGGGACAGCTTCCTTGTTGGAACACACTGATTTGTGTTTGGTTTCCTCTCCTCTCTCTAACAGCTACAGAACATGGTTAATCCTGCGGATTTTGCCCGAATTTCCCAGAATTATGGGAGGAGACAAAATAAAGAAGCCCCTTGGGTTCGGAACAGCTTGTGGTGGGTGGGTTGGTGCTGAACTCTGAATCCAAACTGCTCTCACATCTCAGGTACCTGAACATCTTAGGGAATATCTTTGGAATTTTGTTTTGTTAAGTCACCTCAAAGCTCCTCTCGGTGACAGGGGAGCCCTGAGTGCTTTTTCCCTGCATTCTGTCCCTTCTCCCGCTCCCAGAATCCCTGGGTGCCGCTTTCACCTTGCCCATCCTTGCTCCAGAGAAGCAGCCGAGGCTTTTAGTGGCTGCCTGCCCAGAGGATAACTCGATCAGGAGCAATTCCAGCCCCCTGCTCCAAGCCTGCAATCCAATTTGGGATCTAAGTGCAGCCCGGGGCACCCCCCGGGTCATTCCTGCGCCAATTGGGTTTTATAACCATTACTGGTTATTTCTGCAGCGAACACAGGCGCTGTTATCTCCACATCCCATTTTCCGGGCAGCTGGCAATCAGCACAGCCCATCCTGCCCTGCCTGGGATGCTGGGAACGGCCTCGTTTCACTCGGAGCTGCCTCTGCAGAGCCCATCTGGCCTCCACAATCGCAGCCCAGCACGAGCCCATTGTCTGCCCTGCAGAAGATGGGCTCCCGGGGCACCCCACAGCCTCCCTGCCCCGTTACTGCTCTGCTGGGGAGCAAATTCCATACAATTTTTGCAATAACAGAGCAGAGCACACGGCACAGCCACCACTGAGGATGTTTCCAGCTGGAAATGGAGCCGTGCACAGCCTGGGATCGCTCACTCCACAGGCATGAGGGCAGATGTTTCCTTCTTTTTATGGAGTGATATAAAAGATGATTCAATCCCTCCCGCAGTGCCCAGGCAGGGACAATTCTTTGTCCCTGGAAGTGTCCAAGGAACACCTGGACATGGCACTCAGTGCTCTGGGCTGGTCACAGGTTGGACGCGGTGGCCTGAGAGGGTTTTTCCGAATGATCCTGTGATCCTAAACTCTCTGAAGCTCAGGGGAAGAGGCTGCAAAGCTCGGGACCTACCGAGCTGCCACTGTGGGGAGCACATGGTCTGCAGCATCCAGATGGGCAGCGTGGGCTCCAGCATGGCCACCCCCATGTTGGAGAAGCAGAGGGCTCCTGGAAAAGGGAGAAGAGGGAGGAAAGCTCCATTTTAGCCCTTTTTGCTGCTGTTTCAAGCAGGCACGAGGGAGTCTTTAACCAGGGGACAAACGTCCACCTTTACCTGCAGCCACCAGGATGTAGGGGTCTCGCAGCAGGGTGGACAATGGGGTGGCTTTGGTGCTCTGCACAGGGGGCAAGGTGGGCTGGGGGCTGTGCGTGCCCTCTCCTGGTCCTGGCACAGCCCCCGGCCCTGGGCAGTGCCCACCTCCCTCACCCAGCGCCGCTCAGGCCCGTGCTCACCTCCGGGGAGATCCGGGAGGGCTGCAGGATGCACAGCTGCAGAGCTGGGGACAGAACACTGCTGATGGCTCCTTCCTGCAGGCACCACCCCTCCCAAGCACCTCTCCTTCCCCTCAGCCCGACCCATCCCAGCAGCAGAACCCTGGGATTCAGGAGCTGCTTGGGGACGTGGTTGGAGCGGGCAGGGCAGGAGGGAGCAGCAAAACTGCCCCGAGTGTGTTGGGAGGGTTTTGTCAACCCCTGAAGCAGTCAAAAGTGCAAATGCTCCCACCAGGCTGCCAGCTGGGGAGCTGCCACCGGAGCGTGACAGAGATGGGATGTGGAAAAGGAAAGGATTAAAGCAGGAAGTGTGATAGGCACGAGGCCCACGTTTCATTTTGCAGCAGCTCTTGCACGCTCCATTATGGATATCTTGTTTTGCAGCCAGACAGGGACGGTAACTGGGGCTGTAATTTAATTAGCTCCAGGCTTCCCACTGCAAATGCAGTTCCTGCTGGCTGGAACTTTGCTGTGGCACTCAGAAGGCTCCCGTGGCCTTCGTCTGGGGGCAAGAACAAGGCACCATTTCTGCTGGCAAAGCCTGATTCCTTCACGGCACCAAGAGGCTGCACACAAGGGTGTCTTGCCAAAGAATTCACAGTTCAAAGAGCTTCACTAAACGTGCTGTTTGAGCCATGAAAGGAATCAGGGGGTTTATTAAGTAATGAGGGATTAATTCCTGCTCTGTTGCTGTGTCAGTCATCTGGAGACAGCAAACATGTGATTTAGCCCTGACAGAATAACCAGTGCTGATGGTACCACCCATCCGTGTTAATGGGCCTCTTCCTCCCCACAGACTCTGCCTGAAGCATCCATATTCCAATCTTTTCACATTTTCTGTATTTGTAGGGCTAAACCCTTTGGTTTCTCACCTCCATCCAGAAGGGCGAGGAAGGCCAGCACCAGGAAGGGCGATGCTTTCCCCACGAACTCGTACATGATGCTCCCGAAGGGTGCCCCGACTGCAAGGGAAGGGCTGGGTCACACCCTGGCAGTGCCACCGTCCCCCGAGCCTGGAGCTGCTCTGGGTCCCTGCTGGGTGTTTGGGAAGGTGTCGGTCCCACAGGGAATGGGCAGAGGGAGGGAGGGAGGGAGGGGAGCACCCAGCCCGTGGAAGGCACGGCCAGGCAGGTGGGATTGCAGGAGCAGGAGATGCAGTGGCCGTGCCCCGTTGGGAACAGGGGCTCCTTACTCAGCACTCCCAAGGCCAGGCCTCCCAGGGCAATGCCCATGGCACTGCCCCTCTCCGAGTCGTCCGGGTACACGCTGGCCAGCAGGCCCAGGCCTGGGGGGCACAGGCAGAGCCCACCTCAGCCTGGGCCCATGGAGGGGGCTCCTCTCTGGAAGCCGCTGGGATTTGGGGGAGGTTCAGCTGCTCCCTGGCTGGGGTGGGTGCAATGAGAAGGAGGAGGAGGATGACGATAACCCAGCCGAGGGGAGCTGACGCAGGGACTGAGGTGTAGCCAAAAGCTTCACCTGCCACCGATGAGAAGGAGGAGCCGACGCCTTGGAGGGCTCTGGCGATGAGCAGCAGGGTGTAGGTGCCTGAGAAAGCAAACACTGCGGAGGGAGGGGAGAGCTGGGGTCAAACCCTGCAGCACAGGGCAAGGCTGGCCCCAGCTGGCACCAGTTTGAGGGCAGTGAGATGTCCTTGTCACCCTTTCCAGAGCCTGGGTGCTCTGCTCTGTCCTTTCTCACACAGAGCAGAGGAGTCTGTGCTGTGCAGTGTGGGGAGGGCAGAGGGAAGGGCGATACTCACTGACTGTGGAGAGGAACATGATGGTGAACCCAATGAACATGGGGATGTGGTATCCGATCCTGGAACGGGAACAAAGAGGCCCCAGCTCAGGAGGGCTCCTCATTCCCCCTGGGAAATGTGTGTGGGCTGGGGAGCAGCTCCTGAGGGGGAGATGTGCCCACAAGTGCTGGCCAGGGGGGCCCCCCGTGCCCCCCCAGTAACACTGCAGAGCCCACCCAGGGACACAGCTCTGCTCCCCAGCCCATCTGCCCACCCCAGCACAGCTCACTGTGTCTGCAGGAGACAAAGAAAACATGAAAATAACATTTTATCCACAACAGACTGGGAAGCTGTGTTTGTTTATTCCGTGGTCGCTGGTATTCAACAGCATCTGCCAGCACCTGAGGAGAGCACGAGCGAGGTTTGTGCTGGGATATAAACTCACAAGCCGTGTGCAGGCTGTTAGAAAAGGTAAAATTCCTGCCGTTTTCGTGGCTGTATTCTCCCCCTTGCTATTCCCCCCCGCAATCCTTGTGATTCCTCAGCTCCTGGTGATTCCAGCAGCAAGCAGGAGCCGAGGAATCGCATGGAATTGCAGGAACCGCGGGGTCTGACCTACCTGTTGGTCAGCAGACCCACCCAGGGGTTGACCAGCAGCTGGACCAGAGCCTTGGAGGCGAAGAGCAGCCCCACTCGGGTGTTCTCCTGGGCCAGGAACTCCCCACCCTCCAAGCAGCCCCCGGGTGGGGTTTGGGGGGTGCTGGGGGGGTGTCCTGGGGTGCTGCTCCCCGTCCCGTTCGACAGCTCCACGGTGGTGTTGTCAAAGGAGGAGAGCACAGAGGAGAAAGGAGGAGCCCTCGGGGCTGCAGGAGTTGGCTCAGGCAGGGCTGAGCTCACAGAGCTGTTGGCACCTTCGTACTCTGTCGTGTAGAGGAAGGTGGGGACGATGGGTACTGGAAAAAAAGCCAGGAGAAGGATTAATTTGGGATTTTCCTCCATTTTTTAGCTTGGCATGCAGCTGAACTGAGCGGTGCTGGCCGGGTGGGGGGTCCTGGAAGGTCCCCTGGGCAGGGAACCCCTGGCATCACCCGGGACTGATGGAGCAGACTGTGCCCCCAAAGAGCCCCACTCTGTAGCCCTGAGACAGACCCCACAAAACCCCACTCTGTGCCCCCAAACAGCCCCAAAGAGCCCCACACTGCACCCCCCGGCAGCCCCAAGCCCCGTACCCACGACGGTGAGCAGGATGTTGTCCAGCAGCAGTGCCACAAACACCACCACCAGCACCAGCCTGGGCGAGGCCCTGCCCGTGGCCAGCCAGTGCTGGGACCCGGCCGGGGACATGTCCAAGGTCCTGTGGGCTCCTGGGCTCAGGGGTCAAGGCCTCCAAAAACCTGCCAAGAGAAGATTCCAGGTTAAACCTCCCTCGGATCAGGGCTTCTCCCTGGGGAACGCAACTCCTAGGGTCACTCAGTGCATCCCCAGGATCTCTGTGCCTTCCCCAAGATCTCTGTGCCATCCCCAGGAGCTGGGAGTTCTGGGATCTGGCTGCTTTTTCCAGGAGCTGGGTGCTTTTTTCCAGGAGCTGGGAGCTTTTCCCAGGATCTGAGTGCCATTCCCCAGGTGCCATGTGCTTTTCCCAGGATCTATCTGCTTTCCCCAGGATCTGGGTGCCATTCCCCATGGTCTGGGTGCCCTTCTCAAGATGTGGGTGCTGTCCCCAAGAGCTGAATGCTTTTCCCAGGATCTGTGAGCTTTCCCCAGGAGCTGGGACCACCAGCTCTGCTATCAAATGACATGTTTTCATCAATCCTGCTTTTAAAATCCCAGCTGGAGCGTTCTCAAACCATTCCCGAGGCATCTTGTACCTGCTTCAAGGCATCGTTTAAGCCTCCTCACAGAGACTCCAAGCACAGATCAAGCCTCAGCTTATCCAAGGTAATCTTGACATCTTTTATTCCCTGTTTGTTCTTTGGAGATTCAACTGAGCCTCAAAGGAAATTCATTTACGTTCCGTGTCTTTCGATTGAAATGTCAGGGCCAGACACGGCACTTCAAAGCCTCACGGATGTGATTGAGATCGAAGCTTCCATGGAAACAACACTCCAAAAATATCCCTCCGAAATTTGCATTAAACCAACCAATTGAACCCCCCAGCTCCTGGGGACTGAGTGGCAAAATGGATGGAGCTGAGTCCGAGCTCTCCCTCTTCCCAGTAATCCTGGGCTTTCCTGAAATCCCAGGCAATGGGAGTTGCCAGGCTTTCATTACAAAAAGCAAGCACTCCAAATGCTTTGTCATCACAGGGAAGTGCCACACGAGGTGGAAAACTCTCACTGCACCTCCAAGGAAATCCCAAACACCAGAATTCATGCAAAAGAGTATGAATATAAATAAATTTAAGAGAGAGAAAGCAGAGGCAATAAAGACATGTAGTTTAAGCTCTCCCTGTCCCCTTTCTCTGCTGCGTGGAGCAGAGGAAAATGTTCTCTTACCCCGGCACCCATCTGGGAGCGTGGAGCTGCTGCCGCTGCCTCGCCGAGCTCTGCTCCCCCGGGATTTACGATTCCCTGTTATCAGGAGAGGAGAGGAGTGTCCCTCGTCCCCGCAGGTTTAATTGGAACCTCACACGAGTGTCCTGGAGCTCTCTGTGCGTCAGCAGGGGTGGGCTGAGGGCTGGGAGCGGGGCAGGAATGTTTATCCTCACTCCCAGCTTCCAGCAGGGCTGATTCCTCCCCAAGCACCAGAATTCCTGCCTGGATCTGGGCACCTGGCCTGGCATTTTGGAGCTGTGGGGGATGTGGGTACCAACAGGTTGTGGTCCCTCCTCACCTCAGTGCTGCCTCTGCCCCATGGGATGCTCTCCATGGCTTTTCCCGGTGCCGTTATCCTGCCTCCAGGGACAAGGAGATCCTCCAGGCAGGCTGGTTCCTCACAGGCAGAGCGGGATGGAAGATCCCCCCAGGCTCGGCGAGGTTCTGCAGAGGCCGTTGGCAACGGGCTCTCTTTTCCTCCATCATTTCTGCTTTCTTAAACTTTTGACACTTGGCTCCATGATTTCTCTTTTAAACCCCAAACCGATACCATCCTTCATCCAGGACGCAGAGATTTACTGCAGGGAGAGGGAATAAATCCTGAACAGATTCACCTTTCCTCCTCTGGCACGTAAATCTGCCGCTGGGGCCATTTGTCTGCCTCCTGCCTGGCCCCAAAACCATTGCCAATAACGGCAGATGAGAACATCCTGCCCAGGAATTCCCTGGGTGGGCATTAGAGCAGGAGTTGAAGCCTTTAAGTGGATTTCACGAGCGGAGAATTGAATGCCCGGGCCTGGAAATTGCTTTCCCGGTGTGTGGAGCCGAGGCAGGGCATGAGCAGTGCAGCAGCACCATCTGCTGAGAGAGCCCGGGGAAGGATCCAGACTCTCCTCCAACATGTGGGGACCTTCCTCTTTCTCTTTTTTTACCTTTTACTCCCTCTTTTTCTTAATTTAATCCTTTTCTTAATTTAATCCTTTCTCTGGAATTATTTATTCTCTTTGCTCCCTCCTCGGGAGGTTTCGTTTCCCTCAGCACCTCGGCTTGGCTGCTCCCCCGAGCAGCACAGAATCACCCAGATCTCTTTGCACTTGTATTTGCCCCAAATATTTGCAGTTCTGAGCCAGCAGGAGGGAGGGGATTGGCTTCTGACCCTGATCCGTTCTGACTCACTGCTGCGTCTTTCTCATTTTCTTTCCCTTTTTCTTCCTTTTGTTTTTTATTCTTCTTTTTCTCTATTTTTCCATCTCTTATTAGTTTTACCTTTCTCTCTTTTTCTCTTTTATTTTTCTTATTTCCTTTCCCTTATTTTCCTCTTCCTCTTTTCTCTTTTCCTTTTTCCTCATACCTTTCCCCTTTTGACTATTCATTTTTTTATTCTTATCCATTAACCTCTTCCCCCTCTTCCTCTTCCCCTTCCTTTTCCCCTTCCCCTTCCTCTTTCCCTTCCCCTTCCTTTTCCCCTTCCCCTTCCCCTTCCTCTTTCCCTTCCCCTTCCCCTTCCTCTTCCTCTTCCTCTTCCTCTTCCTCTTCCTTTCCCCTTCCCCTTCCCCTTCCTATTCCTCTTCCCCTTCCTCTTCCCCCTTCCCCTTCCCCTTCCTCTTCCTCTTTTTCTTCCCCTTCCTCTTCATTTTCCCCTTCCCCTTCCCGTTCTGTTTCCTCCTCCCTTTTCCTTTCCTTGTCCCTTTTCCTTTCCTTTTCCTTTCCTTGTCCGTTTTCCTTTCTTTGTCCCTTTTCCTTTCTTTGTCCCTTTTTCTTTCCTTTTCCTTTCCTTGTCCCTTTTCCTTTCCTTGTCCCGTTTCCTTTCCTTGTCCCTTTTCGTTCCCTTTCCTTGTCCCTTTTCCTCTCCTTGTCCCTTTTCCTTTTCCTCTCCTTGTCCCTTTTCCTTTCCCTTTCAGGACCCGGGACAGCTCCGGCCCCGCCCCGGCCGCGGTGGGCGTGGCCAGGCGGGAGGGGGCGTGTCCTCCCCGCTATAACCGCGCATGCGCGCGCGCCCCCCTCAGCAGCCGGTCCGACATGGCGGCGGTGCGGGCGCTGCGCGGGGCCGTGAACGGCGCCGGGCCCGGCGGGCCCCGCGAGCAGGCGGCGGCCCTGACCCGCGACTTCCTGTCCCAGCCGCGCCTCAGTGAGTGCGGGGGACCCGGGGGGCTGCGGGGAGGGGGGGGTTGGCCCTGCTCGGGGGCCGCGCACCGGCCGGGCCGCAGCGCCGGGCCCGGGCAGGCCGCAGCCCCAGGCTCGCCCATCCCCTCAGAACAGTCTGGGGTCGGGCTGTTAATTAACAACCTTAATTACCCCCGGCAGCGCGGGGAGTTGTGCAGCCCAGCCCGCTGGTGACACGGGCTGTCCCGTGTCCTTCGTAAAAAGCCGGCCTTTATACCGGGAACTGGAAATGGTGGCGGTGGGATGGAGTCTGTTCCTTTAACACTGAATTGAGAAATCGGGTGAAAAAGGGGAAATGCAGGACTTTGGTAAACTCCCTTTATTGCAGCGCGGTGGGGAGCAATCAGAGTGTGTGAAGACGTTTTTTCTGGCACCAATTACATAAAATGACTTTACCTGTGCCCTAAATAGCACCAGGACCTGCAAGGTGCTGCCCAGGAGCTTCTGGGTGATGGATCCTTTGGAAATATCCGTCAGGTTTGGAAGCCAAATCCACCATTTCAATTCCAGCCTCCCTTTAAGTCTTTACTGTGGAGCAGAGGCTTCTGTCAGGGTCGGAGCCAAGGTGACTCCATCCTCAATCCAGGTTTTTCCACGTAGATTCTAGCTTTTCCCTGAACTGGCATCAAGCTGGGGATGGAAAATGTTTCAAGTTGTGTTTGGTTTGTCGTGGAACTGGTTGATCCTGGTGCAAAGGGGAATTCTGAGGGGCTGCTGAGCTGCTCTCGTGGGGAGCTGGTGCTGATTGGTGCCCAGGAAATGTTTTCTCATGGACAGAGCGGGAAGCGAGAGGCTGCTTGAGAAAGAAGCGCTCATGAGACAGTCATGGGACGAAATGCTTCACTCAGGGTCAGGTTTTCCACTTGCTGTGGGCTGCAAACCCTCGGGCTCTGAGCTGATTCTTCCTCCTGGATAATGCCTGGGTGATCTCCCTGCTCAGGGCACAGGAGTGGCCCAGCTGCTGCTGCTGCTGAGGAGTAATTAAGGGACAGGGTTCTGTCTCAGGGTGTTTAGAAGGATTTTAGGAGTAAAATTGAGAAATTCAGGTTTAAGCCCAGCTCCCCTGAGCCCGGAGCTGATGCAGGTTGGTTTTTGCCCGTTAAGATCTCACATTGCAACAGTTTCAGCTGTTTTATTGCAGTGTAAACACAGAGCTGTTGACAGTGCACACAACACCTGGGGAGCTGCCAGGCCTGCAGCAGCCTCCGTGCCTCCCTGGTGCTGATGGAATTGGTGATCCTGGCTGGGGTCTGGATGGCTCCACTCCTCCACTTCCCTTCCTGGGGACCAGGGAGGAACAGTCCCAGCTGCTCCTCGTGGCCCTGAGGGAGCTGTGACTCAGGGTTTCCTTCATCAGCAGGTCAAGTGATGCTTTTCCCCTGGGCTGGCAGCAAAATCCTCCCTTGGAATCATGGAATGGTTTGGCTTGGAAGGGCCTTAAAGCCCATCCAGGGCCACCCCTGCCATGGGCAGGGACACTTCCCACTGTCCCAGGGTGCTCCAAGCCCCCTCCAACCTGAGCAGGGAATTCCTGTGATGGCCAGGAAAACACCGGGATCACATCAGTGTCCCCTGCAGGGCTTTGCAGGAAGCAGCAAAAATGCTGGACACCCAATCCTGCACCTAATCCTTCTTGTGGAGTTCAGACTAAACAGAAATCAGACCCCAAAGCTGCTAAACCCGAGCCCGGTGAGAGGGATGAAATGGAGAAACGGGATCTGGAATATTCCTGAGGAAGTGCCTGACTCATGCCTTGCATATTTTCCAGCTTACAAAACTGTGTCGGGTGTGAACGGACCCCTGGTTATCCTGGATCAAGTGAAGGTAAATCCCAGCTGTTAACGAAGCTTTTTGAGGGAGAGTTGACAGGAAAAGCTGGGAAAGGTGAAATCCACACTGCTGGGAAATTCCATGGAGCGATTTCGACCCATTTCTGGCTGCTGGGATAAATGGGAAGGTGGGAATTGCTCTAAGGCTGGAGGAAAGGGAGAGGTGCTGGGGAAAGAAAGGAAACAGAGTTTGAGTTTTACCAAACCCCCCAGAATGCTGTTTAAATTCCAAGCTGAGATGAACCTGTTTGCTTTGTTCCTGACCTTTCTGTTTCCACATCGGTGCTCTGGAAAAGGAAGCTGTGGTCAGCTCTGGCTTCTTTTCACGCTGCTCTGGAGGGCAAACAGCTGCTGCAGGTTTTTCTGGTTGTCAGATGCTGCACTGGGGCTTTCTGTCACCATTTGGGACTCCCAGGATCTTCAGAACTGATTCTGACAGCTCCTTCTGCAGCTCCAGCCCCGCAGATGCTGCTTATTCCTATAAAAACGGCTTTAGCCTGGGAGATCTAATACCTTGGGAAGCAGTTTTGTTCTGATGCTAAATTATTCTTAAAACTGAGGAGTTTCTAGGCTCAGAGGTGGTGATTTTTGTTTGCTGGCTGCTGCTGTGCAGTTTAATGCCTTCCCTCCTCCCTCTTTTTCCCCTGAAGTTCCCCAGGTACGCCGAGATCGTGCACCTGACCCTGCCTGATGGCACCAGGAGGAGCGGGCAGGTGCTGGAAGTCAGCGGCTCCAAGGCTGTGGTTCAGGTAGGAGCAGGAGGCTCTTTTTCCATATTTCATTAGTCAGGGTGAGCCCTGGACCGAATCAAACCTGTCTGGTGATGAGTTCTTTTTAAATGGAGACAGTAAATCGCCTGCTTATTCCATGTGCAGGTGGCATCAATAATTTTAGGGGATTTCTGACAGTGCACAGTGATTTTTTTTAATTCCATCCCACTGGATTCCTCTGCTGCTGGATTAAAGGAATCCCCTGGAGTTTGCAGTATTGGGTTCCAGATCAGCCCTGTGCTATGTGGGTGCTGGTATGTCTCCTAAAAAGCTGTTTCTTGTTCACATTATTTTACCTGAAGAGCTTGGCAGAGGGAAACACTTGAGATCAAAGGAATTGCACCATGTTTGGTGGTTGTTGCTGATACAATTCATGAATTTTGTTAAAAGCAGGGTTTTGTGGTGTTTTGTGCCAGCACTTTGCTCTTGAAGCCCTTTCCAGAGCAGGAAAGGGGGCTCCAGGTGAAGCAACATTCAGGAGTTATTTTGTGAAGCTCAAAACTTCTGCCCTGGGGTTTATTTTTATTTTTTCTGCTGTATTTGCAGGTATTTGAAGGCACTTCAGGAATTGATGCCAAGAAAACCTCCTGTGAGTTCACCGGGGACATCCTGCGAACCCCGGTCTCAGAGGACATGCTTGGTGAGGATTCACACGTGGGTGTGAGGAATGAACAGACTTATCCCAAATTACCTGATTTTCACAAGAATTTACATTTTTATTGTTGTTTCTGTAGGCAGAGTGTTCAATGGATCAGGAAAACCCATAGACAGAGGCCCCATTGTCTTGGCTGAGGATTTCCTGGACATTATGGGTTCGTTCTTAATCCTTTTCTGGTTGAGGGTAAATGCAACCCGGGTGTTTCAGCTTTCTGAATTTATATATTTGGTGTAGCACACAAGATCTAACTTAGGAGGAGCTTCATCTTATTCTTGATTGTATGTGGCATCAAATCACCCAAGTGCAGGGACATGAGGTAGCAGAAGATTTTCTGCAACGTTTGGAAGCTGTTCTTTATTATTTGTAGACTTAGTTCTACGACATCTAAAGATGAAAAGCTGATAACTTGGCGGGGTTTTAAATCATTCTTACCCCTGACATGAACATGTAACATCAGAGTCTTGGGGGGTTTGAAAGGCTCAGGTGTGATCAGGTGCAGCTGAAGATCTGTTGGTGTCACAGTGGGGCTTGTACCCCTTTATCAGGGGCTCTTTGATAAAGCTTCCAGCATGTGCAGGGAGTAACATTGTGTTCTCTTCAAAAATCCCACAGGCCAGCCAATCAACCCCCAGTGTCGGATCTATCCCGAGGAAATGATCCAGACTGGAATTTCGGCCATAGATGGCATGAACAGTATTGCCAGGGGCCAGAAAATCCCCATTTTCTCAGCTGCTGGGCTGCCCCACAACGAGGTGAGGCCTCAGAGCTGCTCCAAGCCTTGTGGGAGTCAAAACTAAATCTAATTCTGGGCTGTGGAACAGCATCAAATGCAAACCCTGGAGTATTTCTTGCCTAGATTGCAGCTCAGATCTGTCGCCAGGCTGGCTTGGTGAAGAAATCCAAAGATGTGATGGATTACAGCGAGGAGAACTTTGCCATCGTCTTTGCTGCTATGGGGGTGAGCCCACAGTGCTGGGGGAAAACGGGGCTGGAGGAATTAGGGAGGGTCCTGAGAGTGGCTGGAGTCTGAGCGGGTTTTGTGTGTATGGAATTAAAGGATGGGTGAAAATCCCAAAAGTCAGAAGTGCTGGAATCTGGCTCTGGCACAGGGTGCCCAGAGAAGCTGTGGCTGCCCCGTCCCTGGAGGTGTCCAAGGTTGGATGGGGCTTGGAGCACCCTGGGATAGTGGGAAGTGTCCCTGCCCATGGCAGGGGGTGGCACTGGAGGGGTTTTAGGGTCCCTTCCAACCCAAACCATTCCCTGATTCTAACAAAGCGTGTCTGATCTGGAGAAAGCGTCTCAAACTTGATCTCCAGCCTGGAATTCCAGAAGCTGCTCACTCTGGGAGCGTAGAGGAGGGTTCCTGATGGAGATCTTTGCTGTGGGTTATTAATGAGGCCATCAGCCCTTAACAGGGTGCAGAATGTGCCAGGGCAAACCCGGAACTGAGGCCTCGGCGCTGTGCTTTAGGTGAACATGGAAACCGCTCGGTTCTTCAAGTCAGACTTCGAGGAGAACGGCTCCATGGACAACGTGTGCCTGTTCCTGAACCTGGCCAACGATCCCACGTGAGTGGCCACTCCCTGCGCTGGGGGAAAGCTGGGAAGAACAAACCAGCTGTGGGGGTGCCACTTGTGGTGGGCTTTTGTGGCAGCAAAGGTGCAGAGGAAATGCTGGTGGTGCTCCAGGTGGTGCCTGGAAGCTCCATGTGGCTCCCAAGTGTCCCTGGCAGCCCCCACTGAGGGCAGGGTTGTGTTCCAGCATCGAGCGCATCATCACGCCCCGCCTGGCCCTGACCACGGCAGAGTTCCTGGCTTACCAGTGCGAGAAGCACGTGCTGGTCATCCTGACAGACATGAGCTCCTATGCTGAGGCCCTCAGAGAGGTGTGTGGTCATTAACATGTTAATTAATGTGTTTGTTACCAGGCTGGGTGCTGGCAGAAAGGGGTGGTGGTGAGAAGTGAGAAGCGAAGCTGCTGCTCGAGCTGTTGTGATTAATATTCGTTGGAATGTTTGGGAACAGCCGGTGAGGATGAGAGTTAATCCTCGATTGGCTGGGATTTATTTCACTGGTGGCAATTCCACTCCTGGAAGTGCCCAAGGCCAGGTTGGACAGGGCTTGGAGCAGCCTGGGATAGTGGGAGGTGTCCCTGCCATGGCACTGGATGCTATTTTAGTTTCCTTCCAACCCAAACCACTCCATAATTCCATGAATCAGCAGTTTGATGCCCTAATTTTAGATTTGTCTTGTCCTGTCACACATGGCTGCGCTGACAAACACCTGAGGGGGATTTGTGGCTGCACTTGGCAGGAAGAGCTGCTCGAGGTGCCTGGTGCACAAACCCGGGGAGGCAGCGGCTGCCTGGGCGGGATCTGACTCCTTGGGAATGTTTTTGTGGCTGTTCCAGGTGTCAGCAGCTCGGGAGGAGGTGCCTGGGCGCCGTGGCTTCCCTGGCTACATGTACACGGACCTGGCCACCATCTATGAGCGTGCCGGGCGAGTGGAGGGCAGGAATGGCTCCATCACCCAGATCCCCATCCTCACCATGCCCAACGACGGTGAGTTTTGGTCCCTTGTTCTCAGGAGCAGCACTTAGAGGGGCTCCCTCAGGGCACCCTGCCTTCTTTGGGGCACACAGCAGCACAGCAGTCCTGTGGCCTTTAGGTTTCTTTAATATTTCACCTTTTGGCTGCTTCTACTAAAAGTGCTTTGCCTTTGAAGCATCAGGCTTGGTGCTCATAGCCCCGATCCAAGAGCACTCAGGAGTTGTGGAGGGGAATAATTGATGAAGTCACCTGGTAACAAAAGGCTGCAGCTCAGTGCTAAAATGAATATAAAAGGGCTAAAAACTACTGAGCTGGTTTTTTTCCACAGATATCACTCATCCCATCCCTGACTTGACTGGATACATCACTGAGGGCCAGATCTACGTGGACAGGCAGCTGCACAACAGGCAGGTGTGTGCCACGCTGCTCACAACGTGCTGAAGGTTGCTCTCATTTTTTAAAGCTTCATGGTAATCCCTGTGTGGTTTTCCCCCAGATTTACCCCCCCATCAATGTCCTGCCCTCCCTGTCCCGGCTGATGAAGTCGGCCATCGGCGAGGGGATGACCAGGAAGGACCACGCAGATGTGTCCAACCAGCTGGTGGGTAAAACATTCCTCTGGCAACAGGGGCTGGTTTCCAGCACGCCTTTGGCTGCCCAGCCTGGAAAGGCCAGAGTGGTTGGGATCCAGAACATTCCTGAGGCTGCTTTAAAGCCTTGGCTGAGTGTGCAGTGAGGAGTTTTGGGTTTGAACAGGAATTGTGGGTGATTAGAGAGGAGGGAGCAGCCAAGCTGGGAGTGTTCACCTGGAGAAGCTCCAGGGAGACCTCAGAGCCTAAAGGGACTCCAGGAGAGCTGGGGCAGGACTGGGGCCAAGGGATGGAGGGACAGGACACAGGGGATGGCTTCCCACTGCCAGAGGGCAGGGCTGGATGGGATATTGGGAAGGAATTGCTGGCTGTGAGGGGCTGGGCTGGAATTCCCAGAGAAGCTGTGGCTGCCCCACCCCTGGCAGTGTCCAAGGCCAGGTTGGGATAACCTGGGACGGTGGGAGGTGTCCCTGCCATGGCGGGGGGGGGGATGAGGTGATGTTTAAGGCCCCTGGCAGATGTTCCATGGGTTCCTGAGCTGGGTCAAGCCCTGTTCCCATGCCAGTACGCCTGCTACGCCATCGGCAAGGATGTGCAGGCCATGAAGGCTGTGGTGGGTGAGGAAGCCCTGACCTCGGACGATCTCCTGTACCTGGAGTTCCTGCAGAAGTTTGAGAAGAACTTCATTGCTCAGGGTAAGGATCCCAGCATCTCCCTGGCTCGTCCCAGGGCTGCCTGTGGCATTCCCTGCCCCACATCCCCGCCGTGGCTGTCCCCCCAGGGCCCTACGAGAACCGCACCGTGTACGAAACCCTGGACATCGGCTGGCAGCTCCTCAGGATCTTCCCCAAGGAGATGCTCAAGAGGATCCCCCAGAGCACCCTGGCTGAGTTCTACCCTCGGGATGCCAAGCACTAGCACGGCTCCCTGTGCCCCTGCCCCGTGCGATGCTGGTTTGGTTTCCTTTTCCATGTGTTGGTGTTCCCCTGTCGCCCTCCCAGCCCGAACCAGCAGCAGGTGACACCTGTGGCAGTGTTCCCACTGAGAGCAGTTTGGAAAATATCCCTTCTCCCAAAGCCTGGATCTTCAGGAGGATGTTTAGGCCAGCTCTGAAAATGTGCAATAACTACCACGGGGTTTGGGCTTTGAACTGAGCCTTTTGTAGGGTTTTCAAGGCTGAGCATGAGCAGGAATTGCAAATCTTCACTTTGAAGCCGTGGGTTAGAAAAACGAGAGAGGAAATGGGGCTTGCAGGACAACATTGCTCTGTGAAAATGCCGGTTTTTAACCAGGGCTGCACATTCTGGAAGGGTTGTGTGAACTGAGCACACAGGGAAGTGACACTGGGGACTCTCCCAACGGCAAAGGTGGAAAAGTCCTTGTCCTTTCCGAGGACAAAGGCCAGTGAAGCGCTACCTGACAGCAGCAGGATAAAGCTTAATTACTGAATTACATTTTAAATTTTGAGTTTACAGAGTAAATTTCCTCCTTAACCCTTCTTTGGTTGAATTCTGGAGATGCCAGACAGAACCAGCAGCTCAGCAGTGTCACCACAGCTGTTGGTAATTCAGGGCTTTGTGCTGCTGCTGAAGGGGATCCTGAGAGGTGAAAACCAACCTAAAACCTGGCCCAAGTGTGCTGGAGCGAGCTCAGTGGCCTGCACTACACAAGGTAACAGGAGTTAACCAAAAAGGCAGCTTTCAGTGTGAGAAAGGATATTTTGAACCTGCTCGAGGTGTGCTGGGCCTGTGCCATGGCTGAAGCTGTTGTGGTTTGCACTCCAGGCACAGATTTGCCTCAGCCCTGAGCTCAGCATTCCCAAACTCTGCAATCTTGGCTGGGCAATTCCGTGTTGTTCCTTTTCCGACGGGTTCAGCCGAGGCTCTGGGCCCGCTGCTGCTGGCACAATTCCATGCTTTTTCCAGGCTTTCCTGTAGTCTGAGCTCTGGTCTGGCTCACCAGAGCATGTTGCACCTCCCTGCACGCCTCCAGTGCCGTCTGGGAAGGTGCTAACATGACTGGAATGTGCTAATTCCAGCTTTCCCTGACGTCTCCCGTGTGCAGTTCTCTGGTTTGTTCCGTGTTCTCTGTGGCTGCAACAGCAACTTTATTCCAGTGCATTCCACCCAAAGCTGTGTCCAGTCTCTTTTTCCTGAGCTCAGGACGGGAGGGCGGAAAGCGTTGGCATGAAAATACTTTAATGTAGAGAACCTCTAAATAAATTAAATATGGAAGGTGTTGAACAAACGGGAGCTGCGGTGATTGCGGGGTTGGAAAATCCCTTTGGGTGTTCAGCAGGGCCTGGGATGATCCTGGGAATAGGAATGGAGCACCTTTGTTGTGGACTGAGGGTCCCTGGAGCCACCCCTGTGCTGTCCCTGGAGCTGGGGGCTGAGGAGGAGGAGGAGGGTCTGACCTTCAGCCTCGGCCGGGGTGCTCAGAGCAGTCACAGGGAAAGGCTTTGCAGGAATGCACAGGGGCTGTGATCCCTCTGTCCCCACATCCCTCCCTCTCCACGGGCAGTGTGTGCTGGAGGAGGCTTGGAAACCTGAAACTCCTGGAAAACGAGCTTTAGGCCCGAGTTTGGTTGGGACTTTTGATGTGATCAGCACTGGGGAGGGGGTCTCAGTCAGTGACCCCAGCCCCGTTCCCTCCCCTGGGCACCGCTGTCACCCCGGGCAGGGCCCAGGGTTAGGACAGACCCTGTCCCAGCTGGGAACAGCTCAAGCCTGGCCCAGGGCCCTGGAAAACAGGAATAGCAAAGCCAGCTTTGGAAAGCCCGGGAATGGCAAAGCCAGGAATGAACAAACCCGGCTTTGGGTCCCCCCTCGGCAGGCCCTGGGGCTCAGCACTGCGCTTCCCCCCGCGCTGCTCAGCGTTGTGGGATGAACAAAGGCTGCTCAGGGCCGGCTGTGGGGCTGTCCTTCTGTCCGTCTGTCCCCTGGCAGTGCTGTGCCAGCTCCTGGCACTGTCCCGGCGCGGGGACAGCGCGGACAGCAGGTACCGGCTCCAAGGGCCGCGCTGCTCTCCCAGCTGCCGCCGCCGGGCCTTCACAGCCGGCTGCTTTTCTAATTCAGCTCTTTATCCCCTAATGAGTAACGAGCAGCGCCCGGGGGCTCAGCCCTCGCCGAGGGACGGCAGCCGGTCCCTGCCACGGGCACGCACCAGCTGTCCCCTCGCTGGGGAGGGCAGGGGACAGCGCCGGGCGGGTCCCTCCCCGCCCCGGGGGCTCCGCGCCGGTGGCAGATGCGAGGCAGGGCCGGGGCCGGGCTGGTGGGCAGAGCTGCGGGCTCATTTGCACATCAAAAGCGGCTCTGCCTCCGCGCCCCCCGGCCCTGCGAGCCGTGCCGTTCTCTGTCACACCAGCCCCGGTGGGCGGAGGAGGTTTGGGGCTGGCTCTGCCCCCACGCACAGCCAGGCACCGGGCCCGTGGCACCCGGCGTTTCAAGGAGATGCAAATCGCCTTCTCGCCGCCTCGGGGCTCATTTGCGTGCGCTCATTAGGCCGGCGATCCGCGCTGCTCCTGCGGCAGCTGGAGCGGGGCTGGCCCAGAGCGGGGACCCCCGGCCGGGGGATGCTCCAGCTGGGCTCCTTCTCTTTGCCCCCCCAGAACCTCCCCCAGGTGCTTCCGGAGCCACCCTGGTCCTGCTCAACCTGCCCCCGAGGGAGCTCTGGCTGTCCCCAGGGAATGACTTTTCCCTAGGATTATCCGGCCTTGCTGCTCCTTGCTGCTCGAGTCTCCTGCAGGAGCAAGGTCTGAGATTTCCTGGTGCCCTCCCAGCATCCCGGCACGGCTCCGGTGCCAGGTTTGTGCCAGGGAGAGGGCAAGGCAGGCACAGCTCGTCCTCAGCAGCAGTTTCGGGAGGGGTTTGAAAAGAAAACGAGGTGGAACCATCACCTGCTTTAATGGCAGGAGGGGCCCAGGGCTGGGCCTTTGGGCCTCCAGGGATGAGGTTTTGACTTCCCTGGGCATTCCTAAGAATTCCCTGGGGTGTTTGTGGCCTCAGGGATGCTGCCTTCGCTCCTCCTGGTGCTGCTGAGCTCGGCTGTGACCTCTGAGGGACAGGGATGTCCCCTGGAGTTCTCCCGGGCACAGCTGGGAGCTCAGGGCTCTCCTCCTTGCTGCTCCCTTGTTCTGGCTCCCTGGGCAGGGCTGGGCTGCCCCCCAGCCGGGGTGGGATGCCTGTGACAGGAGGGACCCTCAGGACACCGAGCCCTCACGGGGATTTTCTGTCCCTTCCCTTCTCAGCAGTTCCAAAGGCTCTAAAAATAAACTTCCCTCGCTCCTCAGGCAGTGGGAGCACAGCCAAGATTTCCCTGGAAAGCAGCAGCAGGTGCCAGGTGCCATTTTGGGGTGCCCAGATCACCCCCCCAGCCCTGCAATGGGGCAGGATGAGCAGAGTTTCCTGAAATTAGAGTGTTTTCCCCATTTTCTGCTCCTCAACCTCCCCCTTTGCCTCTCCCTCCACGCTGTTTATTCTGGAGTTGATTTGGTTGGGAGCAAAACAGCTGAAATAGTCAAAATACAACCTTGGGTTTGTCACAGCGGCCGCGCTTCATCTCTCCCTCGGGAACTCCTCAGGATTGGGACCTGCCTGCTCAGGGGTGGTGGGAATGGGGTGAAAATCAGGCTCAGCTGCAGGGCAGGAGGGCGAAGCTGCTGGGCTCAGGCTGGGAGCGGGGCTGGATGGATTATCCCACCCTTCCTAATCCACCAATCCCTGCTTTTCCATGCCCGGTTTATCCCAGCTGCAGAGCGGAGATAACGCTGGGCTGGAAGCAGCAGGGCCAGGTGGAAGGATGTCCCCAGAGGAGACCCTGGTGGGCCGTGATAAACGGGGCTGGCTTGGGCAGGGAAAACCCCCGGAACGCCGCCAAGCACCCGGAGAGGCTGGGGGAGTTTTAAAAAATTTATTTATAAATAAAACCATAAAATTAACCAGTAGTTTACATCAGTCACCAGAAAGAACATCCAAAAAAAAAAAAAAAAAAACCAAAAAAAAACCAAAAAATAAAACCAAAACCAAACAAAAAGAAAACCTGCAGAAAAATAATTCTCTGTCCAGGCTGGGGCCGGGCGTGGCCACGGCTCCCGGCTGGAGCGACACACCTGGAATGCGACGGGCACACACAGCGGAGTTGTGCAAAGGCAGCACGGCGAGGCCTCTGGAGATCACATCATAGAGCTGGGGGCACACGGGGCCGAGGGCACGCGGGGCTGGGGACAGGGACGGTGCCACCGAGGCCGGCGGGAGCAGGAGCAGGGAATTGCCGGGACGGGGCCTTGGGAAGGGCTCTGCTCCCCTCGGCACCCGGGGTTGGCTCTGGAAGGCTCCGGGCGCAGAGCTCTCGGCGCGGGGCTGTGCCTTGGGGGATGCACAAAATCCCTTCTGGCCTCGCCAGCCCTGATCCTTCAGTTTTCCAAAACATCCTTCGGCAGGTCTGGGCAAAGGCTCGGCCCCGGCTGGTCCCGGATTGCACCTGCGGGAATCGGACGTTGGCTTTTTCCAGCGGGCCAGGGCTGAGGATCGGCTGTGCCGGCACCAGGACCGGCTGGGGAGTGCCAAGCCCAGCCAGGAGGACTGGGGCTCAGTGGTTTGGGGTGCTCAGGGCCGGGCGCAGAAGGCACAGACTGGTTCCCGTGTGTCACCTTTCCAGGCTGGAATGGTGCGAGGGACGCGGAATTTTGCGCAGCTTGGAGCCCTTGGCCGAATTGGCGGCGTTGGGACTGTGCAAGGCCCCCTCCCCCCCTCCCCTCCCAGACCCCTGGAATGGGGCAGTGGGTAAATAATTGCAGCAAAAAGATCATTGCACTGGCACAGAGGGGTCCCGGCTGGAGCCCCCACCCCACAAACTGGACCCTACTGGTTGGCTCCCCAGTCACGGGGACACGAGGGTCACCAGCAGCGCCAGCTCTTTATCCATGGAGCCACTCGCTGGTGGCAGGAGGAAATTTTAAGAGCTGGGGTAGAAATTAAGGTGAGAGTGGTCGGTTTGGGGTTTTTGAACCAGCTTCCCTTGGCGGGATCCCGCACGGGAGGAGATAAGGCAGCCGGGGGTCCCGGGAGGGACAATCCCAGCGAGTGCGAGGGGCTGTGGGGTGAACACAAACCCCACTCCTTGGTCAGACCGTGGCTGGGACATTTCTGTGAATTCTTGGATCCAGCTGCTGTCTGGCAGCCGGGAAAAGGGACAGAGTCCGTGGGAGCTGGGAATGGTCCGGGCAGGGGGAGGGAGTGAGGGCAGGGCAGGGTGGGTTGTGCTTGGACTGGGCGGTGATTTCGGGGGGTGTGGGCTGTGCCCAGCAGGGCGTGTGCAGGTGGGAAACCTTCCTGAGGCCCTCACGGGCTGGGAGGGGTGGATGTGGCAGTGGCAGGAGGTGGCTCTGTGCTCCCACGGCGCCCTGGGGTTGGCACCAACGGAGGCTGAGGAGGAGTGGGAGCTTCCTCCGGGGAGCTGGGGCTGATTCCCGTCACGGCCAGTGGGCAGGACTGTGCTGTGCCATCCCCGGAGCTGTGCCAGGCCGGGTTCCCTTGAGCTTGGCGCGGAGCATCCCCTGGGCACTGGGCACGGATGGCAGAGAATTCCCTGGAGTCCTGATCCCTGCCCGCCCCGCCGGCGGCTCCTCGGGGGGCAGAGGGGGCAGTGCCGGGGCGGTGCCGGGGCGGGGGAGCTGCGGGCACGTCACCATTGGCACGAGTGGCTTGGTCACCTCTGGAACACGACGGGCGGCGGAGGGACAGGGGGGACACGGCTCAGCTCGGCTGTACAAGGGGCCGAGCGTTTCCCCGGGCTGCGAGGAGGGGACAGCGGCTCAGATCTCAGTGGCGATGATGTCCTCGTAGGGGACGTCGGCGCCGGGGATGTCCAGCTCGATGGGCTCCTTGCCGTCCTCCCCCGCCGCCAGCTGCTGCAGCATCTTCTCGAGGCTCTGGTTCCTCTTGTACATGTGCAGGTAGCTCTGCTGCAGCTGCTTCTGGTACTGGATCACCTTCTCCTTCTCCTCCTTCCACGTCTGCCGCTCCTGCTGGAAGCTGCAGCTCATCTGCTCGTTGTTGCCGCGCTCGGCCTTCAGCTCCGCCCGCAGCCGCTCCAGCTGCCCCTGCAGGGCCTGGGCATCGTCTCCCGCCGGCCGCGGCCCCTCGCGGGCCTCGCTGAGCTGCTCGCGGAGCACGGCGAGCTCGGAGCGCAGCTCCAGGATCTCCTGCTCCAGCAGGTTCACCTTCTCCCGCAGCAGCTCCGACTCGTTCTTCTTGCGCTGCAGCTCGTTCTCGCACACCTCCAGCTCCATGGCCTTGGTGCGCAGCGACACCTCCAGCTCCTGGGTCTTCATCTCCAGCCCCTCCATCTTCAGCCGCACCTCCTTCAGCTGCGCCTTCAGGCTCAGGATCTCCGTGGTCTTGCTGGTGAGCTCGGTCTGCGACTCCTTCAGCTGCTGCTTCAGCAGCGAGATCTCCCCGGATTTCTGGCACACCTGGGAGGGGGGGATGAGCACCTGAGTTAGGGCTGGGCCCTGGGGGAAGCCCAGGGCACCCACGTGAGCTGGGCACAGCTGGGGCTCAGCATGTGGAGACCCTGAATTTAGTTTATTTATGATTATTTATTATTCATTTAATTATAGTTACTATTTATCATTAATATTACAAACACCTACTATTAAACTTTGGAATTTCCAGCAGTTTAACGCTCTTTGCTCAGCAATACCAAGGAGTGAGTAAATCAAGCTGGAGCAGAGAGTGGACGGTTTTACTGCTCCCAAGCAGACGGCCGTGGCAAGCCTGAGTAGTTCCTATTTCCTTGTGGCAAGGCAGCTTTACTGCTCCTGGAGGGCAGGAGCTGGGAAACCCCACGCTGGAGGCCGGGAATGCCGAGGTGTTTTAATGACTGAGGGGTTTAGTGCTGTGGTTGTTCCCTTGGGTGAGGGGCAGGGTGAAGAGGGGCAGCGAGAACCTCAATCCCAGCTCTCCATGGCACAGCCTGCGGCTCTCCTGGGGTTTGATATCCCTTTCTTACAGCCTGGGATGCTACTGCTGGGTGTGGGAATGGAAATGGGGAAGGGCTGGGGCGTTTGGAACTCTCCCCCTCCACACCCCCTTTGCTCTGGGCCCCATTTTGCCCCTCACCTCCCACTGCGTCTCCTCCAGCGCCGGGGCAAAGCTGGTCTTCTCCTTCTCGTAGGACCTCAGCTTGGTCTCCAGCAGGTTCTGCTCCTTCATGAGTTTCTCAAGCTCCTCCCGGAGCTGCTGCTTCTCCTGCTGCAGCTGGAACACCTGCAGGTGCAGCACTTGCTGCGTCCGCTGTGTTTTCTGCGAGGTTTGCTTGAGTTTGCTGTTGCATTTCTGCTTCAGCCCCTCCAGCTCCTCCTTGCAGCGCCGCTGCTTCTCCTCGTAGGCCTGGCATGAGCTGATTTCCTTCTCCTCGAAGCTCGACTGCAGCTCCTGCAGCTCCCCCTCCCTCTCCAGCAGCTTCTGCTCCAGCTCCTGGATGGTGGATTCATCCGTGGAGATGGGTGAGCGCACGCAGGTGGTTTTCTCCACAGCGGGGTGGTGGTGGGGGGCTTTGCCAGGGTTCAGGATCTTGTTACCGCCGTCGGAGAAGGACATGGCCTTGAGGCTCATCATGTTGCTGTCCTGGATGATGGCGCACTGCAGGATGTTGTGAGCAGAGCCCCCGAAGCGGCTGATGGGGCCCATGGGCGTCACAAGGGGCTCGAGCTGGTAACTGCTGCTGGTGCTGTGCGTGGGCAGGCTGGACATGGAGTTGCGGCCGGAGTCGGACAGGCCCCCTGAGCACGGCAGCGGCCGCAGCTCCTGCTCCTTGGCCTTCTCCGGGGGGTGCAGCTGCTGGGACAGGGGCCCCCCGCTCTCGGGGGACGAGTGCAGGATGGCCCCGGAGCGCGGCAGCACCGGCTTGAAGGCCGTGGGACGAGGGAGCGGCTTCTCCCCGCCCTGCGAGGGGAGAGCAGAGCCCGTCAGCACCCGCCCAAACTCCCCGCGTGTCCTCCCGCCCCTTCTGCCCCCCGGGACCACACCCCCACGGTGGGACAGCTCCGGTGTCCCCCGAGGGCTCGGGAGGATGCTCGGGAGGATGCTGCTTGCTAAACCTGCTGGGTTTGGAAATTGAAGGATCCAGATCCTTCGGGTCACGTTGGCGATCCAAATTCCCAAAAGCAGAGGGTGGCAGTGAGTGCCCCCAGCCGCCCCTCTCTTCCCTGAGCTTCCTCACGGACCACGACCAGGACAACCCTGGACCCGCTCTGAGGACAGAAGGGCTCCCGTGGGACATCCCCGCACTCCCAGGGCCACTCTTCCCTACTCACCACCTCCAGCTGGCTGGGGAAGGGCATCAGCTTCTGCGGCGTGGGCGTCCCGAAGTCCAGCCCGCTGGTCCCGGCGGGCACGCCCAGCTCCCCGCCGGCGAGGGCGGTGTAGTCCGGCCGGTGGGAGCCGTGCGACTTCTGGCTGACCTTGATGTAAAAGAAATCCTCATTCTTGCTGCTCTTGGAGCCGGACTTGTGGCCGGAGTCCTGCGAGAAGCCGAAGCGGAGCAGCCCGTCCGAGTAGCGGTTGAGCTTTTTGAGGTGCGAGGACTTGCGGAGCTTGTACTGGGACGCGCGGCAGTGCTTGCTGTGGAAGCTGTGGCCGGAGATGAGGCTGCTGACGCTGCCCATGCTGCTCCCGGCGCGGACACGGGGCCGGCCAGCGCGGCCAGATCATAGCAGAGCCCTCGGTGCGGCCGGGAGCGGCGAGCCTGGGGACACGGGGACACGGCGGGAGTGAGGAGAAGCCACCTGGGGGGTGGCAAAGCTCCCCGGGATGGGGGTGTGAGGGTGGGAACTGAGAGGAGAGACGGGGGTGGACCTCAGCCCCCTCATGAGGGACAGCGCCGACCTCTCCGTGACAGGGACAGGACGCAGGGAGCGGCTGGAGCTGTGCCAGGGGGATTTAGGTTGGATACCAGGGAAAGGTTCTTCCCGCAGAGGGTGGTGGGGCACTGACCCGGCTCCGGTTGGGATCATCCTGGATAAAAGCCAGGAATGTTCTCTACGGGAGCCTTTAAAAATGGCAAAAGGGGGGAAAAGGGATTTGTGGCGGGTTTTAGGTGTCTAACAGGCGCGATCTCAACGAGCCCCCGTTCCTGGATGGATCCCGGCTCCTCAGCAGCCACGACCTCTCCCGCATCCCTGGCACTCCCGGATTCCTCTCCAATTCCCAGTGCTCCTCTTAACCTGCCCGAAAAGGGACGCCTCGAGGCTTAATTACCGTTAATTAATGCGGCCCTCGAGAGGACAAGAGGCCCTGTGTGCGCTGAGTGCTGATCAGCGATCGGAGGCACGCGGGGCTCTCTGCTCGTCCGCTTTGTTGTGGGGAGAAAAAAATATAAATAAAATAAAATCCTGGTAGCCTCTGTGACACTCGGCTCTAACGGGGACGCAGACCCACCTCGATAATTAGGGGGGAGCTGGGAGAAGGGGGGAGGCACGTAAATAAAATGAGCTGGATCCTGTTTGCGCAGGAGGAGGAGAGAGGGAGCGTTTCTGCTCCGTGCTGTGCCTGGAACAGCTCAGAGCTCCCACTGGGTGCTCCAGCTCCGCTCCAGAGCTCCCCAGGCCGAGTTCCCATTGTCCAAGCAGGAATATGGGGGTTAAATCGGGGGTGGGAGAGGGTTGGGTGGTGGAGGGGGTGCAGGAACGCTGTGCCGGGGCCTCCTCGCTGCGCCATCCTCAAGCCCAGAGTCACTCCTGTTTTCCCACTCCTCTCTTTCCCCACTCCTCTTTTCCCGTTCCCTGTCACACCCGCTCGGTGCCGGCGGCTCCCAGGCAGGGCAGCACCACCCGCGCTCATCCCTCAGCTTTGGCCGCGTTCCTCTCCCCGAGGACCGGCGTTGATGAAGCGCCGGAAGAAAATCCTGGGCGGGCGGACAGACCATCCGCGCTAATCCCCAAATCCATTCCTGGGAGATGGAGCGGAGTCACGAAGACCCGAGGCCGGAGCGGCTGCCGGGGTGCTGCTGATACGGCACCAGCGATAAACGGCTTTGGGAAGAGGCGCGGGATGAGGGGAGGGATCGCTGCAGGGACGGGATAATCGGCACAGGAGCCCCCACAGCGCCCGTGCCGGTGCCCGCGGGGGACAAAGGCGATGTGACACCGACAGCGCTGCCACCTGCGGCCACAGCGGCCCCAGACAGCGGCCAGCGGGAGCAGGGGAGCAGCCCCGGGCTGTGACACAGCCCCGGGCGTTTGTTTTGCACCCAGGTGCGTTTACACCGCACCCGCGGCGGGGCTGGGGGGGGGGGGGGGGGGGGGGGGGTTGATCCCCTAAAGAGATCGCGGGGTGCGCGGAGCTGCTGCTCCGGGGGTGCCAGGCTCGCTGGATGCGCCCTTGGATTTTTGGGTGCTTGTGGGAGATGGGAGTACCGGGGAGGCAGCGCTGGGACTTCCCAGCCTCTCGGCAGGAGGCGTTTCCATCAACCCCAGCCCTCCCACACGCGCCCGGGAGGGTTGGGCACGTTTTCCTTCTCTTTCCCTCTTGAAAATGAACACTTGGAAAGCCGTGGAGGAGTTGGAATTCATGGACAACGATGGCAAAAACAGACAGCAGAGCTGGGAGGGCACAAGCTCCTGCTCCAGCTGTGGGGACCTCCAAAAAGGGGTCAGGCTTGTCCCCCTTTTTTTGTTCAGCCTCTCCCCTGTGTGAAATACGGTGATGCTGCGGCTCTGCAAGGAGCCAGAGGGGGTTTGCTGAGCCGCCAAACCCCGTCACTGTGGACATTCACACGCAGTAACTGCGTGGATATATCGGGGTTGGATATCTAAGGGGGTTTCGAGCTTGGCTGGGTCAGAGCAGGAACATTGCAAAGCGTAAAATGGGGAAAAAATAAATGCGAGTGACACTGGGAATGCAGGGAGTGACAATGGGGGTGTCCCAGCTATGGGGAGCACAGCTGGAGAGGGGGGAGCACAGCTGCAGAGGGGGAGCACTGGGTGCCTGGGGGGTGTGACATGGCTGGAGGTCACAAAATCACAGAATTAAAAGAAAAGACCTTTGAGATCATCGAGTCCAACCTGTGACCTAAACGTGCCCCCGCAGTGAGAGGGGATCTGCGCGTGGGGTGTGGGGCAGTGCCGGGCTGTGGGGTCACGGTGTCCCCGCTGGGCCCCGCGATGTCACCGCACCAACCTGGCTGTCCCCAGAGCCGCTCTCTGAGCCCGCACTCCGCCCGCCGAGCTCTGGGCGCTGAGTGTGATTCCCCTGAGCCGGGTTTGCGCTGTCACTCATCAATTAGCGGGCACAGAGAGCCAGAAAAGGCACGAGCCTGTCCCTGGCGCTCTGTGCCTGCAGCAAATGAGCCTTTCAAGGGTCTTTTGTCGGCACCGCGGTGGCAGCAGCACGAGCCCCGTGTCCCCTCCCTGAGCAGCACAGTGTCTGTGCTCTGCGACCCTTCCAGGGCCTTCCAGCACCCTCTGGATCAGGGAATCCCGGAATGGCCACGGCTGGAAGGCACCTGCTGAGATCACCCACCCTCAGGTGGGGAGCGCGGGGGTCCTGGGGGACAGACCCTGACAAACAGCGCGAACTGAACCCGCGGGATCGGGCAAAACACGTGGATTCACCCACTCGGGCTTGTGCAGGAAAAGGGGGAAAAAATGAATGGCATCTCATCATCCCAGTCATGCCTCCCCTGCACGTGGGAGCGCCGCTCTCCCATCGCCTCCTTCCCCACGGGTGGCAGGAATTTCATCTTATCTCCCTCAGCGCGGTGCCTCCGAAGCTTCGCCCCCTTCCCCGCCGAGCTCTCGCAGGCAGCAGCTTTCCCTGCACCTTCCCGAGCAGGTCACCCTCGCTTCCTCCCAGGCCTCGCCGTGTTACTCTGCTCCCTGCCGAGCCTGTTCTTCCCCCCCTCTGGAATGCCAGCGCTTCCTTCTTCCCCGCGAGCTCTCGCCCACTCCTTTTCCCTCCTGGATTATTATTCATCCTCCCCGTGCAGATGCTCCCACACGTTTGGGTGTTTGTTGGGAGATGCGCGGATAACACCGAGCGGCTGCCAAGAGCCCGGCTCAGGGCTCAGCCTCCTTCCTCTTTCCCTCGAGTGCTGCCAGGTGCTGTGCCCCTGTCCCACTCGGCGATTTGGGGCTTGGGGACGCCGGGAATGTGGCCCTGAGAGGGGAAACCGGGCGTTTCCATGGTGAAAAGCCCCGCAGGTGCTACCTGCAGCATCTGAGTTGTGCTTTAATGAAGGCATGGCTCAATCCGGAACCTGGAGTGCAGCATTCCCACTGAGCTGGGTTTGGGAGCTGAACCAAACCCGGACGGAGCCTCCAGGATCTCCAAATGCTGATGGACCAGGCTGAGGAGCGGGAGCTGTCCTGGGCTGTGTGAGCACCTGCCCGGCTCTGCTCCAGCTCCTGCTGCTCTCCCCGGGCCCAGCTGAGGCCTGGCTCCCCAAACCCTGCTCCCTTCACTCCCCAAACCCTGCTCCCTTCGCTCCCCAAACCCTGCTCCCTTCGCTCTCCAAACCCTGCTCCCTTCGCTCCCCAAACCCTGCTCCCTTCGCTCTCCAAACCCTGCTCCCTTCACTCCCCAAACCCTGCTCCCTTCACTCTCCAAACCCTGCTCCCTTCACTCCCCAAACCCTGCTCCCTTCACTCTCCAAACCCTGCTCCCTTCGCTCCCCAAACCCTGCTCCCTTCGCTCCCCAAACCCTGCTCCCTTCGCTCTCCAAACCCTGCTCCCTTCACTCCCCAAACCCTGCTCCCTTCACTCTCCAAACCCTGCTCCCTTCGCTCCCCAAACCCTGCTCCCTTCGCTCCCCAAACCCTGCTCCCTTCGCTCTCCAAACCCTGCTCCCTTCGCTCCCCAAACCCTGCTCCCTTCGCTCTCCAAACCCTGCTCCCTTCGCTCCCCAAACCCTGCTCTTTTTGCTCCCCAAACCCTGCTCTTTTTGCTTTTTTCTCCCCAAACCCTGCTCCCTTCACTCCCCAAACCCTGCTCCCTTCGCTCCCCAAACCCTGCTCCCTTCGCTCCCCAAACCCTGCTCCCTTCGCTCTCCAAACCCTGCTCTTTTTGCTTTTTTCTCCCCAAACCCTGCTCCCTTCACTCCCCAAACCCTGCTCCCTTCACTCCCCAAACCCTGCTCCCTTCACTCCCCAAACCCTGCTCCCTTCACTCTCCAAACCCTGCTCTTTTTGCTCTCCAAGCCCTGCTCTTTTTGCTCTTTTTTCTCCCCAAACCCTGCTCTTTTTGCTCTCCAAGCCCTGCTCTTTTCGCTCCCCAAACAAACAGCAGCCGCCAGGGCTTGGAGAGCCCCCTCAGCGGACCCGACCTCGCCCCCACCCGGTCCCCGCGCCCCTCCCGGCGCTAACGGGGCTGAATTCAGCCCCTGCCCGGGCAGGCGCCGGCCGTGCGGTGCTGCATTGTGGCTCGGGGCCCCACAACAAGGCTTTCATTCACTGCCACCCATTGTCCCCGCGCATTCAGCGACATTCGCCGGGGTGGTTTTGATCGCAGGCCGGCAGCGAGCCGAGCACAAAGCGCTCACCATGTGTTCCGCCCTGATTTGCCATTAGCGGGAGGGGGGGGACACTCGTCGAGAAGAATAACGCGCCTCAATTACACGTTCCAGCCACTCGAATGGACTCGGGAGTCCATCACACTCAGCGTTCTGTCAATGAACACCGAGAGAATTCGCGCCCGCTGCTCGTTAGGGGGGCCCGCGGTGCCTCTGCCAGGGGCTGCGTGGGCTCCGTGCCAGCGCGGCAGTGGCAGCCCGTGGCTCTGCCGGTGTCCCCTGGCAGCCGGGCATCCCGCTGCAGGCCGGGAGGTGAAGGTGCGGTTACTCAACAGCAAAAAAAGGCCAAAAAAAGGGGAGGAGAAAAAAGAAAAAAAAAAAAAAGAGAAAGGAAAAAAAAAAAAAAAAAGGCAAAAAAAGGGGCAATTTTCATCCCAGCAGCAGCACCAGTTCCTGCGGGAGGGTGGCTCAGGTCGAGGTCACTTGTGTCACCCTTCCTCCTGCTGGGAAAGCCAAAAATCAACGCTGAATTCAGCGCCAGCTCTGGGAAGGGCTTTGGAGGAGCTGCGGACACCCAAGGAGGGATCGAGGCGCGGATCCCGGATGTGTCAACAAGCGGCTGCACTGGGCGAGCAGGGTGGAATCATCCCCGGCAGGGCAGGGTGGAATCATCCCCGGCGGGACGCGGGCGGCGCTGGGGCGACGGCTCCGAGCCGCGCTGGGGGAAGCCAGCGCCAGACCCGGAGGGATTTCTCCGGTTGCCGGTGAATCACATCCAGGACGAGCTCTGGGGGTATCACCCCCCCCGCTTCCACCCCAATCCCCCCGCGGGGAAGGGCAGCGCTTCCCCGGGGCCGAGCGGGGAGAGGCTCCCGGCCCTGCCCGGGGACGATTGCTCAACCCACAGAAATCGGTGTCGGCAGCGTCCCGTGACTTCCCGCAGCTGCTGAGCCTCCTGTTTGCTCCCTGCAGCCTGAGCCCGGGCCCAGCAGCAGCAAATCCCGGGCCTAGAGAAGGGATCTGTTCTCCTCCTCTGTGTCTCACAGCCCCAGAGGGACGGGGAAGGGACACAAACCCTTGGTGCTGGTGGCTGAAATGCCCCAAGCGCCGCCAGCAGCTGTTTGTGCCCCTGGGAGCCCGCAGGGAGTCACAGCCCTTGGGAAAGGTGGGTGTGAGGAGGGGGCTGGGCTGGGGAATGGGACTGGAAAAGGTTCTGCCCCCAGAGGGTGCCGGGCACTGCCCAGGCTCCCCAGGGAATGGGCACGGCCCCGAGGCTGCCAGAGCTCCAGGAGCATTTGGACAGCGGGATTTTGGGGGGTCTGTGCGGGGCCAGGGCCTGGTTCAATGATCCCTGTGGGTCCCTTGCAGCTCAGGACATTCGGTGATTCTACGATTGATCCTCAGGCTCAGAATGTCACCAAATGCTGAGTGACGAGGGACTGAACCTCCCTCGCTTCACCTCTCCCACCTGCCAGCCCGGCCAGCCGTGGAATGGTGTCCATAAAAGCTGTTTTGGGGATCTGCTGCTCCCAGGCCAGCCCTGGAGCTGACCCTGTGCGTGTGCCCTGAGCGAGGAGGGATTTCTGGAGCTCCCCAGCTCTGCCCGCAGAGCTGCAGTTTGTGTCAGAGAGCTCCAGAGCCCAGAAAATCCAGGCATTATCGGGAGCTGGGCTTGAGACAGCCCCGGCCCCTCTCCTGCTGGCCCCGTGTCCCTGCCTGACCCCGGGCAGGGGCAGTTCCCAGCCGGCCCCACGGGATGGACGCTCCCTCCCGGATGCAGGCAGGGCAGGGCAGCCTGGGAATATCTCAGGAGCTTGGTCCTCCCTGTTCTGTCCACCTCGGCTTGGTCTCCAGCTCTTTCCCATCCTCCTGACACCAAAACTTGCGTGAATAACCCTCAGCCTGTGCCGTGCCCAGAGAGCAGAACCCGAACCCTTTCTCCCTCTGTTTTGGGTTAAATCCACTCCAGGCCCCCAAGCCCGGCTCCACCACGTGCCAGACCCTCCCTGTGCCACCCAGAGCTCCCCAGTTCCATTCCCACTCCCGTCACCGGGATTTGGGAGCTCTCAGTGACTCACGCAGCACCCACACGAGTCACATCAGTCATGCTCCCGGCACAAAAGGAACGCGTGTGAGACACCGTTAAATATTCCTGGGGCGGAGAGAAAGATCCTTTCAGCTCCTTAATTCCTCCCAGCATCTGGCTTCTCGCACTAATGAGCGGCTGAGACGGCAATTAAAGCCCTGCTAATTGGGAGCGCAGAAACGCCGCTCCCTGCTTTGGTCTTTTGCAGGTTTGGGGACACCTGAAGGGTGACAGTGGCACCACCTGCAGCCTGGGCAGATCGCAGCCCTCCCGTGCCAGGCACCCTCGATCCATGGGGAACAGCCACCAGCACAAGGGACAAGTTTTGGGGACTGGTTTTACCTCCTGGGGATGCTGTGGGGGACAGGGACCCCCCTGTTCCCCCAGGGGACACCTTGCGGGAGGTCCCATCCCTGGCAGGTGTGGAACGGCCCCTCCTGCCCGGCCCCCCCCGCGCGGTTTGGGATATTTTGGGAGCCGTCTGGGGCTGGCAGGTGGTGCCGGGGTGGTGACAGCTGAGCACGGCTTTCACTCGGGAGCCGCCAGGCCCCTGCTCACACTTCTATTCCCGACCCTGCTCCGCACAATCTGCCGGGCTGGAAGCTGAAATTCCCGGCTCCAAGGGGCCGCTTTGCCTCGGGCAGCTCCGGGAGGGTTCGGGGATGAATCCCTGAATTCCTGCCCGTGCAGCACCGGGCTGGGTGTCCCACACACCTCCCACGCGCTGTCCCCGGGGTCTGCTTGATGGAAAGGCTTTGTCTGTCCGGCTAAAAATAGCAGGAACTTCGTGCAACTCGAGATGAGCCCGAAATACTTTTCCTCCCAGCTTTCTGCTCGCACGGGCTGTGCACGTGGCTCCATCCCTGAATTATGGATAAAACCGGGATGAGGGACAGCAAACCCACTTCCCTCAGGGTGGAACAAGGTGGTGGCACCGAGGGCTCCTTCCACAAGCCGCCGAGCTCCCCAAAATTCCAGGAAATACCTGGGCCGAGGCTCTTTGTGCTGCACGACTCCCCCAGGCACGCGGAGGGGAGCAGCATCCTCTCCATGTACAGGCAAAATTTAGAAGCGGCGCTCAGGCTGCCATGGAGACGGGGCTGTGTTTGCAATCTCCGCGCTTTTCATTGTCTCTCCCCCTCTCCCGAGCGGCTGAAAAGCAGCCAGGAGCAGCAGGGCTGGCATTGTCCCCCTGGCACTGTCCTCCTGGCACTGCCCCCCCCCGGCATTGTCCCCCTGCTCCTGGTGGCCACAGCACCCAGCCCACCCCCCCTGGGTCCCCTCTCTGGTCCTTCTCCCCCTCTCAGTGCCACTTTGGGCACCTCCTGGCCATCTCTGGGGACCAGAAAGCAAATTTTGGGCTGCTCTCGTCTGAACCTCGTTGGGTTCAGACGGGCACCGTGAGGGGCACAGAGCTGCCCTCTGCTGTCCCCTCCTCCTTGCCCATTAGGAATGGCCAGGAAGGGGGGACGAGGGCTGAAATTGGGCTGGTTTGGGGCTTTTTCCTACAGTCAGGGGCTGGAGACTGCTTGAGAAAAAGGAGGGGGAATCACCGGCCCTGGCAGCAGCTGAAACCCCCAAACCTCTGACCCAGCCTGAGCAAAACTGTGAGGGTCAGAGGGAGAACGTCCCTCAGGTAGGGCCTAAAGAACCTCCTCAAACTAAACCCCACGCCACATCTAGGCTTGGCTTTACTCTGATTCCTCCTGAGCCATTTGTGGTACCAGTTACACCCTGCTTTGTCTAAATTTGGGGATTTTTGTCGCCTGCCTGGTGCTCAGAGCTGAGAAAAGGCAACTTGTGCTCGCTGACGGGGAGCCAAGCTCAGTCCTGGCTGTGAGCAGCATCTGCTGCCGCTGTCTCCTCAGCTGCAGCTCCTCTCCCGCTTCCCAGAGTGTCACATCCCCTCCTCGCTCTGCTCAGAGCTCCAATGCAGCAGAAGGGGCAAAAAAAAGGCAAATTCAGTCCTCGCTTCCTATTTTCCTCTTCCTCTCTTTCCCAGACTTGGCCCGTGGTGAAATCCACCCCTTGAATGCCTGGCTGCCAAACAGAGCGATTCTCCCAACAGGGAAATGTGCATCAAAGTTGCAGGGAATATTCAATTAACCTTTAAAGGAGCTCTTCCCTAAGTGGCTCGAGGAGATGTCACTTAATCGCTTCGAGAACTGAACGCAGGATTTGGGAGGAGCAGGAGGAGACGGCTCTGGCTGCCGAAAAAGGGGGCAGTGAGAGATCCAAATGTTCCTTCCAGCCTGGATCCCGAGCTGGAACCTCTGATCCTGGCTTGGGCAAGGGGCCAAATCCACGGCTCTGCATCCAGGAAAGCTGGGAGAACTCCGAGGGAACATCTTGGGATGGCAACACAGACCCTTGGGAGGCTTTTCCTTTCCCAGCTGCATCCTCTCCCTCTCCCAGGCCTCGGGGAAGGATTCTCCCTTCTCCGAAAGTCAGAGGCTCGCCCATAAACAATTAAAAATGCCCTTCTGGAAGGAGCTGCCTTCCACTGAGGCCTGGTGCTGCCACGAGGGGAAAAATGGGAATATTTTAGCCCAGGAGGAAAAGTTCTGGCTGTGAGGAAGAGGAGGAAGAAGAGGAAGGCCTGGCTGGGAACGCTGCAGCGGAGAGGAGCCGGTGGCTGCTGCAGAAATCCCAGCAGTGCTTGTACAGCTCCTTCCCCAGGATTTGGCTCCCTAAATCCAGGCCACATCTGGGCGCACTCAGGGCTTCCCATGAAAAATTCAGGAATCGCTGGAGCATTCCTGCTCTTGGGGGGCTTCTCCCAGTGAAGGGAGCGAGCACAAAACCCTGGCAGCAGCGGAGGAGCAGCGCAGGGAAAGCCTCTGTGACCCACGTGCCAAATCTTTGCACATTCCCGGCTATTTTTAACTAATCCCACATGGAAACCCTGCGCGGAGCTCCTGCTCACTCCCGGCCTCGCTCCTTCCCTGCTGTTCTGCCTGACCCAGCGCTCTGCAGCCTCCCCAGAAAGCCCCTCCAAGGGCAGCTGGCAAACGTGGAACACCGAATAAATCAGGCAGGGGGTGGATTTCAGACCTCCCAAGAGCCAGGAATATTTATAAACACGAGAATCAGCGGTCGGGGGCGACAGGAGAAAAAACCCTCCAGGTTTCCTCCTCTCAGGGCCAAGCTTCTCCTAAGCGCTGCAGGATTAAGGTGCCACAGCTCTGCCACAGAGCCATGTGGGGCCACAGCCGTGTCTCTGCCAGGCTGGGCTGCTCCAGGGGCGGTTTTAGGAGCAGTTTTAGCAGCGGTTTTAGCAGCAGGTTTAGCAGTTCCCGGAATAGCTGCAGTGCTACTACGGTTTCACACTTGGCCACGCAGCGCAGGCACCGAGCTCTGCCAGTGGCCGTGGGTGACTCGGTGTCCTAGGAAGGGACTCTGGAGCTCGGCTCCGGCTGTCAGGGATTTTTTGGGATGGTTCCAAGGATCAGATTCCTGCCCCGGCCTCGGCTGGGCCCTGCTGCCTGTTGTGGCTGCTCTGCGCTGCCCATCTCTGCGTGCCGCGGATGCCTCACCTGAGCCTCACCTGAGCATGACTGGACCTGCCCACTGCAGACAGAGCCTTCCCAAGAGGGGGGAAAGAGGGATTTGGGGCCCAGGAGACAGAGCAAGGGGTGCAGGAGGAGCGGCAGCTCCCCGGGACAGATCCCCGCCCCCTCCACAGCGGAGCACCCCCCACTGCCGCCGTGGGCTCTCCGTTCTGCACGGGAGTCCTGCCCTGGCGGTCCCCACGGCCGCTCCGGTGGCTCCGCAGGGCCGCTGGGCTCTTCTGGAGCTCTCATTTTGCTGCCTGAGCCTCGCCTCGCTTCGCCTCCCCCCGCTCGGCAGCGCTGCCTGCCAGGGAACGGTGACTAACGGGTGGGTGGGACAGAACGGCTCCGGCCCGATTTAGCAGCGCTGCCGTGCCAGGGAGGGGTCACCCGGGCACAGCTGGGGGCTCCGAGGGCGAGGGAGTCCCGCAGAGCGAGCCGGGAGCATCCCCGGAGCCGCGATTTTGTCCCCGAGTGCGCTTTTGCAGCTGCCATTAATTGCCCCCGACGCTGATTGCGGCGATTTTGCACTTCCAACTCTTTGTGCCGCTGATTAATGGCCCTGGTGATTAATGGCACGGGCGGAGCGGCCTCGCGGCCCCTGGAAAAGCCGGGCTGTGGGCGCGGGGGTGAGCTGGACACGCGGAGGCGTCCGAGGGGACAGCGGGTGACACCGGCCGGGACTGGCGTGGGAGGCTGGGCCGGACAGGAATCCCTGGCAGGGCTTCCCAGGGCAGGTTAATCAGAGTCTGGAGCGATGGTTGATAGCGGAGCCTCAACCAGGAGTTTTTTCCCTGCTCGTTTTCCGCTCGCCGCAGCCTCCGGTGAGGAAAACGAGGTCTGGGGAGGGATTTGGGCAGCCATGGGAACTCCTGCGGGAACGCTGCTCCCAAAAATGGGGCCGGTGCTGATCCCTCCTGGCTCCCCGAGGCGCACGGGGGGGGAGGAGGAGTCGCGGGCCCCACAGAAACCCCCTCACTGCCCTGGCCGAGGAGGTGCCCAGGACTCGGCACTGCTGGAAGGGGCTGCCAGGGAACCGGGGGGTGGTGGCAGAGGGGGACAGCAGGAAACCAAGCCCAAACTCCCCGGGAGAGAAGGACGCACAGCAGGGATGCACAGCAGGGATGCAGCGGTGCCACCAGTGGGATCGAGGGATGGGGGCACATCCCTGCGTGGCGGGGGGGCGGGAATCAGCACTGGGGGTCCCACACACCCCCGGGCCCTCTTCGGGGTCTCGTGGGAAAGACCCCTGAGCCAGGAGGAGAAGCCCAGGCAGTGTCCGGCCCCTTCGGAGATGTCACAACGCTCAGGCGGCTCAGCAAGGACGGGAATGCCCCGTGCCAGGACCTGTCCCCACGCTTGGTCCCCTCCCTGGAGCTGCAGATCTGTCCGTGAGCCCTGAGTGTCGCCGGGGTGCGCGGTGACAGCCCCGCGCTGCTCCCGCCGCGGCCGTGGCCGCTCTCCAGCGCTGCTTTCCCAGGCGAGCTTTAATCCCCGGCTTTCCAGGAGCTGCGCGGGCACCCGCGGGCGCTGCGGGGCCTCCGGGCAGCGCTGACCTCCCGCCCGCGCCTTCACCCGGCTGCAGAGCCCGGCACGGAGCGAGGGCAGCACGGCCAGACCCGTCCGCATCCCAGGAAAGGCCAAACCCCTCCCAGAGGTGCCGGGATGTTGCCGCATCCAGGTGCGGTTGGCATTTCCCGCACGGGTCCCCGGTGCTCACGCCGGGCGCAGCCCCTGCGCTTGTTCATCCCCCGCCACCCACCCGCGCCTGCCCGCGCAGCTCCAGCGGCAAAAAATTCCTGCAGGAGCAGGAAAAAGAAAATCCCCTTTTCCGGGATGGCTCCGAGCTGATGACAACAAACCAAAGGCATCCGCTCCTTCCCTTCCCGTCCTTCCCGGGCCCTTCGGGGCTCTGTAACCCGAGGCAGCCCGCACCGAGGTGCTGAACAGGCAGAATTTTCTCGCTGCCGTGTGAAAAGAAGTTTTCCAGACTTCAGAGGGAACCGAAAAGCCAGAGCTGAGCCCCGCGGGAGCCGCGGGCGGCTCGGAGCGGGCAGAGGGATGGGAGCCGGGGACGGGGGCGAGTCCGGCCGCTCTCCCGGGGCGATCCTGACCCTTTGTGCCCGAGCCCGAGCCCTGTCCCCGCGGTGCCGGGGGGAGAGGGGCGGTGCGGGGCATCCCCGGGGCCGCTGTGCCCAGCGGGGGGGGTCACCCCAAAGCGATCTCACTGAGGGGAGCCCCGACCGCGCATCTCAGCCCCTCCGGGTCCCTTCGGTCCCCCCGGTGCCCCGTCGGTGTCCCCGCAGCTCCCCGGGCAGCGTCCCCCGGTGCCGCCGGCGCTTCCCCCGCGCATCCCCGCCGTGCCCCTGCCTGGAGCCCCCCGGGCACGGCCCCCCCGGTGTCCCCCTCGTGCCGCCCGTGCCCACCTCGGGTGGCCGCTGGCTCCTCGGCGCGGCGCGGGGCTCCGCGGGGCTCCCGGAGCCGGCCCGGCCGCAGCATCCCCGGCGCGGCGGCGGAGGAGGAGCCTCGACCCCGCGCCCGCGCACCGGGCCCGCCCCGGCGCAGCCCCCGGCTTTGTGTGCCGGCCCCCGGCCCCTCCTCCGCGCCCCCGGCCCCTCCTCCGCGCCCCGCGGCCGGGGCTGGGGCAGGGGGGGTTCTGCTGCTCGCTCTGGGGCAGATGCTGAGGGAGAAGGGAGAGGGGCGCGCGGGTGGATTTGGATTCTCCCGGCGCTGGGATCGGGTCTGACGCCTTGGGAAGCTCTGCGGGAATGGAGCCGAGAGCCCGGGGGAAGCAGCCAGCAGCGGGGAGCCCGCCCGGCCGGGAAAGGTCCGGGCTGAAGTTCCGGTTTTGCCTGATTCGGAGCGAGGACTTTGAGCGGAGGCTCCAATATCCCGGCCTGGGGTGAGCGCCGGGGTGTGCCCGGCTCATGCCACAGCCGGTCCCGGTGGCACCAACAGGGACACGTTCCCAGGGCCTCTGAGCACGGGGAACTCACTCGGTGGGGCTGGGAACTGCTGGGCCAAGGGGCGGATCTGGGGGGACCTGACCCCTCCTGAGCTCACCCGGGTGCGAGGGATGCTCTGAAGGAAAACCCCGAACGTCTCTGCTGAATCACCACAGGCTGGGCCCCGATTTCGGTAGCCCAAGCCGGTTGTGCTTGGCCACAGGTGAGGCCCATCCTGCTGCTGCACATGGGATGTTCCAGTGCCAGGAGGAATCCGAGCGGGCTCCGTGGCGTTCCTGTTGCTCCCTGGCAGCCTGGAACCGGGCTGGAGGTGCAGTGATGCTCCCACATCCCTCCCTTCCCTGCACATCAGCCCCTGGGGGAGTTCGTTCGCCTCCTTCTCCCTCACCTGCTCGGGAATCTCTTCCTGCCCCGAGTTTTCCTTTCCTGCCTGCGCCGCGCGGGGCCAGCGGCGCTGACGCAGCGCTCAGGAATTCTCCGGGCAGCCGGCGGCACATCTGGGCTTGTCCCGGGCACGGAGCTGCGGGGCTGCGGCCGGGTCAGGTATGCGGGGAGGGAGGGTCCCCCGAGCCGGAACAGGATCCCCTGTTCAGCACAGGATCCCCATCCCGGCACAGGATCCCTATCCCAGTACAGGATCCCCATCCCGGCACAGCATCCCCACCGCAGCACAGCATCCCCACCCCAGCACAGGATCCCCTGTTCAGCACAGGATCCCCATCCCGGCACCGGATCCCTATCCCGGCTCAGGATCCCCATTCCAGCACAGGATCCCCATCCCAGCACAGGATCCCCATCCCGGCACAGGATCCCCATTCCGGCACAGGATCCCCACTCCAGCACAGGATCCCCATCCCAGTACAGGATCCCCATCCCAGCACAGGATCCCCACTCCAGCACAGGATCCCCATTCCGGCACATGATCCCTATCCCAGTACAGGATCCCCATTCTGGCACATGATCCCTATCCCAGTACAGGATCCCCATTCCAGCACAGGATCCCCATTCCGGCACAGGATCCCCATCCAGCACAGGATCCCCACTCCAGCACAGGATCCCCACTCCAGCACAGGATCCCCATCCCAGCACAGGATCCCCACTCCAGCACAGGATCCCCACTCCAGCACAGGATCCCCACTCCAGCACAGGATCCCCACTCCGGCACAGGATCCCCACTCCAGCACAGGATCCCCACTCCAGCACAGGATCCCCATTCCGGCACAGGATCCCCATCCAGCACAGGATCCCCATCCCAGCACAGGATCCCCACTCCAGCACAGGATCCCCACTCCGGCACAGGATCTCCATCCCGGCTCAGGATCCCCACTCCAGCACAGGATCCCCATCCCAGCACAGGATCCCCATCCCGGCACAGGATCCCCACTCCAGCACAGGATCCCCATCCCAGCACAGGATCCCCATCCCGGCTCAGGATCCCCACTCCGGCACAGGATCCCCACTCCAGCACAGGATCCCCACTCCAGCACAGGATCCCCATTCCGGCACAGGATCCCCACTCCAGCACAGGATCCCCATCCCAGCACAGGATCCCCGTCCCAGCACAGGATCCCCACTCCAGCACAGGATCCCCACCCCAGCACAGGATCCCCATCCCAGCACAGGATCCCCACCCCAGCACAGGATCCCCATCCCAGCACAGGATCCCCATCCCAGCACAGGATCCCCATCCCAGCACAGGATCCCCGTCCCAGCACAGGATCCCCATTCCAGCATAGGATCCCCACCCCAGCACAGGATCCCCACCCCAGTACAGGATCCCCACCCCAGTACAGCATCCCCATCCCAGCACAGGATCCCCGTCCCAGCACAGGATCCCCATCCCAGCACAGGATCCCCATCCCAGCACAG
The DNA here is from genome assembly GCF_009650955.1 of Corvus moneduloides. Classification (NCBI taxonomy): domain Eukaryota; kingdom Metazoa; phylum Chordata; class Aves; order Passeriformes; family Corvidae; genus Corvus; species Corvus moneduloides. Next base: position 3,831,012 of record NC_045502.1, on the reverse strand, counting down.
GATCCCCGTCCCAGCACAGGATCCCCATCCCAGCACAGGATCCCCATCCCAGTACAGGATCCCCATCCCAGCACAGGATCCCCACTCCAGCACAGGATCCCCATTCCGGCACATGATCCCTATCCCAGTACAGGATCCCCATTCCGGCACATGATCCCTATCCCAGTACAGGATCCCCATCCAGCACAGGATCCCCACTCCAGCACAGGATCCCCATCCCAGCACAGGATCCCCACTCCAGCACAGGATCCCCACTCCAGCACAGGATCCCCATCCCAGCACAGGATCCCCACTCCAGCACAGGATCCCCACTCCAGCACAGGATCTCCATCCCGGCTCAGGATCCCCACTCCAGCACAGGATCCCCATTCCAGCACAGGATCCCCATTCCGGCACAGGATCCCCATCCAGCACAGGATCCCCATTCCAGCACAGGATCCCCATCCCAGCACAGGATCCCCATCCCGGCTCAGGATCCCCACTCCGGCACAGGATCCCCACTCCAGCACAGGATCCCCATCCCAGCACAGCATCCCCACTCCAGCACAGGATCCCCACTCCAGCACAGGATCCCCATCCCAGCACAGCATCCCCACTCCGGCACAGGATCCCCACTCCAGCACAGGATCCCCATCCCAGCACAGCATCCCCACTCCAGCACAGGATCCCCACTCCAGCACAGAATCCCCGTTCCGGCACAGGATCCCCACTCCAGCACAGGATCCCCATCCCGGCACAGGATCCCCATTCCGGCACAGGATCCCTATCCCAGCACAGGATCCCCATCCCGGCACAGGATCCCCACTCCAGCACAGAATCCCCATTCCGGCACAGGATCCCCACTCCAGCACAGGATCCCCATCCCAGCACAGGATCCCCGTCCCAGCACAGGATCCCCATTCCAGCATAGGATCCCCACTCCAGCACAGGATCTCCATCCCGGCTCAGGATCCCCACTCCAGCACAGGATCCCCACTCCAGCACAGGATCCCCGTCCCAGCACAGGATCCCCATTCCAGCATAGGATCCCCACCCCAGCACAGGATCCCCACCCCAGTACAGGATCCCTATCCCAGTACAGCATCCCCATCCCAGCACAGGATCCCCGTCCCAGCACAGGATCCCCATCCCAGCACAGGATCCCCATCCCAGCACAGGATCCCCGTCACAGCACAGGATCCCCGAGCCCCGTGCCTGCTCCAGGCAGGAGGGAATGGGCTGGGGAGCGCTGGAGTCCCAGGACGAGCCGGCACAGCACAGAGTTCCTGGCAGCCGTTCTCTCCCCAAAATCCGCCTGGGAAACCCCGCTGGGCGCAGCCAGCCCTGCACGCACACAGGGAGAGGGGGGCGAGTCCAGCAGGACCCCTGGCAACGAGAGGATTCCAGGCCTCAGGGACAGGGACTAAACCACACCGGGCTGGTGGGTGCCCGTGGGGTTCGGATGGTGTCCCATGGGATTGGGATGGTGTCCCACGGGACCGGGATCCCGTCCCATGGATGGAGCTCCAGCCTTTGGCACGGCTCAGGAGCGCAGCCAGGGCCGGGCACCGGGATTTGCTCCGCTCCCCCTGTGGGAGCCGGGCCAGCAGCCCAGGAACGGGCGGGAGGCGTGACCCCAATCCCGGCCCTCCGCTCCCGGTGATTGCCAGGAGCGGGAATGGTCCTGCGGGGGTGGAGCGGGGTTGGAGCCAGGCACGGAGCGCAGGCTGTGATTTATGGCGCTGCGCTCGGCAGACGAGATCCGCCCCCTGCCTCTGCTAATGCCGGCTCCTGGCAGCTCCCGCGGCCTCTGCTGAGCTGAGCAGCGCTCCCACAATCCCGCGGCTGGAATCTGCTATTTTGGGAGCTCCGAACTGAAGGGAGGAAGAGGAAGGAGAGAGGAGAGGGAGAGGGAGAGAGAGAGGAGAAGGAGAAGGAGGAGGAGGAGGAGGAGGAGGAGGAGGAGGAGGAGGAGGAGGAGGAGAAGGAGAAGGAGAAGGAGAAGGAGAAGGAGAAGGAGGAGGAGGAGAAGGAGAAGGAGAAGGAGAAGGAGAAGGAGAAGGAGAAGGAGAAAGAGGAGAAAAAGGAGAAAAGAGAGGGGAAAAGGAGGAGGAAGAGACGATGGAGGAGGAGGAGAAGAAGAAAGAGAAGAAGAGGGAGAAAGAAGTAGAAAGGGAAGGAGGAGGAGGACAAGGAGAAGGAGAGGAAGGAGAAAGTGGATTTATGTGAGCACAGAGAGGGTTTAGCTCAGGGGGAAAAGGCACAGAAGACGATGATTCATTTTCAGCAGAGTTCGGTGTTTCTATGGTAAGTCACAGCCGGGGAGGCCCAGCCAAGGAGGGACCCGCACCAGCTGGGCCAGCGGCCGGAGCCGCAGCTTTCCAGGAATCCTCTGGGCTTGGGCAGGGCCAGGAGCTCAGGAGCTCCGCCGCCATGGGAGGGCAGAGCCCTGCGGTGTCCCCTGGCTGTCCCTGAGGATGTGCTTGGCTCCTCCTGGGCTGGAATTCGCCCTCCCCGGCTGCCCCATCCCATCCCATCCCGGTCGTGTCCACACTCGCCCTGGGTGCCGCGTCCTCCCCCGCAGCCGGCTCCGACGCCGCCGTGCTGCTTCACCTCCCGAGTCACCTGGAAGCCTTCCCAGGGCAAGGGAGCCCCGGAGAGAAACTGGAAAGGATCGTGGTGGAGGTTTGGGTTCTTGAGGAGCGTGGGGCGAAGGCCAGGCTCTGAAATGCCCCCCAGAATCCTCTTGGATCTCCCTGTGGTGGGAGCCGACCCGTTGTGAAAATCCCCCTGCAAACATTCCCAGCTTTTAAAAGAGCCTAGAAATCCCTCCAGCAAAACCCAACCAGAAAAATTCCCAATAATCCACTTTTTGTACTTTCGCTGCAAAGAGTGGGTGGAACACCCGGGATTTGCTTTCCTGGAGGGAGCTCGGGCAGGGAAATGTTCCCCGGCCTCGCTCACGTCCAGCACCTCCAGGAGCGGCCCAGGTGAGTCCCTCCCTCATCCCTTCCACCCCTTCCTTAATCCCCCTGGACACAGCCCTAAGTGGATTTGCATGGATACATGGAATAAAATCCCTTATATTTAAGGATAAAGAAAAAAGCAGAAATGACAAAGCCAGGATTTCCCCCCCCCCTTCCTTTTTCCCCCCCTTTTTTTTCCTACTGCCAGATTATTTACAAATCCATTGAAATTGGATAGAACTCGGTCCATGCTCGTTTGCTGCTCGGGAGGGAATTACAAGATAATCAGATCAGTGATAAAAGCGAGAAGTAGGTGTGTATTTAATGACTTTTTCCCCCCACAGAGCCATGAGGGAAGATTGGAGGAGCAAGGAAAGGCTGGAAAAGGAAACAGAGCCCTGAGAAGCAGCTCTGGTTCCAACCCCAGCCATTCGAGCAGCAGAAAAAAAACCCCCAAACCTTCAAAAGGTCATGAGAAAATCCAATCCCATCCCAACTCAAAGGCAGATTGATATTTCCTCTTCCACTTCTGGGATTCATCCCTGCCTTTCCTACTAAAATTAATGCTGGGAGCACGTCCCGGCTCCTGGGCAGCTCCTCAGCCTCTTCCTTTGATCGGTGCTGAAGCAGAGACAAGCCCCAAACACGTCCCCAGAGCTCAGAGCAGCGTCGGCTCCGCGCTTTGACAGAGCAGCTTCCTCCGGAATGGGAACAGTGATGAGCTGGGTGCTCCCCGGGATCGCTCTGGAGACCCCCGGCACCCCTGGGAGTGTTCCCCATCTAATCCAGCTCCAACCCAACCAGGAATTCCTCCCGTCAGAAAGAGGAGATGGAAAATTTGGGGCAAAAGGCAAACGCAGAGCCCGGATGTTTTATCTGTGAGAGGAAATGCTCCAAATGCTGCTCCAAAATCGTGCTCCAAATGCTGCCCCTGGTGTGGGGAGGGAGCTGAGGGGTGGAGCAAAGGGGGAAGGTGAGGAGGGGTCCCAGAGTGCAGGAGGGAGCTGGAGTCACACCTGGGGTGAGAAACGGGAATATCAGTGGATGGAATATCCCAAAATCTCTGTGTCCCGATCCAGGCATCATATCTGGGGTCAGAAACGGGAATATCAACCCAGATGGAATATCCCAAACCCCTCCTGCCCCAATCCAGGTGTCGCATCTGGGGTGAGAAACGAGAATATCAGTGGATGAAATATCCCAGCCCTGGTGCTGTTCCAATCCAGGGGCTCTGGAGCAGAAGTTTTCTCTCCTTTTCCTGCTCCGCCTCCACCTCCTCCTTCTCCTCCTCCACCTCCTCCTCTTCCTCCTCCTCCTCTTCCTCCTCATCCTCCTCCTCCTCCCATTACTCACCACTTACGCAATGTTTATCTCCCAACCAGTTGGGCAGCAGAAAACTGCTCTGTTCTGCTGGAAAAGCCGAGCCTGGCTGACTCTGCCCGCCGGGGATTCCCCCCCTGGACGCCACAGGCCGCCTTCCTGCTCCTTTCCAGGGAAAAGGGCCTGGATCCCCCCTGGGATGTTCAGTTCTCTCCCCAGCTCCGTTTCCTCCTGCTCCATCGGCCTCCAGATCCAAACCCTGCTCAATAATTCAGCAGAGCTGCTGTGCTCCAGCAGTAAATAATTCATCCTGGAGTCGGAGGAGGGAATTGTGCTTCCATCACCCTCCGGAGCGGGGCCGGGGCTCCGCCAGCGCCTCCCAGGGCAAAGCTTCTCTCTGATCCAGGGTGCTCCCGGTGGGAAACGCGGCCGTGCCGAGGGCTTGGGAGGGAGGAGAATCCCACCAAGGATCCCTCACTCCTCCCTGTCTGTGGTTTCCTGAAGGCCTCACCCTGGAATTCCCAGGAATGGGGGGAAAAGGGGAAAGCGTGGGGGTGTGGGGGGTGGAATGTGCCCCAGGAGGGACAGCACCCCTCCAGGACAGCCGACATTCCTGATTCTCCCCCTTTCCCTTGGGATACTTGGGATCTTGCCGTGGGTTGGGCGGCCTGGGTGGGGCTGGGGGAGGATTCTGGGGGGGAAAGGGGCCAGGGTGGCCGTGGGGGGGTCAGGGCTATGTGGAACCCCCGGTGTTGGTGTTTTCCAACCCCTTTCTCGGCCCTGTCTCCCGCAGGGAATGGTGCTCCAAGCCCTTCTGCCTCTCCTGGAATATCCTGCCAAGAGATTTTGGGCAGCAGCATCCCCCAGTCCTTCCACCCCAACCCACACCAATCCCTGGAGAGGAGCACATCCCGCTGGCATCCCACATGCGGAGCAGGAAGGGAGATTTTCCCTGGGTTGTTTTTTTTTGGGAATGTTCCCCAGGGAATGGCTCACACCCTCCCAGGACCCCCTGAGCCCCGGCGGGGTGACGCCGGTGTCGGCCCAGCTGCCACCGTCCCCACCCGGCTGCAAATCCTGGCCTTTATTGTGATAATTCCCAACGCTGAAAATCAAATTATCCCGGCCCAGATAAGGCCGAGCCCCACACTGGGGAGGAAGGATTTGGGAAAGGAGCCCTTTATCGCCGGGATGCAGAGGAGGAGGGACAGGGAATGCAGGGATTTGGGGGGGGTTGTGCAGCCTGTGGAGAGCGGGATTGCAGCCTGGGAAAACAAAGAGGGCCTGGGCAGCGTGAGGGGATAATGAGATTTATTCTCCTTTTTCACCCCCATTTCCTCTGCTCTCAGCCCAGTGTGAGCCTCCAGCTGCATTTCTCACCCTCCCTGAGCCAGGAGCTCCCGGCACATTTTTGGGAATCAGTTTAACTTCGACTGCATCCAGAGTCCCGCAGGCAGCAGGAAAAGGGTTGGGGTTGGGATTGGGGTTGGGATTGGGATTGGGATTCTGCCCCTCTGCCCCCTCAGGTGAGGCTCCACCTGCAGAGCTGCCCCAGGGAGGGGGGCTCAGGGAGGACCTGGAGCTGCTGGAGAGAGCCCCGAGGAGGCTCCGGGATGGGATCCAAGGGATGGAGCAGCTCTGCCAGGAGGAGAGGCTGGGAGAGCTGGGAATGTTCACCTGGAGAAGGGAAGGCTCCAGGGAGAGCTCAGAGCCCCTTGCAGGGCCTAAAGGGGCTCCAGGAGAGCTGGAGAGGGACTGGGGACAAGGGATGGAGGGACAGGACACAGGGAACGGCTTCCCACTGGGAAAGGGGAGATTTGGGTGGGATATTGGGAAGGAATTCCTGTCTGCGAGGGTGGGGAGGGGCTGGGCTGGAATTCCCAGAGCAGCTGTGGCTGCCCCTGGATCCCTGGCAGTGCCCAAGGCCAGGTTGGAGCAGCCTGGCACAGTGGGAGACATCCCTGGGTTGGAACTGGATGAGTTTTAAGCCCTTCCCACCCCATTCCCAGCTCTCTCCGTGCGGGATGAAATCCCGGTGCCGCTGAGCCCAGCAGCCCCAGCCCCTGGAGCACCCGCTGAGCTGGAGAAGAGCTCTGGAAATGAGCTTTCTTCCCAGCTCAACCACAGGATGTGGAAATTGGGTTAAAAGGCCCCGCGGGGATGATTCGGGGGCTGGAGCAGAGCTCGGAGCGGGAGCATCCCGAGTTTCCTGTGGGAGAAGCGGGAGCTGGAGCCGGCAGAGTCTTTTTGGGGGGGGTCTGGGAGACTCCGGGGTTTGTTTATTTCCCTCGCCCGGCTGTGAAAAACCCATTTGGCTGCACTGTTGCAAATCCGAAGCCCTTAAAGCGACTTAAATCACTCCTAAACAGGAGCAGTAATTCCGGGATTTATTGAGCCGGGGGCTGCATAAACACGGATTTGAGCCGGTCCCACTAAATCAGAGCAAAACCCCGAGCAGATTTAATTCCCTGCTCATTCTCCAGAGCCCTTTAAGCTGGTTTCAGGTTGATTTAAGCCCAGCCTGGGCCGGGGGAGGCAGGAGAGCTGACACTCCCATCCCTGGGAATGGGGCATCTCCCAAAGTTCCTGTCCCAGCCCAATCCCAACACACCCGGACCTGCACCTTTATTAAACAAACCAGGCCCAAAATCTTCCAAGGAAATGCCGTTTTTCCCCCCAAAATCCCATTCCAGCAGTCCCAGCTGCCGGGGCAGGAGGCTCAGAGCTGCTTTTTGGGGGATGCCAGGGGTGGGCAGGGTGGGGAGAGGGCAAGGAGGGAATTCCCGGCACCCGGAGAGCGCCCAGGGCAGTGGGATGATCCCATAAAACGGCTCCTGGGGTTTGGAGTCAGGGGGAGAAGGGAGAAGCGGCTCAGGGGATGTGTCCGGGAGCTGTGCTCCGCTCGGGATGCCACAAAAACAGGGATTTGGGAACTTTTTAAAATCTGGATAAGTGGATTTTTTACTCTGGGTAAGTGGGGGTTTTATTTACCCGGGAAAAATGGGGGAGCTTTACTCGGGAAAAGTGGGGTTTTCACTCTGGAAAAGCGGTTTTTACTCTCGAAAAGTCTGGGTTGTTTTTTTCTATTAACCTGGAAAAGGGGCTTTTCACTCTGGATAAGTGTTTTTATTTTTACTCTGGACAAAGTGGGGTTTTTTAATCTGGGGAAGCGGTTTTTTACTCCGGAAAAGAGGCAGCTTTTCCCTCTGGACGAGCAGCTCTTTACCCTGGAAAAGCGGATTTTCCCCCTCTGGCTGAGCGGTTTTTCACTCTGGATAAGCGTTTTTCCCCTTGTACACCTGGGAGCAGCGGGAGCCGCGGGTCCGCCCGCGCTGCCTTTCCTTGTGCAGGCTCTTCCCGGCTGGAAGCAGCTGGGACGCAGCTCCCGGGACCCCGGGATGCAGGACCCGCCTCGCCCGCCAGAGGCTGCTGGTGCCGTTTGGAACGGCCCGGAATTCCAGCCTCATCCTCTCCCGGATTCTCATTCCAAGGGATTCGCGGCGGTGCAACAGAGCCGGGACCGCGAGGAAAAAGTTGTTCCCCCCTCCAGGAGTGTGAGCGGCGGGTGCTCCCCAACGGAATGCTGCGGACAATCCCCGATCCCCCCCCGGGATCCCCCGATCCCATTCCAGGATCTCCTCAATCCCTTTCCAGTATCCCCTGATGCTCTCCCAGGATCCCCTGATCCCATTCCAGGATCTCCCCGATCCCTTTCCAGGATCCCCCAATCCCCTCACAGGATCCCCTGATCCCTTTCCAGGATCTCCCCGATCCCTTTCCAGGATCCCCCAATCCCCTCACAGGATCCCCTGATCCCTTTCCAGGATCCCCCAATCCCCTCACAGGATCCCCTGATCCCTTTCCAGGATCTCCCCGATCCCTTTCCAGGATCCCCCAATCCCCTCACAGGATCCCCTGATCCCTTTCCAGGATCTCCCCGATCCCTTTCCAGGATCGCCCAATCCCCTCACAGGATCCCCTGATCCCTTTCCAGGATCTCCCCGATCCCTTTCCAGGATCCCCCAATCCCCTCACAGGATCCCCTGATCCCTTTCCAGGATCCCCCAATCCCATTCCAGGATCCCCCGATCCCTTTCCAGGATCCCCCTGATCCCTTTCCAGGATCCCCTGATCCCTTTCCAGCATCTCCTTGATCCCTTTCCAGGATCCCCCAATCCCATTCCAGGATCCCCCAATCCCCTCACAGGATCTCCGCGATCCCTTTCCAGGATCCCCTGATGCCCCCCCAGCATCCCCTGATCCCTTTCCAGGATCCCCGATCCCATTCCAGGATCCCCCAATCCTCTCACAGGATCCCCTGATCCCTTTTCAGGATCCCCCCGATCCCTTTCCAGGATCCCCTGATCCCTTTCCAGGATCCCCCAATCCCATTCCAGGATCCCCCAATCCCCTCACAGGATCCCCTGATCCCTTTTCAGGATCTCCTTGATCCCTTTCCAGGATCTCCCCGATCCCTTTCCAGGATCCCCCAATCCCATTCCAGGATCCCCCAATCCCCTCACAGGATCTCCCCGATCCCTTTCCAGGATCCCCTGATGCCCCCCCAGGATCCCCTGATCCCTTTCCAGGATCCCCTGATCCCATTCCAGGATCCCCCAATCCCCTCACAGGATCCCCCGATCTCTTTCCAGGATCCCCCAATCCCATTCCAGGATCCCCCAATCCCCTCACAGGATCTCCTCGATCCCTTTCCAGGATCCCCCAATCCCATTCCAGGATCTCCCAATCCCCTCACAGGATCTCCTCGATCCCTTTCCAGGATCTCCCCAATCCCATTCCAGGATCCCCTGATCCCATTCCAGGACAGATTCGGAGCAGTGACCTCAGCAATGTCCCCTGGCTGCCGTTGTCCCTTTCCAGCCTCGGGGACCCCAGACCCAGCAGGGGCCACCTCTGCTCCTTCCACGGGGATTTGTGGGATCACTCTTTTGGGGGCGAGAGCCCCAAATTCCAAACGCCGCTGGATTTGGGCTGATTTTCGCCATTTTCTGCCAGGTAGGGCCGGGCTGTAATTGCCGGGCCGTGGTTGATGCATTGCCATAGTTACCATCGGCTCTGCTCCCTCAATGACGGGGGCTCCGTTCCTTCTCGGGTGGGAATTCAGCCCTGGAAATGCCCGATTTGTCCTGCCAGGGATTCATCCTGCCCCGGATTCATCCTGCCGGGAATTCATCCTTCCAGGGATTCATCCTGCCGGGAGCCAGGGTGCTTTGGCAGAGCAGTGCTTGGTGTTAATGAGTTTTCCCCCCAAGTTTTCCGCCCTCCCTTCTCCATTTCTGCACGCTTGGATCCCGCTTTTCCTGTTATCTCCAGAGGTTCCTGGGCAGAACCCACAAGCAGTGGGGTTATGGATTCCTCCTGCTCGGCAAGGAGTTCTTTTGGGGTTTTTTATGAGGTTTTTATTCCTTCAGTAATAAATCAAACTCCTGGTTTCGCTCCTGCTCACTCCCTGCCCTTGAATTCCCCCCTTTTCACCTGAGCTGAATTTTCATGGAGGTGTTTAATGCCCCTCTAATCCCTGGATTCCCAGGGGGGCACGAAAGCAGCTTTACAAACCCATAAATCCAGAAGGAGAAAGTGCGTTTTTATTATTCCTGTCGCCGTGAAAGTCCGAAAAAACCTGGCCTGATGTGAAGCATTCAAGAACAAATTTGCTCAGTGGTGCCACTTCCCGTGGAAAAGCTCTTGGAAAGGGATTTCCCGGGATGGGAGGAGCATCCCGAGGCTGGGGATGTCATGCAGGGGTGTCAGTGGGGGTCACCCAGCCGGGCTGAGGGGTCACCCAACCGGGTTTGGGGTCTCTCGTATGTATTTGGGGTCACCCAGCCGGGTTTGGGGTCACTGTGGCCTCTGTGCCGGGCAGAACAGAGCCCCTGTTTTCCACCCCTCTTCCTCTGCCCTCCCGTCTGCCCTTCCTCGGATTCCGCCCCGTCGGGAAGAGCCTTTCCCGGGATCTCTGGGGGGTGCTGGCGCTCGGCCCAGGGGCAGCCGGGGTTTTTGGGAAGCCGGGAATTGCGGGAATTGCGGGATTGGGCCGGGAGCAGCGCTAGATGGCAGGAGTCAGTCGCGCGCAGGGAGGGATGAGCTCCTCTGCCCCTGGAATCGTGCTCCGGGCTGGAATTCTGCCAGCTCACCCCGAGGATGCGCTGAAGCGGCCAAAATCCCCCCTCCAGCCGGATTCCAGGACTCTGCATCCCGCCTTTGCCTCAATCCGTGCTCGAGGATGGGGGGATTTGGGAGGCTTTGCAAGCCGGGGTTGTATCCACGCAGAGAATCCGGACTGGGATCCGGGACGTGCTCGGGCTGCTGCTTGGGGTGGGGGTGCTGTGGGTTTGGGATCATCGGGGGCATGTTTTAGTCGAGATCAGTGGCTGGGAATGCCTGGAGAGCCTCAGCTGGGCATTCCCGAGGGTTGGAATAACAGGAATTTTCACAAGCAGCCCCAACCTCCACTGAGCTGTCCTTCTGCAGCTCAATAAATTTAGGGATTCAATCCTCCCCTCTCCAAGCTGGAGAAAAACCAGGATCCAGAGTGCTGGATCCAGGGCCGAGTGCATCTGAGGCATCCCCAGCCCGTTCCCTTTCCTCCCCAGCCCACGGCTCAGCCAAGCATCCATTTGAGAGAGGCCCAGGGAAGCGTTTCCATTGCTCTGAGTCTCGTTAGAACTTTTTCCTGGCTGAGGCTCGGCTTTTAGGGCTGCTGGCAGCAGCTGTCACTTTTCCCAACCCTAATGGTGCTCCCTCTGGAGCCTGAGCCGCCGCTCCGGAGCTCTCCGTGGCGTTTGTGTGATTTTATCGGGCCCCAGAGCAGAGTGAGAGGCAGCTGATGCAAAATCAATCTCTGGAACACCTGAAAGACAGCGGAGATCGGTGCCAAACGTTGTAGTGACAACAGAAGAAACGATTCCCGCTCCGGTTCCTCGCCGTGGGAATCTCTGCTGGGATGGGGATGAGGAGCGGAGGAGATTGGAGGATGAGGGAAACAGGGAGAGGGAAAAGGTCGGGCTGGGCTGAGATTTGGGGGAAGAACAAACCCCAGAAAGCTGCTCCGGGGAGGCTGGGATCCCACAGGGATGGCGCAGAGGAGGCACCAGGCGGTGATTGCTCCTTTCAGCGGTGATTGCTCCTTTCATCGCCGCACAATCGCTCGGGAGCTGATCTGGCCTCTCCTCCCAGCCCTGGGAATGAGGGGAGACATCCCAGTGCTCCCAGTCCAGGCTCTGCCCCCTCTGGATGCTGTCTGGTCTCTGGTAATGGTAGAACAAGATACTCCCAGTTCCCAGAGCGAGAAACATCCCCCAGTCGAGGCAGCGTCAACTTCCATCGCTCCGAGCTCTTCCCAAATTCCCAGATTTTTTTACCAGGGCCTAAACCAACACCCGGTACCCGACCCAGGCATTCCAGCTTCCCCCAAACCTCCTGGGCGCTGATATTCCCAGAGTAAACCAAGCCAGGACGGTTTGGAACCCTCTGATGGTGGAGGCACACATGGAAAACCTGAGGGATGAGATTAAAGCCGACAGGAATCTCACTGCGGATTTGGGATCATCCCCGCTGCTGAAGGGGTGTTGATTCCCAACAAGGCACATTTTTCCTCTGGGAAGGAATTATTCCCACCACAGGCTCTGGTCCTGCTGTTTCCCCACGAGATAGGAAGCTCTGAGTGCTGCTCTGGTCAAAGGGTGATGGAAAATCAGGGAGCAGCCACGGAATCACTCCTTTCACATAAAATGTTATCCCGAAGGTCCTCCCTGAGTGCGGTGCGAGGCGGATCCCTCAGCGCCTCCCCAGGGACCGCCCCGCTCCCGGAGGTGCCGGGTTCAGGGGGGACGGACGAGCCTGAGCAGCCGATTCCTCCTGATGCGCTCCTGGGCCCGGGAAACAGCCGCTGGAGCTGCCCGGGGACAGGGCGAGGGGCTCTGGGGAGGTGACCAAGCCCAGCGAGTGTCCCCACGCCAGGGACAGCAGCTCCGGCCCGCGGGGTCACCTGAGCTGCGCCGCTGTGGGGCCGGATGCTCCTCAGCAGATCGGGTCCCTGATGTCTCTGCAGTCATTACCCCGCTCCCAAAGCACCCCAGGGTCACCGGGTGCCGGGGCTGGGAGCCTGCCTGTCCCCTGGCTGATGTCACCGCGTCACCTCCCAGCCGTGCCGGGGGATCCCTGCCCTGCCCTGCCCGCGTTTGCTCCGCGCGGAGCTCAGCGCAGCCGAGGCAAAGCTGCCGCTACTCTGATTGACTCCCGGATCAATTAAAGCAGCGCGCGGGCAGATGGAGGGCTCGGATCCTGAGTTTTCCCCCCCGATTCTCCTCCACTCTCGCTCTCCAGGGGCCTTTCAAGTTAATTGTCCTGATCTCTCGCTGCCTTTTTGCGCCGGCCCTCAAGGACTGCCCTGCAAATCCTGTCCTCCGTGCGCGCCGCGGCGCTGAATCCGGCCCGGGAGGAGGAGGAGGAGGAGGAGGAGGAGGGGGAAGAGGAGGAGGAGGAGGAGGGAGGGAGGGAGAATTGATTTGCTCCATCAGGCAGCAGCAGCGGCTGCTGCCACTGTTTAATTCTCAGTTCAAGCCCCGTGGAGAATACAAACGGCTCCGCTGCTCGGCCAATTTACAGCTCTGACAAGCTGCTAAACAACGTCTTTGTTAGCGCCGGGCGGCCCCGGGCTCGCCGCGGGTGGCGGGGGAGGCACAGGTGAGCAGCAGGAGGAAAAGGAGGAGGAGGAGCTGGAGGAAGAAAAGGAGGAGGAGGAGGTTGTTTATTTTGTGCATCCCTCGCTGCTCATCCCTCTGACCGCGCTGCCTCTCCCAAGCAGCCCCTTCTGCCTCCAGAACCCATCCCGCCCCTTCAGAGCCCGTCCTGCCCCCAAAAGCCCCTTCGGAGGGGTTTTGGAAGAGGTTGAGCGGTGGGAATTGGCCTCGCACGGAGCTGGAGGTTGCGATAACCGAGGGCACTGAGAGGGAGCTGCAGGCACCAACCACCCGCACAGCTCTGGGAGTGAGCTGCGAACCGACCTGAACTGAGCAAAACCCAGGTTTAGGTCACTCCTTTGGGATTTGGAGCGTTGGAGAAGAACGTGGATGCTCGGCTCAAGGAGGAATCCTCCCAGCAGCCACCCACGGAGTGAGGAGGGAGGAGCTGGGGAACCGTCCCACACTCGGGGCCGATTTTTGGGACATTTCACACCATTTTTACACAAAACCCTTTTCCCCCGAGGCTCCAGCACGGGAGCATCCAGGCCTGGCAGAGTCCCCACTAATCTGGTCAGGCTGCGCTAATCCCAGGCTGGAACCAGGTCCTGGTACCGAGTTTAAGTAAATGATCTCCCTGATAATGACAAATCAATTATGGGTGCTGCCCACGAGGAGGACCCAGCTGTTCCACAAAGCACCGAACCCGCAGCAAATGTGGCCAAAAAACCTCAGGAATAATCCGAGCACGGAGACAGCAAATGAGTGAATGCTTGTCCTGCTGCTGGTGCAGCACAAAAGAGAAACAAACCCAGAATCCTTCCTGGGGTTTATTAGGAGATTTTATTAAGAGATTTTGCTTCTTTTTACTTTTTTTTTTTTACCAGGAGTCTGGCTGGGAAGCGCGGTTTGGGCCTGGGATCTGCTCCCAGCTCACGGAGCTCAGCCCTGAGCTGGGGCTCGGTCTAGGGAAGCTGGGGAGGACTGGGAGGGTGCTGTGACATTTGTGACATTTGTGACATTTGTGACATTTGTGACATTTGTCATCCTGGCAGGACACGCTGTCCCATGGCTGGGCTGAAACAGATCCATGGGGAGGCTGGAGAGGGTCCGGGAATTGCTGCCAAGGACAGGGATCCTTTGCCTCCGGTCTGATGCTTTTCCAGCACTGGAGGTGGCTTTAGGGGCGTCCCCTTGTGCCCCCCACCCTCCCCCTGCCCCTCTGGGGGCTCAATTCCTGCTGTGCCATTTGGGTGCCAGGTGGGCGTCCCTTATTTGGGGACATCACTGGTGCTGGCAGCGCTGATGGGACTTTTCATCAAGCGATTAAATTTAAAAAAAAAACAACACAAAAAAGGGCCCAGCTTGTTCGGAAACACAAAGGCGGCAGCCGGCATTAATTACTGTGTGCAGCTTTGGAGCGTTTACTCCGGCTTTTCCCAGGGGGGATAATTAGGGAAGAGGCTTTTCAGTGCTCCACGAGGCACCAGGAGACGCTGCCACATCCCCTGAACCCGGCCGGACCCCCCTGGATCTGACAGAGGATCAACTCAGCGAGGGGAGAGCAGGGACTGATTTCTGCTCTGCTCCGAGTTCAGGCTCTGGGATTTCCCGGATGGATTGATCCCCGTTAGCTGAGATCCAAATTAGCTGCCCGTGATCAGGGCTGGAGCGGTTTGCTCTGATCAGGAATTGGGATCAGGGCTGGAGCGGTTTGTTCCGAGCAGGAATTGGGATCAGGGCTGGAGACGTTTGCTCTGAGCAGGAATTGGGATCAGGGCTGGAGCGGTTTGTTCCGAGCAGGAATTGGGATCAGGGCTGGAGCCTGATCAGTTTTTCTCTGGAAAACCCATTCCCGCAGAGATCCTTCACAGGGTTAAACCTTGAGGCAGGAGGGATCTGAGCGCAAAAAGCCGAGTGGTTCTCAGGGTTTGGGTTTGTTTTTTTTTAATTACCGTCCTCCGGCACATTTTAATTTGAGGCATCAAAGGTGTGAGGAGACAAAGCCGTGCGGATCTGGAGCCGTACCTGCGGTGGCCGCGTGTCCGTCTGTCATCTGCTGGGGACAAACAAACCCCCCCTGCTTTGTTCTCCGCCGGCGTTTTGTTCCCTGCATTAATTTCTCCCCTAAAATAAAAAAATAAAAAAAAAAAAAATCCACGAGATTTGGCTCTTTGCAGAAGGGGAAAAAAAAATCATATGAAAAGGTGCCGTTTGGGGGATTAAAAAGAAAATACCTCTTTTCTTTCAACTAAATTACAAAGCACTTGTGCTGCTTTGTATCTGAGGAGCCGGAGGAGAGGAGCAGGTGGGGTTTGGCGGCAGATTGGAGGCGGAGACGGAATGGCTGAGCTGTGCTCGAAAGGAGCGGGAAGGGAGGCTGGAAGTGTGGGAATGTCACTGCTGAGGGTGGCTGTGGCTATCCCGAGGCTCCGACACGCGGCTGGTTCCACTCCTGGTCCTGAGCACAGCCCGCACAGCTCCCCGAGGGGAGGATTGTGGAATTTCGGAAGGGAATGGTGGGAAAAGCTCCAAGGTCAGCGAGTCCAAGCCCAATCCCCACCTCGTCCCCAGCGCAGAGCTCTGGGTGCCACACCCAGGGCACCTCCGGGGATGGGGACGCCAAACCTCCCTGGGCAGCGTTTAACAGCCTTTCCCATGGAGAAATTCCTGCGGATGTCCCACCTGGCCCTCCCCTGGCACAGCTGAGATCGTTCCTTCCTGTCCTGGGAGAAATCAGCGGATTCAGCCCCAAACCGAGGTGCTGAGCTGCGCTTGTGCCCCGCCGCGCTCCCTGACCTCCCTTTGCTCTGCTGAGCCTCTCCCGAGGCTTCTCCAGAGCTTTTCCAGAGGCTGGGATCCCGCGTTTCCCCCGGAATGAGCCCGGGGCGATGCTCATCACCCACCCCAGCAGCTGCTGGCTCGGGTTTGGCTGTGCTGAGATCCCGATGCTTCCCAGCACATCCATCCCATGGAACGGCTTTAACGGGAGCAGAATCCAGGCCTTTGGGCTCGCAGTTCCCACCGCGCTTCCCAGAGCGGGGCCCGATCCCTCCGAGCCTTTCCCACAGCACGGAGCGAGGCCGAGCCGCTGGAATTCCGCCAGCGCCGGGATGGATCATCCCCTTTATTGCTGTCAAGGTGCTCGTAAGTGCCTCCATCCATCATTCCCGGCGTTTTCCGAGCTGGAATGAGCGCCCAGGTGCCGATCTCAGCTCCCGGAGCCTCTCCACGAGTCCCTTCCTTCGCTGCGCTCTCATTTCCTCCCTCCCGTTCTGTTTTAGTGCCACCTTAACGAGCGCTCCTTGCAGAGGGGACCACGAGGCCACGGCCAATTAAGTGGAATTAAGGAAATTAAGGAAAGGCCCCTGTCAGGTGTCCAATTCCAGCAATAAAAGGGATTCCAGCTGGAGTGGCCGGCTCCAGGAAACTCCCCCCTGCAGCCAAGAGGCTTTCGGGGCTCTCGGAGGCGCGAGGAGGGAAGGGGAAGGCTTTGAGCGTCGCGCGTGGGATGTGCTTAAAATTCCTCCTGGAAGGGGTTGAAGCTGAAGAAGGGGAGATTTCGGTGGGATATCGGGGTGGAATTGTTCCCTGTGGGAACAACGGGGTATTTGGGGTGTGGGATTTGGGATGCGGGATACGGGATTTGGGATGAGAGATGGGGTATTTGGGATGCAGGATTTGGGATCTGGGATGCGGGATGTGGGATGCGGGATTTGGGATTTGGGATGCGGAATTTGGGATTTGGGATGTGGGATTTGGGATGTGGGATGTGGGATTTGGGATTTGGGATGTGGGATTTGGGATGTGGGATTTGGGATTGGGATGGGGGATTTGGAATGTGGGATTTGGGATGTGGGATTTGGGATGCGAGATTTGGGATGCGAGATGTGGGATTTGGGATGCAGGATGTGGGACGCGGGATGTGGGATGCAGGATCTGGGATGTGGGATTTGGGATGCAGGATTTGGGATGCGGGATGTGGGATTTGGGACGTGGGATGCGGGATTTGGGATGCGGGATTTGGGATGCGGGATGTGGGATTTGGGACGTGGGATGTGGGATTTGGGATGCAGGACGTGGGATTTGGGATGCTGCAGGATGTGGGGACTCTGCGGCGGAGCCGGCGGTGATTATCGATGCTAAACGCGGAGCATCCCCCGCCAGCCGAGCCCTCAGATCTCCGAGCCATCAAATCCCCGCCCGAACCTCATTGTTCCGCAAGAAACGCTGGAGAGGAAGGGGAGAGAAGAACCGGGATGAAAGGATGGAAATCGCTCCTGGAGCTCCTCACCTCCGCCTCAACCTTTCCGCTTTCATGTCGCGCCTGATTTGTTTTGATCGCTCCGAGCCGGGCTCGGTTTGAATCCGATCCCGGGGAATTCATGGAAATGAGGAGCCGCTAATGAGCGGCGGAGCAGCTGCTGGAGGGGGAACGTGGCTCCCCAGGGATGCGGGATTTGGGATGGGGGATTTGGGATGGGGGATTTGGGATGTGGGATGTGGGATTTCGGATGCAGGATGCGGGATTTGGGATGGGGGATGTGGGATTTGGGATGTGGTATTTGGGATATGTGATTTGGGATTTGGGATGTGGGATGGGGGATGAGGGATGTGGGATGCGGGATGTGGGGTGGGGATGGGGGATTTGGGATGGGGGATGTGGGATGGGGGATATGGGATTTGGGATTTGGGATGTGGGATGCAGGATGTGGGATGTGGGATGTGGGATTTGGGATGTGGGATGTGGGATGAAGGATTTGGGATGTGGGATGTGGGATTTGGGATGCGGGATAAGGAATTTGGGATGCAGGATTTGGGATGTGGGATTTGGGATGCAGGATATGTGATTTGGAACACGGAATGTGGGATTTGGGATGCAGGATGCGGTATTTGGGATGCGGTATTTGGGATTTGGGATTTGGGATGCAGAATTTGGGATACAGGATTTGGAATGTGAGATTTGGGATGCAGAATTTGGGATGAGGTATTTGGGATGCGGGATGTGGGATTTGGGATGGGGGATTTGGGATACAGAATTTGAGATACGGGATTTGGGATGCGGGGTGAGGGATGTGGGATACAGGATTTGAGATTTGGGATGCAGGATGTGGGATCTGGGATGCGGGATGTGGGATTTGGGATGCGGGATGTGGGATTTGGGATGCGGGATGTGGGATGAAGGATTTGGGATGCGGGATTTGGGATGCTGCACTCAACCCCCAAATGCTGCGACCCCAAAGCGGTGCCAACGGGACCTTCAGCTCCCGGGAACCAGGGCCAGACACCAGAAGTGTGGAAAATCCCATGGGAAACTCATCAAAACAACATTTTTTTAATCAAGGTGTTTCACATTTTGGTGTAGAATTGAGACTTTTTTCTTTAATATCCTGATTCTCATGGAAAAAGGGGTGGAAATCCCATTCCTACAACTCCCGAGCTGCTCTACGTGAGAGCTCCAAGAGGGGCCAAGGGATTCTTTTGGTTTAATTTGATTTTAATTAACCCCAGACCCATCCCTGGGAAGGCCTTGTGGTGTTGGGGTGGCATCCTTGCACGAGGAGCCCCAAATCTTCCAGGAAAAAGAGAGGAAAACTCAAGTTTTGTGGCAAAAAAAAAGAGGAAAACTCAAGTTTTATGGGGGAAAAAAGAGGAAAACTCAAGTTTTATGGGAGAAAAAGCCCAGTTTGGAGTATGTTGGAACCATTTTCCCCAAGGACGCTGTCCAACATTAAATAGGAATTAAATTCAGCTTTCTCTCAGTGCGGTATTTCAAATAAAAATGCATTTTTACCCCTTTTAGGGTCTTTTTTTCCCTTCTTATTTTAATAATTCCCCAGTTCCTTGACTGTCAATGCACCCAAATGGAAAGAAAAGCTCATTTCCATAAATCCATCCATTAACTCCATCTCAAACGAGCCCATTAGGAGCCACCTTCATCCAATGTTTATTTTGAGGAGAAAAACCCCAATTTGGGGCATCTCCCACTGCTGAAAAATCCCCTTTCGGGCTTGTCCTTCTGTCGAAATTGTCTTTTTTCGGTGCAGATGTTTCCAATTTCTCCCCAATTTGCTGGAATTGTCCCTGATGAGCATTCCTGCCAAACAAAAAAAAGGTTGGGAAAACTCAATTTTCCCCAGGAAAATGAACAAAATCTGTTCCCGGCTCGCGCAAAACGAGATCGTTCAAATCCGGGGGCCTCTCCCAGGTTCTGGCCTTCCAAAGACATGGATTTGGGAATTCTTTTGGGGCCAAACAGCCCAATCTGGCAGCTGGGAGCACTTCCAGCCTCCAAGAGACCTGGGAGAGGAGTCAATGGGATCAGGCTGGGAATGGGAATTATTTTCCCTGGAACGCCGTCATTTTTCCCGGGATTTTGGAGCAGAGCTGTTACGGCAGTTTGGGGCTTTAATTGGATTTTTGGGTGGGGAATTCGGTGGAGGAGGTGACAGCCCGGGGACTCTGCAGCCCGAGGGCATCACCTGATGATGTCACCTGATGATGTCACCTGATGATGTCACCTGAGGGTGTCGCTTGATGGCGTCACCTGATGATGTCACCTGATGACGTCACCGGAGGGCATCACTTGATGATGTCACCTGATGACATCACACGAGGGAGTCACCTGGGGGGTGTCACTTGATGATGTCACTTGATGATGTCACCTGATGATGTCACCTGGGGGGGTGTCACTTGATGATGTCATCTAATGACGTCACCTGATGACGTCACCTGATGATGTCACCTGCGAGTGCCCTTGACTCCGCCCCTTCCCAGCGGGAGGGAAGCGCCAAAAGCCGGCGGGGAAGTTTTGGGAAGCTCTGGGGAGAATTTTGGGGGAGGCAGCTGAGCTTCCACCCCGCCACGGCTCCTTTTTGGGGTGTCCCTGACAGTCCCGTGGCTGTTTCCCAGCTCTGCGAGGAAACAGAAGGAAAAAGGCTCCGTGGAATTCCCTATTCCATGGGAGAGATGAAGGCGTTGGAAAAGGCAGATTTGGGGAATAACCTCGGCGCCTGCTTTGCTTTTATTTCTTTATTTTATTTCTTATTTATTTATTTCTTCTTTATTTCTTCCTTTTATTTCTTTCTTTTCCTTCTTGCACAGCATCTAAAGCGGGGAGAGCGCGAAAAGAAAAAAGTTAATTTATTTAATATAAATAAAGCAGCCAGAAATTCGGGCTTTCGGTGCCGCCGAACATTCCCAGCACCCATCTCCACATTCCCATTGCGCCGGGCAGGGGTGGGGGCTGAGCCGCGGCTGCTGCTTCCCACCGAGGTCTCGAAACACTCCATTAATTCCGATTTCAGCAGACAGCTCTGTGTTTGTTAAATTAAAACCAGCTGGTTATTGAAAGAAACGTATTTATTGGGAATTAGCAGCCGTGTGCCGGATGGATATTTCCCACCTCGTTGTCAGGGCTCAGACACAAAGCTATGGTTAATAATCATTTTTTTTCCTCCCCCTTTCAATTATCGCGGGGGGGGGGATCATCCCATTAATTCCGAATTAAACGCGCATTTGGAAAATCTCAATTCCGAACGCTGCTGGCGTTGCTGGCGTGTTCCAGCTGGCTCTGGGGAAAGATGTTCTGGGATTTTCCACTGCTTGGATGATCCAGGCGGGGCCGGGACAGCCGGTGCCTCAGCTCTGCCCTCTCCAAGCCGAGCCAGGTGTGGGCCCGCCTGGGGACCTGCTCCTCTGCTCCTTTCCAACAAAAACTTCCAGGAACCTCAATGTTTAGAAGAAAATGGGGATAATTGGGTCTTCCTGGAGCAGGCAAGGAGGGCCATGAATGATTTAGAGGGAGCTGGATGGCGATCAGAGATTTCTCCTGCTCTGCCTCCTCTCCTCAGCTTTGCTGAAACATTTATTGCGGCTTCCTCGAGTGCCCAGCGCCGGGCCGGGCTCGGTTTTTGAAGAAAAGCTGTTTATCCACACCGAATTATGGGATGGGGGAAAGGGAGAACTTCCCACTGGGAGCCCAGATCCAAGATTTGGGGTGGTGTTGTCTCGCCCCTGCATCCCATGGGGTGTTTTGGGGTCAGAGCGGTGTCAGGGCAAGATGCGGCCTCGTTGCTTGTGCCCTTGGATGGGTTATTCCCTTTTCTGAGTGCCCCTGGATGGGTTATTCCCTTTTCTGAGTGTCCTTGGATGGGTTATTCTTTTTTTTTTTTTTTGTCTTTGGATGAGTTATTCCCTTTTTTTCCGAGCCTCAGCTCCTCGTCCGCACCACGATCCCGCCCTGCTGCATGAGGCCTTTGTTACCCGAGCACAGGCACCCTTTGAAAGGCGGCCCCGGTGCCCCGGGGAGCGGGGTTTGTGTCTGGCTGTCCCGATTTCCCCTCAGTGGTGCCTTTTTTCCCTGGAATCCGAAGGTGTCTGCGCGCTCTGCCCGGCTCCAGCGCCCGGGGCAAAGCCTGACCTTTGCTGCTCCCTCTCCGCTCCAAGGAGGGGGGAAAAAAAAGGGGATTTTTGTGTGGAAAACAACTTGTGAGGAGCCAAGGAAGAACAAAAACGCTCTGAGGGTTCGCTCCGGGCTCTGACTGAGCGGGTTGAGCGGGGAGGGAGCCTCGGCATTCCCGGATCTGTCCCGGATCCAGCAAATCCCATCCCCCGGGAGAGGTGCCAGGGTGGGGCCGGGGCCGCGGTGGCTTTGCGGCGGTGGCATTGAGGTGGCATTGCGGCGGCAGGGACGGAGGGGCCGGGCAGAGGGCACCCCGCTAGGTGGCAATGCTAATCTGTGCCGCAGCCCCGCATTTTCGGAATGTGCCGCAGCCTGGGATCCTTGGAATGCTGTGCCCTGGCCCTGGCAGGACGTGGCACCGCGGGAGGGTCGCGATGAGTGAGGGAACCCCGGCGCGGGCACGGAGCTCTCCCCCCGCACGGATTCTGCTCCCGCTGAGGGAACGAGCTGCTCTCCGCATCCCAACGATCCCAAGGATCCAGGAAAGGCGTTTTCCAAGCCCAGCAGGGCTGGGATGGCGCCGGGGTGTGCACAGACTGCGGAGCACCTGTGCCGGGTGTGAGCTCTGCCCTCCCACGCTTCCCCCCGGCGACAGCGACATCCCCGCGTCACCGACAGCTCCGGCGACAGGGAGGAGCTGCAGGTCCTTCCCGGCCTGATCCCGCTCCATGTCCTCCTGCAGGTCCTTCCTGGCCTGATCCCGCTCCATGTCCTCCTGCAGGTCCTTCCCGGCCTGATCCCGCTCCATGTCCTCCTGCAGGATCCTTCCTGGGCTGATCCCGCTCCATGTCCTCCTGCAGGTCCTTCCTGGCCTGATCCCGCTCCATGTCCTCTGTTAGGATCCTTCCTGGCCTGATCCCGCTCCATGTCCTCCTGCAGGATCCTTCCCGGCCTGATCCCGCTCCATGTCCTCTGTCAGGATCCTTCCTGGCCTGATCCCACTCCATGTCCTCCTGCAGGTCCTTCCTGGGCTGATCCCACTCCATGTCCTCCTGCAGGATCCTTCCTGGCCTGATCTCACTCCAATGTCTCCTGCAGGATCCTTCCTGGCCTGATCCCACTCCATGTCCTCCTGCAGGATCCTTCCTGGCCTGATCTCACTCCAATGTCTCCTGCAGGATCCTTCCTGGGCTGATCTCACTCCATGTTCTCCTGCAGGATCCTTCCTGGGCTGATCTCACTCCATGTTCTCCTGCAGGATCCTTCCTGGCCTGATCTCACTCCATGTTCTCCTGCAGGATCCTTCCTGGGCTGATCTCACTCCAATGTCTCCTGCAGGATCCTTCCTGGGCTGATCTCACTCCAATGTCTCCTGCAGGATCCTTCCTGGGCTGATCCCGCTCCCACTGGGAATTTCCTTCCCCTCCTGCTCCCTCCTGCCTGCCCCATCCTGTCCCTGCTGGGGACATGGATGAGAGGTGGCCTTAGCTGGACTCGATGATCTTAAAAGCCTTTTCCAACCTAAAAGACTCCATGATTTCCTCAGGGAATGGGGTTCCTGCAGGATTAATGCCCCATGGGGTGGTTGCCTTCCACCAAAATCCTTAATCCAAAATCCTTGCGCACCAAAATCCTTGATCAAGGCCAGCAATTAGGTTTGAGAACAATCAATAGAGATCAATAAACAGCCTGTGATGTTTGATGGAGTCATTTATGCTCCTCGGCCGGATTGTTCCCGCCAGCCAAAGAACAGAGCCATGGAAAGCAGCCCCGTGGATCAGGATCAAGCTTGAGGCTGATGCTTTTCCCAAACCCTGGCTCTGCCCTCCCCACCCTTCACCCATTCTGTGTTGTTTAAGCCCAATCTCCGAAGGAAAACTCGGGCCCTGGCATCAAATTTTAAGAAGGGAAGCATTCCCAGCAGCGAGGGACTGCTGGAGAGGCTGCCTGGAAGGCGAGGGGGGGAGGGAGGAGGGAGGAGGGAGGTGCCTCCCACCCCCAGTCTGGTCCCTGCCCTTATCTCCGGTTTTATGGCACCATCTGCAGCGCTGCCTTTAGATAAGGGAGGAGATAGCGAGGGGGTGGAAAGTTTAGAGCCTCGTTTTTCTTCTTTCAGGCAAAGGCAAAGGATATAAAATGAAGAGTGAGCCGCCAATAAAAGGAGAAAGTTTTATTTCTTTAAAAAACCACCCAAAACCCCAACCGTGGCTGCCTGCGCTGGTTCCCACGGCCTCAGCACCGGGATAACGAACCGCAAACCCCATTTGAGCAGAGCCAAAATCCTGGAATGCTGCTGCCATTCCGCTCGCCAGGTGGGGCAGATCCCTGCCTCCCTTCCAGCCGTAAATCCAGGATAACGGCTCTGGATTATCCCAGTAAATCAGGGATGCTCCAGTAGCTGTCCCAGTGCCACCATTCCCATCCCAGCTGGGGACACTGCTGGCTGAAGGAACAAAATAATCAGTCCCTGCTTGGCTGTCGCAGCCACGGGCGGGTCTGGGATGAGGCTCGGCAGATCCAGGAGCACAGAGCAGCTCCATGGACGTTCTCTTCCCCTTTTTCCCTCTGGTTTACAAATAAAACAGCCACAGAAATGTAAAAAGCAAAACCAATTTTTTCCTGGTCATTCCGGCCTGTGCCGTGGCTCAGGCTGATTTAACGGTCACAGGGACATCCCTTTGTTTACAAATCAATATTTCTCCGAGGAACAGCAGGACCTGCCATAAATATCCTCATAAATAACCTCATAAATATCTTCATAAATATCCTCATAAACACCTTCCCAAACACCCTCACAAACACCTTCACAGACACCTGAACCCGATCCACAGACTCCCGTGGTGTGGATCCCACAAGGAGCCACAGCACGGCTGTGCCAGGCAGGATTTTTGGGACTGGGGGATTCAGGGTGGCCTGGACAACGTTAAAATTTAAAAAAAAAAGGCCCAGGGAAAGCACAGTCCTGCTTATAATAAGTTCCTGATTCTGAGCGTGGGAATTGCCCCCGCTCGTTATCGAGGCCGGAATGGGATGGGTTTGGGAAGTACAGGGAATTTCTTTGCACTTGCAATGGATAATCCAACACAGATAAATTTACAGCTAAATAGGAACACTCCGGGGCTCTTGAGTGGGATCAAGGCGGTGCTGGAGCGGGCAAGGGGAACTCCAGGGCTCCGGCACTTCCAGGAACCCCGTTGGATTTGGGAATGTGCTGGGCCTGGCACAGCTCCCGGCTCCTGCTGGGAAATCCTTTGGGATCTGGATGTTTTTAACCCCTGGAAGTGTCCAAGGCCAGGCCGGACGGGGTTTGGAGCACCCTGGGATGGTGGGAGGTGTCCCTGGGTGCAATTTGAGGTCCCTTCCCACCCAAACCACTGTGGGATAATTCTGTGCTTGGGGTTAAATGGCTCAAATCCAATCCCAAATCTCCACCCCTGCCCTGCCTGGGCTCTGGGATTTTTCCTTAGCACAGGGAGGTCCCAGATGTCCCCACTGAGGTGGCAGCAGCCCCTCCATGGCACGAGGGAACCCCAAACCCACCCGTGCTGAGCAAACAGAGCCCGGAGAGGGAAGAAGCAGCACTCCCCTGGCAGCAAAACGTCCCCAATCACGCAATTATTGCTAGAACACGATATCTTATGATCCTTCAGAAATAAAAAAAAAACCCGAAACCAAGAAAAAAACCACCAAAAAACCCCCAACCCTGCAGAACAAGAGAGGAGGAGGCAAAGTGAGCAATCAGGGAATCATTCTCCGCGTAAATTGCCCTGGGGAAAGGAACGTGTCAGAGCAGATTGAGGGATGGTGTTATCCCAGGGGAGGCGAGCAGACACGGAAACAAACCCAGCCAGGGAAGCCGCGGGAGGACGGGGGAAGACCCCGCTGGGTCCTGCCCTGCTCCCCCCGCCCCTCCGCTGCCCTTTACTAACAATAAATCCCTAAATAGCACGAGGAGGGTGGATAAACGGCGGCGAGGCGTTCAGCGAGGGGAGAATTGGTGGCTGGAGAGCCCCACGGCTCCGTGCAGCGCTGCTGGGCTGCCCCCAGCGCTGGGCTTTAATTTGTCACCGCACACCGAGGTGTGCCAGCTCCTGGCCCCCGGCCCCGTGCCCCCATGCTGTCCCCAGAGTGGCTGGGAATTGCAGGTGTTCCCTATAAATCCCTGAGGAGTGATCCGGCCCTGAAATCAGCACCCAACTCCTGCTTCAGGGCTGGGCTTGCCCTTGCCAAGAGCTGCTTTTCCCCTTTCCCAATGCCCCCTGGAGCAGGGAATGGGGTCAGAGCCCCCCCGGGATTCACGCCTGAGTTGCAGGAGCTCCGTCTTCCCGGAAAGTTGGGATTCAGCTGGAAACCCTGGAGCAGGGAATGAGGGTCAGAGCCCCCCAGGCTCCATCGCAGCTCTGTCCCACCTGTCCAAGCGCTCCGGAGCTGGAGCAGAGCCTGGGCCCTGACAACAGATATTTAATGATTTCCCCGAGGGCGATGCTCAGGCAAACAGGGTTCGTCATTTATTTCCATGGATTTCCTGGAGTATCATTAATTTCCCAGGATAAACTCCATTAGGAGAAGGCATTAATTTCTGGGATACAACTTATTCACAGCTCTGCAGACAGGGATTCCACCGGTTAAGAATTACTCAAATATTGATCTGGACATTTCTAATTAACTTTGCCCGTGTGTTAATGCACACACGCCCCCAAATTGATTTTGGACGGGCCCAATAATGAGATTTAATACCTGAGGTAACGCATATTTATGTGTTTAATTATTAGATTCATTAGCAGTTTTAATAAACGCTCTCGGCTCGGGAGTGAAGCACCGCACTTGACACCTGTTGACTTTCCCCGTCGCTGTCTCAGCAGAGGAAGGAGAGACAAAAGCCCTGCCTGGGAAGCAATTAACACCTTGTGTAATTATTAATACATTCTCCGTGCCTGCAGCGTGGTTGGGTTGGAAACCGAGGCCATCTGTGAGAAACACAAAAATATCTGACGGGTTCCTCGCTCCTGGGGGGGAGCAGGGAGTGCGAAATCCGTGTGGGAAGCAGCAGGAGGATGGCATGGAGAAGGACTGGCGGTGACAGAGCTCCTGGGGGGCTGCGGGAACGGGATCCCAAATTCCCATTGCGTTCCCAAGGCAGAGAAGGAATGGGGTGACCCCAGTGCGGGGATGCTGGTCCAGGAGGTGGGCTGGGGTGGGGGTGTTCTGCCCCAAATCTTGGCCTCTCCTTCCCAAATGTCCAGGTTTTCCTGCAGCATTAACCTCGGAGCGCCCCTGTCCTCACCCAGATCCAGTCCTGGAACGGTTTGGTTTGCAGGGACCTGAAATCCCACCTCAGATGGGATTTGCCCCAATCCAGACCTAGATCCAACCCTGGAACGGTTTGGGTTGCAGGGACCTGAAATCCCACCTCAGATGGGACTTTCGTTGTGCAGGAACACCTTCCACAGTCCCAGGCTGCTCCCAGCCCTGTCCAGGCTGGATTTGAACAATCCCTGGGATGTGGTATCCCCCAAAAATGGTGGAACTGGACCCTCTTGGAGCTCTGCAAAGCCCGCCTGGATCCCCTCTCGAGGTATCCCAGGAACCATCCCCTCTTCCAAGCTGGAATTGCTTCCCAAGTGACTGAACCAAAGCGACCTCTCAGTCCGAGCCACTGCCCCGATTTATTTTGGGATCCATTTCTATTTTGCCATCCTGAAGCCACAAATTTTCTGCAAAAACAACCCCTTTCCTGGCCATCAGGGGAGATTTATGGTGTTGTATCCCAAATCCATCACAGGAACGGCCTCATCTCCCCCCCCCCCCTCCGATGACTCCAGGCCCGAGATGTGGCCGCTAATAACCCAAAAACCCATTTTTGAAAGGTTTGTGTCCAGCTGCTGCCACCTCATCCCGACATTCCCCCCTCCCTCCCGTGCCCGCGGATGCCTGGGCGGCCTCGCAGCGTTTCCGAGCACTCAGTTATAATTTGGTGCTGGGACCATTGGGAAATTGCCGACAATTTGGATGAAAATGGTTGGAAAATTGCAGTGTTTAGGCCCATTTTGCGGGGCCGTGTGTGCAGAAATTGCAGAGGAAACACTGGAAGAGGCCAGGTTGGAAACAGGCACTGGAATCCTGCGGGTGCCAGCATCCCCCCCAAGCCGTCCTGGGTTTGTAAATAAATGTGTAAAGCCGGGTGAAGAAATTGTCCCTGAGGGAAGAAGAGGACAGGGGAAAAGTGGCAAAGGGGAATGGGAGCCCCTGGGGGGCTGTGTCTGATCCCACATCATTCCCAGATAAAACTCAGCTTTGTCAGGCTGTGCCCAGCACTTGGAGCTGCTCCAGCATCTTTTTGGGAATAAAACATCCCAGGGGTTGTTTAGGTGTTTGCTCACTGACAGTTTGTACATTTCTCCCAGGACTTTATCCCAAATTTTGCCTGTTGGGATTATCGGTGCACCTCAGGGAGGACAAGAAAGTCTTGGGGTTTTTCCCACCCATTTTTAATGATTCCATGGTTCTCCAAAAGGTCTCTTCCAACCCAGACAATTCCATGATTCTATGAAAGATCTTTTCCAACCCAAATATTTCCATGATTCTCCAAAAGGTCTTTTCCCACCCAAACAATTCCTGATTCTGTGACATCATCACTGCACAAAGAAACTGGAAGAGAAACCCAGACTCATGCAAAGCTGCAGCTCACCTCTTCCCAAATCCCGCTTTCCCCCTTTTCCCAGATCCCTCTTTCCCTGCTCCCAGGAGTCCCATGATGTCCATGGTGGTTTTTGTTCCACCCCAAAACCTTGCTGAAGCCCCAAGAAATGGGACGGGTACGTGGGGAAGAGCGGGATCCAACCGCTGATGGAATTAGAGGAGTTCTCCCAGCCTGGTTTCCATGGCCGGAACGCGCTGCTAATTAACGAGCAGACAAACAGCAGCCGGGCTCTCATTTGCATAAATCTGCATTGTCAGCCTGGGAGGTAAACAGTGGCAGCACGAGGTGGATTCGTTCCTCATTCAGTGGGAATTGCAGCCTCGGAAATCGGAGTTTGGATTTTTTCCCAAATTTCTCTTTCTGTCTCCGAGCCCATCCACAATCGGCACAAACCACGGCACTGAGGAGCCTTTTCCTGCTGTGTCCCTCCCCAAGGAGCACGTGGGGACCGGGAACAATGAAAACTCGGGATTTTAATGGGTGGTGTAAACATGGGGATTCGTTATCATCTTTAATTACAGCTAATTGGAAATGTCGAGTGTTGTGAATGCTGGGAGATGGAGCCGGGGATGTCCATTGGATGTTCAGAGGGTAATTAAACACTCCGGAGTTAATTAATCACTTGGAGGTTCCTTCTATTCCCTGTTGATAATGGGAATGATCCCAGTGGGAACGAGCCTCCCGGGAAGGGGGGATTTGGGCACTGGGGCTGCCCAGGCGGGTTTGGAATCCCCATCCCTGGAGGTGTCCAAGGAATTCCTGGACGTGGCACTCAGAGCTCTGGGGTGGGGACAAGGTGGGGATCGGGCACAGCTCGGACTCGGTGACCTTGGAGAGCTTTTCCAAGCTCAGGGATTGTGGGATCATGCCCAAACCTGATTTCATTTTATCTCAGCTGTGGCCTGCAGAGGAACATCCCAAATCTGTGAGGAGTTTCCATGGGGGCAACGGTGCCCATTGTCCACTTGAGATCAGCAGGATCGGGGAGGGCAGTGGGAGAATGACGGATCAGCGCCAGGGGTCCCAAAAATGTTTGATGGGATCAATTCCCAAGCCCGGGCAGGGCAGGGTTCAGGGTTTGCATTTTAGGGAGCCATAAATCAGCCCCAAATCCTCGCGTCCAGCCTCTCGCCACCCTCTGACCTTTCCCCGTCTCCAGTGAAGGTTTGGAGCACAAAGTGTAAAACTGAAAAATGGGAAGGATTTGGCTGAATCGGAAGGAAAATGGGCAGCGATTCCCGGGAAGGTTTCCAGGAGATGTGTGGAATGTTGCACTCCCATCCTCGGCAAAGCTCTCTGATCCCGGGTTGGCCTCAGCCACGGAGGAGCTTCCAGGAGATGAGGAGTCAGAGGAATCAGTCGGCTCCAGACAACCCCTCCGAGGTCTCTGCAGAGTCAGGATTGTCCAGGAGCTCTTTTCCAGCTCCATGGTCATTATTTAGATTTTCCGGTGCTGTTTTTTCAGTGCAGACTCCAGGCTTTTAAAAATTATTTTTCCCCCAAGAACCTCGCTGTTACTGTGGATATTTTCCCCTTAATACTGCAAGGATTAAATGGAAATAATTCTCCTTTTGTGCTTCATCCCTGCCTGGACGCCGACCTGTCCGGGGATGGTGCTGAGCTCAGCTGGCCTCAGCTGGGGCTCTTTTCCAGGCCAGGAAAAGGGAATCAATCCCGTCTCTCCATCCTTCCATCCACACCCCTTCATCGCTGCCCCAGGATGGGGCTGCGGGTGGGAAATCAGGAATTATTTGCCCCAAAATACACATCAAACATCTCTGGTGTCGCTGGTGATCCATTTCCTGCCAGAGGCGGGACCTGCCTGGATCCAGGGATTCGTTTCAGGCGGAGCTGGGAGCCCCAGGGCTTGGCAGCATTGGGAAAAGATTGAATTTCTTTGTGTTCCCAGGGATTTTGTGGCAATTCCAGCATAAATGGACCCAAATGAAGCCAAGCCACGGGAAAATTCAGGAGAGACCAGAGGGAATTTTCCTCTGTGGGACAAGCTGGTGGCCTCATCCCCTGGGAAATCTGCAGCCATGGGAATCGAGGGAATCTCTGGTGGGTTCAGATCCCGAAGAGTTAACGAGCAGAGCGATTAAAAGCCGTGAATCACATCTTCCTCGAAATCCTTGAAGGACTTCCAAAGGGAAGGAGGGAAGCGCTGGATGGGCTCTGATCCCCCTCCTTCCCCCAGCGAGGATTTGTGATGTGCTGGAGGCGGATGAGAGAATTCCTGCTGGGCAAAGAGCAGGGACGGGAGATTAAATCAACCTGCTCGGCCCCGCTCCCAGCGCTCCAGAGATGCTGAAATATTTATTTAAAGGAGAAGGAAAGGGGGGGAATGGGAAGAGGGGGATACATGGAATTAAAATGTTCATTAGCTTCCAATGCATAATTAATAGGGGCCTTGTTACGGCTGGGTAAAGGACTCTGCTTTTCCCCCTTTCTGCCTGGCCCTGGGAAAGGCTGGGAAGGGCTGGGAACATCTGGGGAGGGCATGGAGAGCTGGGAGTCAGGAGCAGCTATCCCTAAATCCATCAAACTCTGGCTTTTTTCAGATTGTTTCACCCCGTCCTGCTGGAGGTGCTGGGGTGGAATTGTTGAGCTGCTGCTGCGAGGTTTGGGGTGCTCCGGGTGTTTTTTTGGAGCAGAGGGAATGTTGTGGGCAGCAGAAGGAAGTCAGCGAGCTCTCAGCTGCCCGTTGGATCCATATTCCCATTTTTCCCTTGGGATTCCTCAGCTTTGCCCTGGAACAAAAGGAAATTCCCACATCCCTGGGCTCCAAGGAGCAGCAGCACGAGGGTCGTTAAACATTAACACCCCACAACATTGGGAAAACCCAACGGAACTCCGAACGGGAAGCGCTGATCAGCGGCTGGAGGGGATCGTTGAGGAGGGAAATGGGAAATAACCCCGGAATTGCCTGATAAGGATTGATCCCAAGTCCCTTTTGCCCGAGAAGGGCTGAGGAACCCTGGCCCTGCATCTGCTGCTGCTCCTTCTCTCCGTCAGCTCAGCGGAAACC
This sequence comes from Corvus moneduloides, assembly GCF_009650955.1. NCBI lineage: Eukaryota > Metazoa > Chordata > Aves > Passeriformes > Corvidae > Corvus > Corvus moneduloides. The sequence goes on along the minus strand of NC_045502.1, from coordinate 3,799,913 downwards.
CCTGGGTAGGGAATAGCTCCAAACGGGATGAAGCCGTGTTGGCCAGTTTGGGAGGATTAGCGGGAATGGAAGGTTTGAGATTCCGGTCGCGGCCCCGGGGGGAGCTTTGGGGCTGCTCCCGCTGGATCCCCATCCGAGGAAGCTGCAGAACGGCCTGGAATGCTGCAACACCTTTTTCAACCCAAATGATTCCATGGCTCTATGAAAGGGCTTTTATCCCAACAATTCCATGGCCCTATGGAAGGTCTTTTATCCCAACAATTCCATGGCCCTATGGAAGGTCTTTTATCCCAGTGATTCCATGATTCTCTGGAAGGTCTTTTATCTCAACAATTCCATGGCCCTATGGAAGGTCTTCTATCCCAACAATTCCATGGCCCTATGGAAGGTCTTTTATCCCAGTGATTCCATGATTCTCTGGAAGGTCTTTTATCCCAACAATTCCATGGCCCTATGGAAGGTCTTTTATCCCAACAATTCCATGGCCCTATGGAAGGTCTTTTATCCCAGTGATTCCATGATTCTCTGGAAGGTCTTTTATCCCAACAATTCCATGGCCCTATGGAAGGTCTTTTATCCCAGTGATTCCATGATTCTCTGGAAGGTCTTTTATCCCAACAATTCCATAGCCCTATGGAAGGTCTTCTATCCCAACCATTCCGTGATTCTCTGGAAGATCACCCTGGGATACCCCGAGCTGCTCCAACCTGGGCACAGGGAAGCCAAGGTGCCTCAGATCCCACCCCAACTGCCCAAAATTTTAGACAGAGCCTCAAAAACCATGGGAAAACTCCCTGAGAAAAGGCAGAAAGGGATAACGCGCTTCCTGGCCTCTGCTCCAAGGTTTTCTGGTTGGGAGGGATGCAGCTCCTGGGCCTGGTGTCTGTCTCCAGGAGGAGAAAGGACCAGGAGGAAGTTTGGGATGAGAAGCTCCAGGTGCTTCCTGGGAGCTTTGGCTCAACCCAGGCCAAATCCAGGGCGGGGATGGAAAGGCAGGAATTGCGGCAGCTCTGGAATAAATGTCCCTGGCGGGAGGGGCCCGTGACGGGAATTTGGGAATTCCAAGCACGGACGGCAGGATTTGTTTTACCCCTGGTTTTACCAGCACCCATCCAGCCCGAGCTGGAGATCCCCTGGATCTGCATCCCTGAAATCTTCAGCTCTTTCCCCCCAGAGCAGAATTCCAGGCCTGAGCTTTCCAAGGGTTCCTGCAGGAAAAGCTGCCCTGACCTTCCCGCTGCCTCCAAGCTTGGAAATAAAACCTGGAGCTGCAAATTTCCCTAAAACACCAAGAAATGAGAGGAGAAAAAGATCCCTCCAACCCTTTTTGTGTCAGGGAGGGTCTGAAAAACCCTTTAAAAGAGATTCCTCCCCCTCCTCCTCTGCTCCCTTATCCCAACACCTCCCAGCACGGAATTCTGCTGTTTTCCCTCCCATCCAAGCTCTTGCCACTTGGAATTCTTCCCTGATGAGGTTTTTCCTGCCTGGGGAAGGTGGCAGAGCCCAGGGTGCCCCCAGGACCCCTCAGGGCTCCTCTCAGACTCGGAGTTTGTGTCCCCTGCAATTTTTTTTCCAGGAGCAGTCAGGCTGGAAAAACGTCTTACACGGAGATCTTTATGGAATGGGAGAATGGAAAACGTTGAGTGGGTGGAAATTCTGGGGGAAATAAAGGGGTTTATTCTCGGTGCCAGTTAATGAAATTAGAAAATGGAGACGAGCGGGGCTGATATTGTGCAGGGAAAGATAAAATACATCGGAAAAAAAAGAAATCCACAATGCTGCAGCTCCTCGGAAATGTCAAAATATTGCATTTCCCGGGATGATAAAGATGGAAGAAATAGCCGGGTTTCAGTTTCAAGTGCCACATCATCGCTCTTCCCCTCTATAATTTTTATTAAAATGGGAATGTGCCAGGAAGTCGTTCTGGAGCCGTTACGGGGCTGGCAGAGGGAATCGAAGGTTTATCCCGGGAAAGGGCGTGGGAATGAGGGCTGGGAGTGCCACCCCCAGGCAGGGACGCTGCTGCTGCCGCCCTGTCCCCCACTGGGGTCTCCATGGGGCTTTGGGGGCATTTCCAGTGTGCTTTCCCAGTCTACATCCATTTTTCCAGTCTATCTCCATTTTTCCAGTCTATCTCCATTTTTCCAGCGTGTATCCATGAATTTTTCATCAAAGGTGGCAGGACCACTGTCCCAGGGTTTTATCTTTATCTTTTATCTCTGCTGGAAGGCCCAGAGCCAGAAAAATTCCCTGGAAGAATCCCTCCCCCTGGCCTGGATGATTTATACATCTGGAAAAAGGCAGAGCGCAGGTGGGAAGAGCCAGGGAGGATCCCGCTGATTCGGAACATCCCGGATCTCATCCGTGTTCTCTGCTCCCAGAGTGGCTTTGCTCCTCCTTCTGCCCCCTTGGAATGATTTCCACCCTTTTGCCCTCGTTTGTAATCCACAAAATCCCAGGCAGCACCAGGGAAGGAAGTGAGGGAAATCAGGGATTTATAACCCACAATTCGTCTCCATTTGCATTTCCGGCTGGGAGTATTTTTAATGTGAGACATTCCAAAGTTTCCTGTGGACTTTCCCCTCATATTTCCATGGGTGTTTCCTGCGGGGACCAATCCCACTTCAGAGAGGAGATCCATGGATACCTACAGGTGTCCTGAGGCCCTTGGTGGCCTCCCGAGTGCCCCTTGCTCAGAGCTTGGATTCCCAGTGGGAATCCTTGGAAAACCCAAGGCTGGAGTGCTGTGGGACACTCAGCTGATCCTCCTTTCCCAATTCCTCCTGGACACCCCCAACCCTTCCCGTTTAATCCCCCAGAAATCCCCATCCCATCCCTGAGCCCAAGGACCAAGCAAAGCCCAGTCATTTTGAGCTCCCTCCTCGCAGCCCCTCCAGCCAAGTGGGACCAGGAAAAGCTTTCCCAGGTCCGTTTTTCCCTTTAGACCAGGGATATCATTCCCAAGGAGGCGGACGTGGCGCGGGGAGGGAGCGCAGCACAAAGGCCGTCACTCGAGCGCAGCAGAATGGGGCCAGCAGCAGTGGCAGCTGAATTTCCTAAGCAACAAAGCTCCCGTTTTCATGCAAATATCCCAGAGAAATGAAATCCCGGAGAAGAGAAAGGCAGATAATGTGTTATATAAGCGGAATTATCTCGGCACAGACGGATTCTTCCAAGGGTTTGGGGTTTATCCATCGTTTTTTATAATTTTTTTGGAGCCATCAGCGCCTCGGTTGGGGCCGGGGAGGCGATGGCAGAGCAGGAGTTTTATCACCCACAAAGCCCCTCTGGACTGAGCAGCGAACGCGGATAGAAGTCGGGAAAAGATTCCGCGCTCCGATAGCGCGGCCTCGCTTCCCGCAGGACTCCGGAGCGCTTGGCAATCATCCATTAATGAGACCTCAAAGGAGCTCCAGGCCCCGCGTTTTTTGGAGATGAAGGCTCCGATCCAGCGGGAAGAGAAACGGGATTGGGATGTGCTGGGAGCTGAGCCTGGCTTCTCTCCCCCGCTGGCCCCTCCGTCCCTGCGGGAGTTTTACCCGCACCTTGTCAGGATGTTCCAACGCTGCTGCCCGGTGGGATGATTGGAGGTCTGGGAGAAGCGGAGTCCATCCATTTCCCATGGAGCTGGGTCCATTCCCAGCAGCTCCCAGCTTCTTCTCCCTCCGTTTCCCATTTTCCTTAAGGTTTTTATGGATTTTTGGGGAGTTTTGCAACAAGAACAGCCCCGTTTGTGTGTCCCAATTTGTGTCCCTAGGTGTCTGTATATATTTATACATATTTATAATGGAATTACAATTAATTAAGCCCTGGATGAATCCAAGCTAACAGAATTCCCACTGCTTCCCAAATCCCTGATGATCAATCCTGGGTTTCACTCCCCTGGATGCTCTAGGGAGTGCTTGGCTCAATTCCCACTCCAGCAATTCCCATTCCCAGCAGGTCCCATGGAGATGATTTCCCTGGCAAACCACGCTGAGTTCAAGTTCCGGAGCTCCCACATCCCTCTAAAATAAAGAATTTTCAGCCCAAGTGTGGCAGGGGACATCCCGGGATCACCCTCTGGCTCTTCCCAGCATCCTGTGCCCATGGAACTCATTCCCACCCAGGCAGCGCTGGAATTTGAACAGAACCCACCAGATTTGGGATTTAAAGCTGATTCCTGGTGCCTGGTGACCCCGTGGATCCCACTACTGGGTTCAATGACCCTCATCATCCCGGGAAAACATCCCAGGAGAAGGATCCCGGATCATCCCATGGCCTTTTCCCCTCGTTCCCACCAGGAGACACATCCCGTTGATCCCAGGAGATGCCGCATTCCCAGAGCGGAGGCGCAACCCCTCCAATTTTGATTTCAAAGAAGGGCCGGCGAAAAAATCGGAATTTTCCCTGCGTTGTCACTGCAAAGCCACTCCGGGCTGGAAAATAGGCCAATTTCCACCTTATCTGCTGCCTCCAGCTGGGATGTGAAAAGCTCTGAGGAAAAAAAGCCCATCTCGGCTTTATCTCCTCACCGCAAAGTTTAATTATCCGCGGCCGTTCCGCCGCATTGTGGCCGTGCCCGCGCGGGGACAGCGGCGGTGACAGGGGCTGGCACAGCCGGAGGTGGCACCACCCAGGCACTGATACCTGGATTTTAGAGCTGGAATGGGTCAGGCAGGAATATTCTCCTTTTTTTTCTTTTTTTTTTTTTTTGGCTTTTCTTTATCTCCCGTCTGTGAGGAGCTGGAATTTCTCAGCTCCTGCTCGTTCCGTGCCCACGTGCGCGGGACCTGTGTGGGATCCGTGAGGAGCCGCGGTGTCCATCAATTATTTATAGCAGGAACGGCTTCGTTTTGCTCCTTGTTTATTCCCTATTAGCTCCGCGGTAAATACAGGGGAAAAAAAGAGGAAGGAGGCACCGAGGAACTCCAGGAATAAATCCGCTAAGGAGGGGGGCAAATGTTAGGGAATGTGGAAGGGCTGGGAGTTGGAGGGAATAAAAAGCTTTAATCTAAGAAGGGTTTAAATACTCTTCTAAATGTCAGCTCCTTAATAGCTCGTCCTGAGTCCTGGCGTGCTGGGAAATGGAAATGATGGAGAGATCCCGCTCCCATTCCCATCAGGAGCTTTCTCCATCTCCACCTCCTCTCCCCGATCGCTCTGATTGCATTTAATTCATTAATTTCTGTTTGGGTGAGGGGAGGGTTTTTTTATTTCCTCCTCCATCCTTCCCCCAAACTCCTCTCATTTCCCTCTGGGATTCAGCCAGAAATTAAATTCCTGCGTTGGGAAGATCTGGGGAGCAATGGGGGGTGGTGGCTTTTTGTTTTAACACCTTCTCCTGCTTTGGGGACTTGGGATGTTGTATTAATGGAATATTTAATGCAAAAAGAGGGGAAAAATGGAGGAATTTTGCTCCTGGATTTCAATTCCAAACCCCTCTGCCCAGAGGGCCCTTCCAGAAAAATGGGGGCAGGGCTGGAGCCTGGCAGAGCTGCTTGGATCTCCCAGGGCGGGGAAAGGGCCAGAAATTCCATAAAAAAGGCAAGGAAAAGCGAGGCTGGTGCCCCAGGTTAGGAGGGGATGCTCAGATGGGTGTGACATGCCAAGGGTTTATCCCGCTGAGCAGGAATTTGGGATTCCCACCCCTTGGGATCTGTCTGGGTTGGTTTATTTCTCTTTTTTCCCCCAGTTTATTTCCCTTTTTTCACCATGCAGGCTGGAATTCCCTCCCTGGCTCCGAGGTGGTTTTTTTGTTCTTGTTTATTTATCAAGGACACCATGGTTCAGGGAGAAAAAACCCCAAAATCCACGAAAGTTGAAAGGCAGAGAGATCAAGATCCATCATTTTAGGAGAAAACCAACAGTGACTGCAGCGATTCCCAGGAGGATCTGAGCTGTCACCGCTGTCACTTCCTGCTAAACAGCCCTCAAAGAGCATTTACACGGAAAACGCATTTACATGGAAAAGCCATTGCCTCTCCGAGCAGGGGAAGCCAGATCCCGCCAGCAAACAGAATTCCAGGATGGAAAGGGCTGGGAGGGGTCTTTGAATTGTCTCATCCCACCCCTGCCATGGGCACCTTCCATGATCCCAGGCTGCTCCAACCTGGCCTTGGGCACTGCCAGGGATCCAGGGGCAGCCCCAGCTGCTCTGGGAATTCCAGCCCAGCCCCTCCCCACCTTCCCAGACAGGAATTCCTTCCCAATATCCCACCCAAATCTCCCCTTTCCCAGTGGGAAGCCATTCCCTGTGTCCTGTCCCTCCAGCCCTTGTCCCCAGTCCCTCTCCAGCTCTCCTGGAGCCCCTTTAGGCTCCGGAAGGGGCTCGGAGCTCTCCCTGGAGCCTTTCCCTTCTCCAGGTGAGCATCCTCAGCTCTCCCAGCCTGGTTCCAGAGCTGCTCCATCCCTCAGATCCCTCACTCGAACAGCTCCAGCTCCTTCCTGCGCCGGCATCCCGGAGCTGGAGCAGCACAATCCAAAGTGAATTTTGGGGCCAGTCCAGCCTTTTCCAACGGAACAGGATCCATTCTCTCCAGCTTTTCCCAGGGGTCAGAGCTGCAGGAACAGAGGCTGAGCCCCTTCTCCCTTCCCTGCCAGCCCCAGCCAGGGTTTGGCATCCTCTGGGAAGAGCCAATTCTCCTTTTCCCAGTCCCACAAACTGCGAATGAGGCTCCGACCATCTGCTGACCCCAATCCTGTTCCTAATCCCCAAAGCGGTTCCTTCCCCTTTGGAAAAGGGCTTTGGATCCTTGTCCAGGGAATCAGAACACGAGGAATGGTGCAGAGGCTGGGAGGGACAGGAATTCCGTCCTTAACATCCGCGACATCGGATTTTCCAAAGCAACGCTCATCCCAACAATCCCCACTCCACGGCCCCCACGAGGCTCTCAGCAGCTCCAGACCCTGCTGGATTTTAATCCCCCTGAAATCCATTTCCAACCATTCCTTGGGATCCTCTTCCAGGCCCCATGGCTCTGGTTTGGGATGTTTGAACTCCTGGCCTCAGAGTGAAGCTCTGGGACTTTTGTCAAATTAAATCGAGGCTTTATAGGGTTAAATCTATTTATTTTATAAAAATATGGGGTGGGGAAAGCTCAGCTTAATTCCTTGGAGGGAAAACTCTGCCAGGTGAGGGATTGTGGGATACCTGGATCAATTTTGGTGGATTTAAAAGCAAAAGGAGCAGTGCCTGCTCTGGATGTCTGGAAAATGAAGCCAACCAAGGTCTGGTTGAAATGAAACCTGACCTGGTCATTAATCCTGGGATCCATTTCCAAAGGTCAGGTGTTGATTTAAAACCAGCCTCGCTCCATCCCCGGCCAGCTGGGAATTCCTGGGTGAATTTCCATGGCTGTCATTAGGTAAAATGTCAGGTTCAGTGTGGGAAGCGGCAACTTCTGTCCTTAAAAGTGACAAATTTGGGCAATTTCAACCACTTCTGCTCTGAAACCCAACCTGTTCCAGCTTCGGGCACTGCAGCTCCTTGTCCCTCACGGTTCCATGTTGGGAAAGATGGGAAAGTTCTGTCAGAGCAGGGACGGCCCAGCCACAACGAGGGGACAGAACATTCTCAAACCCCGCTCCTCCCTGGAATGTGCCGGAGGGAAGAGCCAGGATGAGCCCAGGGACAAAGGAAGGGGCTCAGCTCCTCCCTGGCAAAGCTGGGATTAAAATCCAGCTTTTCACAGCACAGTTTAGGCAGGGTTTCATTGCTCCCAGGTTTTTTTCCATAGGCAGGGAAGAGTAAATAATGAAGTGTTGGTTTGGGTGTCTTGGTCCCAATTAGGGATAAAAACAGCTCCTTGCACGAGGCAATCCCAAATCCTCCTTTTCCTCGGGAAATGATTTAGGAATCATTTAGAAGGATAAATGGGGCACTAATTCCATCAGGGAGGGAGGTTCATTCCCACCCCGCAGCCAGGGAGGGATTTGGGATGTAAAATTGAGAGATCCCAGCCCCATCCCCCGTCCCCTCCTGACAATCCAGGGAGAAGTTCCTGTGTCTCCAATGAATCCCGTGTCATTCCAGAGCTCACAAATTATCCCAAATGGCTCTGGAGGAGTCAGGCTGGCAGATGTTGGAGCACATTTCTGAGGCGCTGCAGGGGGAACGTGCAGGAAGCTCTTCCCTGGAGGAAATGCTCAGAAAACTGGGAAAAATCTGTGGGAATGGGGTCAGGTCAGAGAGTCTGACTGGGTAATTCAGCAAAAATCCAGGGCCAAATCCTGCTCCAGGAAAACGTGGGGAGGTTTGGCACCGGGGGAGCCGCTGGGGTTTGGATCGACCTCAGGAAAGACCCAGGATCAACCACGGAATCGTGGAATGGTTTGGCTTGGAAGGACCTTAAAATTCATCTCATTCCATGGACAGGGACATCTCCCACTATCTCAGGTTGCTCCAAGCCATTCCTGGGTTAAATCCAACCTCAAAACCATCCCAAGAAATTTGCTGGATCTGTAGAGGACTCATGACTTCATCCCAACAAAAACATTCAAGGAGAAGCTGAGATCTGCTGGATGAGGGACTCAGTCCTGCTGGAATCAGTAATTCCCTGGTTTGCCCCCGTAGTTTTTGTCCTGTTGGACTCAATCATTCCCTGTTCTCCTCCTGTCTTTTGGCACTTCAGGATGCTCCCACTCCACGTTTGGCACCAGATTTCCTTTCTCCAGGAGAAAATCCCATCATTTCCATGTGTTTAATCACAGAAACTCTTCCCTGATTAACGCTCCGGGTCCTTGGGGAAGGAGGGAGGGAAAAAGAGAAGGAAAACAAGCAGGAATTGGAGCCGAACTCTTTCCAGGAGCCAAGCAAATAAAGGATGATGGATAAGGAAAGGGAGGAGAGGGAATTGGGCTCTTCCCCACCAAATCCCATCCCTCTGTTCCCTGGTAATTCCCAGCCTCTGGCAGGGGTTTCCCGATATTAATTAACTTTATTTATCGCTGCTGGCCGAGTGACTCCAGCAGTAAATCAAGCAATTAAAACCTCGGGATTGCCCTGAGAAGGGAAGGATCCAGGTGCCAGGAAGGATTTGCTTTCTGCTTCATGTTTTATTCACGCAGTTCTGTCCAGAGTGGAGGAGTTTGGCAGCCAGAAAAATGCCGAGGAAAAGACGAAAGGGCTCCCCAAAATCTCCCTCAGCCTTGGCATTCCCAGCTTGGCCAAGGAAAAGGATTCCATGGCACTAGCACGAGGGTTGGAGAGGATAAAGCTTTTCGGTTTGTCCTGGTGGCGACGTTAAAAGCTAAAAAAGTTGTTCCAAAAAATAGTAAAAACTTCAATGAACTTTATAAAATTTATGACTTGTGAAATTTATTCTTTCTAAAATTCATTTTTCCGAAATTATTTTTTGCTTCGAAATTCCAAAATGGAAATTGAATTGTTTTAAACAAGAAGGAAAAAGGGATAAAATTGAAAAAGGAACTAAAAATGGTTAAAGCCGCTCCTGCCAGTTGTTCTTTCCCAAAATCGTGGAGTCATCAAGGCTGGAAAAGACCCTCAGGATACTGGATCCAACAGAGTTGTTCCTTTCCCGGGGGGGGTGATGGGGACACCCTGGGGGCTCCGGAGCCGGGGGAGGAACCAGAGCCCGCCTGGGGAGGGTTTGGCTCCTCCGAGGGATTTGTTGGCAGCGGGTCTGGATTTAATTGAGTGTGGTGAGAAGAAAACACCGGGAAAAAACAGGGGGAAAAGCCCGAGTGGGATCCGAGGGAGACTCTTGGCTCCTCGCAGCGCTCACACTTCGCTGCTAATTACAGGGAAAAAGCAGCAATCCCTGGGGGAAGTGGTGAGGGAGAGACTCCAAACCCTCAGCGAGAGTGGGAAACGTTCCCTGGTTTCAGGATTGTTCTTTTTAAAATTTATTTTTAATTTCATTTTCTTTTCCCTGATTGCTGGAGCCTGGAAGCTCCATCGCACTTTGCTCGGAGCTTGTCTGGGATGAGGAGATGCTGGAAAAAAGAGGGATCAGCGGGAATCTTCTGGATCTCCACCGACAGGAGGGGACAGCCGGGGGGGCCAGGCTCTGCTCCAAGGGGACAGGGACAGGACAAGGGGACACGGGATCCTTCCAAGCTTCCCGAGCATCCCAAATAAATTCCAGCCCCCTGAGCAGTCTGGGCTGCCTCCTGGTGCTCCTGAGGCTCCTCCAAGCCCCATCAGGAGGTTGGAAAAGCCGCGTTTCCAAGGATGTTTCCATGGGAAGGTCTTAGCCTAAAAAAAATAAAGGAAAAAAAGCGGAACAAAACCGTGGTCTGAAAATGACAGATTTTGTGGTAAGAGGTAAAATCTCCAGCTCATGGCAGAATTCCCGGAGAGGCTTTTCCAATGGGCTGGGAATGTGTTTTCGGTTCCTCCGCCACTGGAATGAACAGGTGGTGCTTTTCCTTCGTTAAAAATCAATAATGGAGTACCCTGGGGTGATAATTGGTGATAATTGCCCCCATTTATCTCTGTGCTTTGGGGCTGTTGTTGTCTCCATGGGCAATTCCCAGATTTCGGGGCAGAGAAGGGAACTTCTCCAACAGAAAATAGGGAAGAGTATCCCAAAGGTTTGAGTATTCCAAAGGTCCTGCAGGCAGGAGTGGGGGCAGAGGAGAACTTGGGATGCTCCTGCTCCCTGGATCTGATCCAGACGGCTCCAAAATCAACGGAGAGAGAAGGAATAGGAGTGATTTTAGTAAAGCCAAGCTTGGCCGAGCTGCTGAACTGCAAACTGGGAGATTTGAACTGGAAACCAGGAAGATGCATGCCAGGCCTAGATTTTTATTCTGATTTATTTGCTGCTGGAATTCCAGACGAATCTGAGCCTGCCCAGCAATTAAATTACATTTAATTGGATTAGATCGGAGCTGAGGGGAGCTTCCCTCTCCCTCCACAATGCCAGGGAAAGAGAAATTAAACATTTCAAGGAAAAAACACAACTCGGGCTCGGAAAAAGCAAGAAAAACCAGGAATTTATCCAGGTGAAGAAAGGGAAATGTAATGAATTCCCATCGAGCAGGAAGCCTGGAGAGAGAAGCTGAAGTTGGGGGATTCATCGAGGCCATAATTGCCCCGTGTTTATTGATTTTCCAGAGATAACAAAACAAATGTTTGTGCAGATTGGGCTCCGTTTATTCCATTTATTTCCCCGTGGAGTCGATGTTTCTCTCTTGGAAAAAAAACACCACAAAAAATGAAACAAAAATCCCACCCTGATGCTCTTCAATTCATTGTTGTTTTTCCGAGCTGGTTATTAAATTATTGCCGGATCCCACCGGCTCCATCTCCCTGCAAATTGGTTTGTTTGGAAGGAGCTTCCACTTTGCAGCTGTTTATGAAGCAGCTTTTTATTTCTCCCCCATTAATTGTTGGCATTAAAGGAGCCGGATCTGGCTCTGCCTGGTGGAATCCCAAAATCCTGGAATGCTTTGGGTTGGGAGGGATTTAAATCCCATCCAGCTCCAACCCTGACACCTTCCACAAGACCGAGTTGATCCAACCTGGCCTTGGGCACTTCCAGGGATTCAGGGGCAGCCCCAGCTGCTCTGGCAATTCCAGCCCAGCCCCTCCCCACCCTCCCAGACAGGAATTCCTAATTCCCAATATCCCATCCATCCCTGCCCTCTGGCAGTGGGGAGCCATTCCCTGGGTCCTGTCCCTCCATCCCCTGTCCCCAGTCCCTCTCCAGCTCTCCTGGAGCCCCTTTAGGCTCTGCAAGGGGCTCGGAGCTCTCCCTGGAATTTCCCTTCTCCAGGTGAGCACCCCCAGCTCTCCCAGCCTGGCTCCAGAGGGGCTCCAGCCCTTGGAGCAGCTCCGAGTTTCCCTCTGGACTTGCTCCAGCAGCTCCAGCTCCTTCTGCCATTGGTGGCCATGGAGCTGGGGGCTGGAATTCCATCTGATCATTCCATCTGGTAATTCCATCTGATAACTCCACCTGATAACTCCAGCTGATAACGCCCCGCTGCCCCCAAGGCCCCCCAAATCCTGCCCCTTTTCCCTGCGGAGAACAAGGACGCGGCAGGAGCGGGTCAGGAGCTGTCCATGGTACCCGACCCTTGGAAAAGCTCATCCCGAAGTTTTGGCTCAGTCCCTGCGCTAATCCCACCCATTGCCAGGGCTCCTGGAGCCTTTCCCGGGATCACCAATCCCTTGCTTTAATCACAGCTCAGGCCCCGCTGTCTGCGCTGCAGCAACACTTCCAGCTCCAGCTGATTGGGATTTAAGTCCTGATTTTCTCTCTCCAAGCATAATCAGGCCTGGATGGGGAGATTTTCCCAGTGACAATTAAAATAATGAAAATGAACTTTAAGTGACATTCAAACACCGTCACCTGCTCCCAGCTCCGCTCTACCCCTGGCATCCCGGGAGCTGCAATTTGGAGCATCATTCACCGCAGGCTGATTGCAGCTGCAGCCATTCAGCTCGAATCCTGCAGCAGCCTGAAAAGAAGCTGGGGGGGGAGGGGGGGGTGGGAAAGGAATTTTCAGGTGTCAGGACCTGCCCTTGCACCGGGTTTCCAGGAAAGCTCAATGTCGGGATACTCACAAAAAGCTGGAGTGGGTTCTGCAGGAGTTTTCTTGGTGTTTAGGGATGGGGATGAGTTCATTGTGTTTGTGGGGCACGATTGCGAGCGTTTATCAATTCCCAGATCGTTATTTCCTGATGCATCCAGATGACAGAAATCCATGGAATTACTCATGTGAACGGGGTCAGGGGCTGCTCCAGAGCCTCAGGTTATCCATCCTACTGCGATCCGGGGCTGGATAAATCTGAGCCCTGCACGGCCCAGCTCGTCCTGCTCCAATTTTTGGAGCATTTTGAGGCTTCCACCTCATCCGGGATGTGAATTCCCGCCCCTCACTGGTGGTTCTGAAAGGGTTTTCCTGCCTCTCTGTCATCCCAGCAAGGAATTATTCCCTCCTGGGCCTGGCAGCTCCTGGAGGAATTCAAAGGGGTCAGGGGGGTTGGGGAAGGGGTTCTCGTTCTGCAGTGCAGGGAATTCAGTGAGTTCTGGAAAAAAAGAGGGATGGAAATGCCTCACCCCCCCATCCCACCCCATTCCAGAGCTATGTGGGAAGGGATTTACCTCTCCAAAGCAGCTGCAGCCGCCCTGGCACTGGGATTCTCCCAGGCTTGGCCGCCTTCTCCATGGGATCAGCTCCAGACTGGGATCTCACTCCCTCATCATGCTCCAGGAAAGGAAAGCAAATCCTGCCATCCACCCCCCATCACTCCAACCCTCCCAACACCTCCCAGGCTGGCAGGGATGCCAGGACTGGGAGTTTTCCCTCTGCCTCCCTCAGATCCCAAGTTTCCCCCCGAGGTGGTGGCGCCTGCACCTCGTTGATAAGGAGGGGCTGGGAGCAGCTTTCCCGAGCCAGGGAGCGCTGCCAGGAGAACTCTGCCGAGGGATTGCGGGGATTGAAGGGTGGCTGCAAAAGCTGCGAGAGCTGGGAATGTTCACCTGGAGAGGAGAAGGATCCAGGGAGACCTCAGAGCTCCATCCAGGGCCTAAAGAGGCTCCAGGAGAGCTGGAGAGGGACTGGGGACAAGGCATGGAGGGACAGGACACCACTGGGAAAGGAAACAGGATTAGATGGGATATTGGGAAGGAATTCCTGTCTGGGAGGGTGGGGAGGGGCTGGGCTGGAATTCCCAGAGGAGCTGTGGCTGCCCCTGGATCCCTGGCAGTGCCCAAGGCCAGGTTGGATCAGCCTGGGATTGTGGAAGGTGTCCCTGCCCATGAGCTTTAAGGTCCCTCCAACCCAAACCATTTTGGGACTGTGGGATTCTCCGATCTCCCAGCAGGAGCAGGATGCAGCCCAAGGCCCTGTGACACCCCGGATGTGCTGTCACACTGATTGCTCTCAGCCGTGTTTCGTCCCTGAGCTCGTGCCGCGTGTTCTCCCGGAGCCTCTCCCTGTCCCCAGCTTTATCTCCGACTCAGCAGGAGTGCCGGGGGCTGGGAAGGGTTCGGAAGAGCTGCCAGGCAGGAGCTGTCTCGGCTCTCTGGAATGCTCCCATCCATCTGCTGAGGGAGGTGACAAAGCCTTGGCTCGGCTCTTCCCAGCACAATTGTGTTTGGAGCTGGGAACTGCGGGAATATGAGAGCCCGGGAATGCCACCAACCCAGCAGATCATGGGGAGTTTGCAAACCTCAGGAATGCTGCTGGGACATGGAAAAGGGGCTCTGAGGGCTCCAAAGCTGCAGCTCAGCTGACAGGGACACGCTGTCCATCGTCCCTGCTTCTGAACGTGTCACCTGCCTTGGCTTTGGGGCTGAGGGACCCTGCGCTGCTCCTTCATTCCTTTCCTGGTCATCTCCAACTCTTCCTTCCCCCAGCTCTGGCTGCTGCCTGGGAATCCCCATCCCAATCCAGGTGGGCTCCTGGCTGTGCTCAGGCACAGGTTTCGACCAGTTTATCCCAGCTGGTCTCGGGATGTGATGGGAGAGGGAGGTGCTCGAGGAGTTCCGGGAGGAGGGGACAGAACCCACGGACAAAGGGCAGAGCCATTCACGGGAAATCATGGCTGATTTCCACAGGGCCTGAGAAGCCCTGGAATTCTCCCAAAACAGAATGCAGAGACTTTAGGATGGCATCTGTGGAGGTGCAGAAGGGCTGGGAATGCAGGGAAGGAGGGGAAGCAGGAAATGAGGGACAAACCCCAATCTGTGACATCAAAAATCAAATTTCCATGGTCCCTTATCAGCAGCTCTTCACTCCTAATTATCCACGGATAATGAGCGAGCACAAGAGTGGGAGATACTGGGATAATTTACTGCTCATCAAAGGAAAAAAATACTGGAATCGTTCTCCTTCAGCGTCTCCGGTTCCTTACCAAGGATCCTGCCCAGGAGACCCTCCTGACAGCCCTGCCAAAAACCCGTCACAGCCATTAGCAACAAAGCGATTAGCTGGTAATTAACTCCGTAATTAACTCCAGCAATCAACATGGAGATCTAACGTGAACTCGAGTTAAATCAAGGGCCATTAATGTGCGCCAAGATCTCTCCACGGTGGCTGTGCTGACAACACCGAAGGTTCCCGGGAGGAGCCTTGGGAGCTGTTGGGATCATTCCGATGGTGCCGGGGCTTGGTGGAGCCTTCTGCTCCGTCCCTCCCACGCTTCCAGCATGGGAACCCCGTGTTTCCAACTTCCAGCCGCTCCGGATGCTGCTGCACGTGGTTCTCGAGGAGGTTTTGAACTTTGATGAGTTTTTGAACCTTGATGAGTTTTGGAACCTCGTGTGAAGCACCAAATTCATTTTTCCTCCTTCTCTTCACAAAGGAATTGTCACCTCCTGGTCCTCAGGCTGCTTTTCTGTCGCCTCCTGGTCCTCAGGCCCCTTTTCTGTCACATCCTGCTCTTCAGGCCTATTTTCTCCCTGCTCTGCCCTGCAGCCACTCCAGCTCCAGTGGCTTTTATCTCTCCAGCCTCTCCCATCCCCTCCCTGTCCCTGAAAAAGCCCCTCTGGAGTGGCGTTCCCGGCCCTGCTGCTCTTCCCTCTCCATGTGGAGTACCTGGATCCGGCATTTCACAGAGCTCTCCTCAAGGACACTGAGGCGGCTCTTCAGGAACGATCCAGTGCCAGCCTGGAATATCAAACAGTGGCCCTGGCAGCCGGCGCCTGGCGGATCTCCTGCCTCACATCCGAGATCCTAATCCGGAATGGGAATCGGGGGGAGGCGCAGCCCTTTCCAAGGGTGGTTTCTTCGTTTTTTATAATTTCTTTTTTCCTTTCCTTTTCCTTTCCCAAAAGTGAGCGGCGATTCCGGGGGATCCTTTATCTCCAGCGGCAATCAGCTTAAACGCGGCCTGTTATCAGCTGCCAGCGCCGGAGCATCCGCAGGACACGCGGCTGAGCGTGGATAACACGGGGTAATTCCATTACTTTCCAAAATAACCTCAGCTGGTGGGGAGCAGGGAAGAGCAGAGCAGGGAAAAGGCATGGAAAAAGCACGTGGAGGGCAGGGAGTGGCCGGGAAAGAAGAATCCCTGGCTCCTGTGCAACGGTGTCATCCCAGGATGTCCCAATCCTCCTGGCTCCCACCATCCCAGGACATCCCACTCTTCCTCCAGCCTTGGAATCCCCCAAATCCTGAATTATCTGCAGGCAACATCCAAGCAGCCACCAAAAATCTGGTGAAAGCTTCACTTTGCCCATGGTTCTCCCCTGTTTTTGTAAATCCCCCTTCTGCTTTTCCCCGTGGGATGACATTCCCAGCAGTTCCCACTGGAGTTCGGCAGGAATAATCCTTGGAATGCCCTGGAGCAGAGTCAGGCGCCGCCACCTCCCTCATTTCCCCAACCTGTAAGCAGGGCCGAGCCTCTCCGTGTAGATTCCTTGATATATCACTTAATAAAACTTTATGGAGCCAGGACGAGGAATCCACGTGGAACGGATGAACTGGGATTGAAATATGGCCCAATTAAGGCTGGAACCGGCCTGGCTTTGCTTGGAGCATCCTCTGGCTCGAAATGAAATCCTCGCCCAGGGAGATAAATCAGGGAAACCCCAACCCCGCTCCGCTCCTGAGCAGGGATCAGCCAGGCCCGGGATTGTTGGGAAAAGATGGATTCCAGTCGGGATGGGGATGTTTGCAGCCTTCTTCCCGGGGCTGGGTTCTTCCCCAGCTTTTCCAGGCTCGTCCCTGACGGAGGAAAAACAAACCCAGCAAATTGTTCTGCCGTGGTGCTCCCACAGCTGCAATTAAAGCCCATTCAGGCTCCGGGTTTATTTCTCCTCCCTCCACGTCCTCTTTTTTTTCCCTTCAAAAAAAGGGGATTATTTTTAATTACAGTTTTACACTCCATTAATGAACCTCAACAATGTGCTAATGAACAAGGCGGAGGCACCAGGACATGAGGAGCTTCCACGGATTCCAGCAGGGATGATTTATCCCCAGGCTGCCCCGTGGAGATTGGGAGGTGGGGATGGAAAACAGACAGGTTGTGTTCTCCTGGATTCAGGCTGGAATATCCCAAATATCCTCCCAACGTGATGCTGGGATGGCTCTGAGCATCCTGGGGGTGCTGAGGGGCATCTCAGGAGTTTTTCCACCCCATCCCACACAAATATCCCGGTGTTAATGCAAATTATCTCGGTGAAATTCCGAGGAGTCAAAACCCCCCGCGATTCCCATTTTTCCGGTACAGAGGGATCTCACCCGTGGCGTCGCAGGCTTTGTTTTTCATCAAACCCAGCTTTAGTCTCTCCCCCTCCGAACGCAAGGAAAGCTTTGGGTTTTGTGCATGTGGAAAAGGTCACTCCAGCAAAAACCCGGAGCCTGACGTGCGGCTTTTGTTGAGGTGAGGAGGATTGAAATCCTGCCAAGCTGAGGGAAAAGGGAAAAACAAACGCTCCAAAAAACCGGAGCAAACCTCCAAAACCCCAACCAAACCCTGCCCACGCCTTCCCGCAGGGATGAGACCACGGGTTTGGGACAGGATTTGGATTGGGTCAGCTCAGCCTCTCCCCAGCCCTTCCCATCACGTTGTTTCTGCGGGATTTCCATCCCGAGGGGAAACTGGGTTTAAATCCCAGTGGAAAATATTCCGTGGGCATCCCGAGTGCTGCCGGGGCTTTATCCATCCTTCCTTCTGGTTTTTCCTCCCCAGATTCTCCTCAGAAGCCTCTTTAGCTCCTGGATCCAGAGCTCCGGGTACCTCTGAGTGGGAAAGAGGGAATGGGAGGAGTTTGGGAGTGGGAGCGGAGCTGTGGGAATGGGTTGGGTGGGAAAGGACCTCAAAGCCATTCCAGGTTGATCCAACCTGGCCTTGGGCACTGCCAGGGATCCAGGGGCAGCCACAGCTCCTCTGGGAATTCCAGTCCAGCCCCTCGCCACCCTCATAGACAGGCATTCCTAATTCCCAATATCCCATCCATTCCCTGTGTCCTGTCCCTCCAGCCCTTGTCCCCAGTCCCTCTGCAGCTCTCCTGGTGCCCCTTTAGGCCCTGGGAGGGGCTCTGAGCCTTTTCTCCTCCACGTGAACATTTCCATCCATCCATCCATCCATCCATCCATCCATCCATCCATCCTTTATCCCCTTAAACCCCAGACCTGTGCCCACAAAAAAGAACAGCTGAGCATTAAAATCCCTTTCCCAAGTTTTCCTGGAATTTCCTGGTATTTCCTGGAATTTCCAGGTTTGTTCACCTTTAACAAACACTCCACGATTTTGGGATTTATTCCCACAGCACCCTCCACCCCTTAACCCAGGGATGCGCGGAATTCCTGCAGTCCCAAATCCCAAACCCTGCCAGCTCGGGCAGGGATCCCACCCCTCCTAAAAAATATAAAAACAGGGAAAGGAAATGCAATTTCCCGAGGGAAGAAGCAAAGGAACCCCTGTGGATCGGAGGCCCCGCTCTCCCCTATCTCCAAGGCTCCACGCGCTCCTGGCCCTGCCGTGATAAGGCTCCTTTGAATCCCTTTTCAATCCCTGTCCTCCCTTTCCATTGGCTGCCGCCTTCCCGAAAATCTGCCATGAAAGGGAAAGCGAAAAAAACCCCAACCCTGAAAGAGTCAGGGCTGAGTGAAATCTGTTTGTTTGGGATTCACGGAGCGTTTTCCCGGGAAGGGAGGGGGACATCGGCTCCGGGCTGGGAATGGGGGGGTTTGGGGTCCCCTTTTCCCGCAGGGAATGGGGGAATCAATAAATCCCTTCAAAATGAAGGGTGAGGGATGGGATGGGGGAATTTGGGGTGGGGAGGGCTGGGGGGGATGGGTTGGGATGGGATGGGATGGGGTGGGATGGGAATGGGATGGGATGGGATGGGGTGGGAATAGGATGGGAATGGGATGGGATGGAATGGGATGGAATGGGATGGGATGGGATGGGATGGGATGGGATGGGATGGGATGGATGGGATGGGATGGAATGGGATGGGATGGGATGGATGGGATGGGATGGGATGGGATGGGATGGGATGGGGTGAGATGGGATGGGATGGATGGGGTGAGATGGGATGGATGGGGTGGGATGGGATGGGGTGGGATGGGATGGGATGGGATGGGATGGGATGGGATGGATGGGGTGGGATGGGATGGGGTGGGATGGGATGGGATGGGATGGGATGGGATGGGATGGGATGGATTGGATGGGATGGGGTGAGATGGGATGGGATGGATGGGGTGGGATGGGATGGATGGGATGGGAATGGGATGGGATGGGAATGGGATGGGATGGGATGGATGGGATGGGATGGGATGGATGGGATGGGGTGAGATGGGATGGGATGGATGGGATGGGAATGGGATGGGATGGGAATGGGATGGGATGGGATGGATGGGATGGGATGGGATGGGATGGGATGGGATGGGATGGGATGGGATGGGATGGATGGGGTGGGATGGGATGGGATGGGATGGATTGGATGGGATGGGGTGAGATGGGATGGGATGGGATGGGATGGGATGGGATGGATGGGATGGGATGGATGGGATGGGATGGGATGGGATGGGATGGGATGGGGTGAGATGGGATGGGATGGGATGGGATGGGATGGATTGGATGGGATGGGGTGAGATGGGATGGGATGGATGGGGTGAGATGGGATGGGATGGGATGGGATGGGATGGGATGGGATGGGATGGGATGGGATGGGATGGATGGGGTGGGATGGGATGGGATGGGATGGATTGGATGGGATGGGGTGAGATGGGATGGGATGGGATGGGATGGGATGGGATGGGATGGGATGGGATGGATGGGGTGGGATGGGATGGGGTGGGATGGGATGGGATGGGATGGGATGGGATGGATTGGATGGGATGGGGTGAGATGGGATGGGATGGATGGGATGGGAATGGGATGGGATGGGAATGGGATGGGATGGGATGGGATGGAATGGGATGGGATGGGATGGATGGGATGGGATGGGATGGGATGGGATGGATTGGATGGGATGGGATGGGATGGGATGAGGGAATTCAGGTGGAGCCACACCTGCAGCAGGGTGTGGAATTCCCATCCAGGCCTCATCCCTCCCTCTCTCCAACAATTCTCCTGGAGGGATATTTGGGGTTATTTAGAGCGTTTTAAGGTTTATTGATTATAAACAGCTTTGGAATTGCATTCCCAGGATTTTATTGGCTCCCTCTTGGCTCCAGCAGATGGGAGCTGCTGCCTTCATGGCCGTCCCGCTGCTGGAAAATCCCTGTTTCCCAGGAAGGGACAATGATCCATGTCCCTCTGGAATGGCAGAGGGACAGGAGGGAACCCAGGGAACAAAACACTAAAAACACCCCACAGAACCCATCCCCATCTCTAATGAAGAGTTGTGATTTTCCAATAAAAACCCTGGAATGGGGCCTGGGGGGTGGCCTTGGGTTTATGAACGTCCAGGGGAATCCATGGATCCGCAATTCCGTCCACCCTCCTGGAGCAAAACTCAGCTGGATTTGTAATTTTAGCCCCAAAATTGGTTTTTTAGAATGATTTTTTCCCATTAATTTCATATTTTCAGGTCTGTGCTGTCGCAAAGTTTTGGCAAATCCATGTCCTGATTTTCCATGATTTTGGGAAGAATTTTCCCAGTTTTGTGGTCCTGCAGCTCCCAAATTTTCCTCCTCTTCCTCCTTTTCCTCCTCCTCCTCCTCTCCCACACCTCCCCAAGTTCCAACAGAGCAAAAACCACCACCGGCCCCTTGGAAAATCCAATTTGTCCTTAAAAATTGGAATTTTCCTTAAAAAAAATCCCCAACCCCGTAACTCCTTGAATTCCCGGCCATTAATTCCATTAATTATGTTATGATGCAATTAATTCATTTCATTTCCTGCCTATTAGCGCCTCAATTATTAATTAATAATTACAGATCATTAACTGATAGCGTTCTCCTGGCAGCTGAATGATTCATCTCCCACGATGAAGTTTTTTTTCTTGACATTTGTCACTCATTTTTCCTGGGAATTTGGGCAATTCCCAGCTCCGGGAAGAGTCAAAACCTCCGGGAAAGTCCTTAAAAAAATTCAGGAGGGAATCAGCCCATTCCCGGGAATCTTCCCTGATCTATGTGCGAGGAAATTTCTCCTCTCCTTGACGGAGGTGAAGAAGTGGCTGCTCCAAGGGGTCCCCAAATCTTGGGATCAGTGGGGTCATAAACCTTGGGAACTGGGAATCTTGGAGTGCTCCAGGGCCAGGAAAAAGTGGGAGAAGGACACCGGGAATCCTGGAGCTTTCCAGGGTCAGGAAAAGGTGTGAGAAGGACACTGGGAATCCTGGATATTTATTTGCAGCCGGATATTTATGGGATAAACACGGAAGAGCCGATTTTTTGGGAAAACAAAGGAACAAACAAAGAAGCTCCCGGCCTTATCAGCGCTGAGCTCTCCTTATCTGCTCCGGAATCTCCATAATTTCCTCCGCTTCCCCTCGGAATGTTTGTGGCTCTGGCACTGTTTGAAGGTTGTTTACAGCAATTATGGAAGGAGGGAGGAAAATTCCATAAACAGATGGAAAGTCCTGCAAAACAGACACTGAAACAAAGAAAGAAAAAATCGGGAGCGGGTTCCTGCCATCCAAAGGGGATTGACGATGGAATATCAGGGAAGAGGAGAAAGTTGGGGCATTTCCCGTGGGCAAAAGGTGGTGGGACAGGGATGGGAACGGGGAATTCTGAGGACGCAGGATGGGTTTTGAGGATTCAGGATGGTTGTTTGGAACACAGGATGGGTTTGCAGGAATTAGGATGGTTTTTGGGGATGCAGGACCTCCAGGTTTTGGAAGATTTAGGATGGTTTTTAGGAATCCAGGATGGTTTTGGGGGTGCAGGATGGATTGAGGAGAATTCCGTGCCTCCCCAGGATGAGTTTTGGGAGCGGGAGGACATCCAGGGATTTTGGGAAGCCCCAGCCACTGCCAGGCCCGGCTGGAAACAGCCTTAAAGAAAATTCCCAGTGAATCCATGGGGGCTCCGTTCACCGGGAGCAGCTCCAGGGATGGATTCTCCTTCCCCCCATTCCCCTGAGCTGCAGCCCGGGAAGTTCAGGGACTGAAGACAAAAAAGGAGATTTTTTTTTTCCCCTTTTTTTTTTTTTTAAATTTAAATGAAGTTTTCTGAGTCACTGCGGGCCCTTATCAGCCCTTCCCAAATCCCGAGGATCCCATTCCCTTCCCTGTCCTCTGCCAGCTCCAGCCCAGATCTGAGGAGCTGTTCCTTATCAGCTTTGCCTCCTGATAAGCTCCTGTTTATCAATTCCCCTCCCAGAGATCTCCATTTGCTCCGTGGGGTTTTTTTGTTCCTTCTGATTTTTAATTTATTTATTTGCCTTTAAACCTCAGATAAGGAATTTTCCTCCTTTCCCGGCTCCTTTCCAGCCCGATCCCTCCCGACTCTGCTCCAGCCCCTCCAGCCGCGCTCCCAGCCCCGGCATCACCTCAGCAATGAGATTTTTTGGGGGGGTTTTGAGGAATTTCCTTGCCTGGAGAACACCCAGGAGGGGATTTCCCCACCCCGACCTCCAGCCCTGGGTGGGAACTTCGCATTCCAAGGGGTGCAGATCCCAGGGAGATGCAGGGGGATGCTGAGGGATGATGGAGGATAGAGGAAGATGCAGGGGGATGAAGGGAGATGCAGAGGGATGCTCGAGGGTGGACGAAGATTCTGGGGGATGCAGGAGGAATCAGAAGGATGCAGAGGGAATCAGGAGGGTTCAGGAGTGTGCAGGAGGATGCAGGAGGATGCAGGGAGATGCAGGAGGACTCAGGGGGATGCAGGAGGATGCTGGAGGGTGCAGGAGGATTCAGGAGGATGCAGGAGGATGAAGAAGGATACAGGATTCAGGGGGATGTAAAAGGATGCAGAAGGACACGGGGGGATGCAGGAGGAATCAGGAGGGTGCAGAAGGATCCAGAGGGATGCAGAAGGATCCAGAGGGATGCAGGAGGATCCAGAGGGATGCAGAAGGATCCAGAGGGATGCAGGAGGATCCAGAGGGATGCAGGAGGATGCAGAAGGATCCAGAGGGATGCAGGAGGAAGCAGCTCCAGGGAGCTGAGGCAGAACCGCCCCTGCACTGCCCGCTCAGCGATGTCCCCACCTGCCCCAGCAGGAGACGCTCCCAACCCCCATTTCCTCCCAGTCCATCCCTTCCTTAAGCCAGGCTTTGTTAAACCAGACCTCCCGGAGGAGGTGACAGCTGCGTCCCCCCGGGAATATTTACTGACTCAAAGGCTTCCCGGTAATCAGCGCGGGCAGGGAGGGCCCATCCGTCACCGCTGTCACGTCAGGGCCTCGCTGCTCCCAGATCCATCTCCCTCATCCCGGCAAGGACACCCGGCAAGGTCCCTGCCACCCCCCCCTGCAGCGCCCTGAAATATTCCAGCAGCGCCAGGGCCACCCCGGCCGGGGACCTCACACACTCCCGGCTTTTCCTTGCGGTTATTCCCGAGGGTTCCATCCAGGGGAAGCTGCAGGTGCTCCGGGCAGGGACACCCGGGGGGCAGCCAGAGGGATCAGGGAACAGCCGGGGGGCACCCAGAGGGATCAGGGGACACCCAGGGAGGGACAGGGGACACTCAAGGGGCACCTGGAGGGACCAGGGGACACCCGGAGGGCACAGGGCCCCTGGGGTGGGTGCGCGAGGGTGCAGGAGAAGCAGGAAGGCGGCCGGGAATGCTCCAAAGAGGATCAAGCCTGGATCCACATCCCGGGGGCTGGGAATGGGGCAGCACCGCCCTTCCCAGGGCTCGGGAATCCCGGGATGGGGATGGATCCGGCCGGGCGCGGGGACAGGGAGCGCAGCCCGGATTTCGGAAGTTGTTGCCATGGAAACCCATCCCGTCCCTTTTTGACCGCCGGCGCTGAGGTGGGAGATCCAGCAGGAGGGGGACGGTTATAAACCGGGAAAAATCGGGAAAAATCGGGGGAAATTGGGATAAACAAACCCCTGACACAGAGAAAAAGCCTCAGGGAGGCTGGGCCTGCTTATCCCGGCTGCTCCCTGGATGTGCCATCCCTGGGAGTGTCCTGGGGGCTCTCCCTGCATCCCACCCGGGATATTCCTCATTTTTCCAGCTGCCTGGCATTGAACTTCTCTCACGGAGCCCCCTGATCCCGAATTCCTGCTGGGACAAGCCCCAGCTGTGACATTTTCTTGGAGGAAAAGGCTGTTCCAGAGGGATTGACCCCGACGGCAGAGTTAAAACAGCCTGGAAATGGTAAAGAAAACCAATTCAATTTTCCAGCAAAGTCTTCCTGAGACTTTTCTTCTTCTCCCATTTTTTTTCCCTTTCCTGGCTCACAGGCAGATTTTAAGGTCACGGAGCTGCCCGGCTGTGCGTTATCCAATCATTCTCACAATAAATTCCTTCCCTCTGTGGATCTCCCCCTGATAAGGAATCAAATGCCAGGGCAGGGACGGGAGGATTCTGGCTGGGTTTTTCGGGAAGCAGCAGGAGCTGAGCGCTCCCTGGAAAAGGCAGAGGGGAGAGCAGCCGGGGAGGGGTGGGAGATGAGAAATCCCACAAGAAACCCTGGAATAAACCCTTGGAAAATCCTCGCTTTGGGATTTTTTTGGATTTATTTTTCCCTGTGCTTGACTCAGAGCTGCAGGATGGGGTTTTCCAGGCTGCTGCTGCCTCATGGTTTGCTCCTGGATCCCACCCTTCCCCTGGATCCCATCCCGGTGCTGGGTCCCACCCTTCCCCTGGATCCCATTTTCCCCAAAACAGGCAAAGTTTGGAGCATGTGAAGAGCAATCCAAGGCTTCAGACCCTTTATGGATTTGCCATAAACCGGGAGCTGTGGGGTGGCTGAGGACGGATTTTCCGTGAGGTGTTAAAATAGCCGGGAGAGGGAGAGGGATGGAGGGATGATGGATGGATGGATCCGTGGAGGGATGGAGGGATGGAGGGATGGAGGGATGGATGGAGGGATGGATGGAGGGATGGATGGATGGATGGAGGGATGGAGGGATGGAGGGATGGATGGATGGATGGATGGATGGATGGATGGATGGATGGAGGGATGGAGGGATGGATGGATGGATGGAGGGATGGAGGGATGGAGGGATGGATGGATGGATGGATGGGTGGATGGATGGATGGATGGATGGATGGATGGATGGATGGAGGGATGGAGGGATGGATGGATGGATGGATGGAGGGATGGAGGGATGGATGGATGGATGGAGGGATGGAGGGATGGAGGGATGGATGGATGGATGGATGGATGGATGGGTGGATGGATGGATGGATGGATGGATGGATGGATGGATGGATGGATGGAGGGATGGAGGGATGGATGGATGGATGGATGGATGGATGGGTGGATGGATGGGTGGAGGGATGGATGGATGGATGGATGGATGGATGGAGGGATGGATGGATGGATGGGTGGATGGAGGGATGGAGGGATGGATGGATGGATGGATGGATGGATGGATGGATGGATGAAGGATGGATGGATGGAGGGATGGAGGGAGGGATGGATGGATGGATGGATGGGTGGATGGATGGGTGGAGGGATGGATGGATGGATGGATGGATGGATGGATGGGTGGATGGATGGGTGGAGGGATGGATGGATCCATGGATGGATGGATGGAGGGATGGAGGGATGGAGGGATGGATGGAAACCAGGAGAGGGAGAGGGATGGATGGATCAGAGGCAGCCCCTCCTGAGCATCCCTAATGAGCCCCTAAAGGGACAATGGTGGCACTTGTGTGGCTGCCATGACACAAACGAGCTGGGAAGGGCATTCCCGCTCCATCCCTGTTTTTAGGGATCTTTCCGATCCTTCGCAGGGGCTGAGCAGAGCCGTCCCCACCCCGCTGTCCCCACCCCAGGCCTTGGGGACACCCACTCCTGTGGGATCCCAGGCAGCGACTGCCACTCATTAGCAATTCCTGCAGCCCCGCAATCCATTCCGGTCATTTCGGGATTGCTCCACAGTCCGATCCCATTTTTTATCCATGTTTTATTCATGGAGGAGGGGTCGGGTTCATATCCACGGATCGATAAAAGCCTCCATCACGGCGCATTATTAATTAATCAGGAATCCATTATCTGCAGCCAGCTCGGCCTCTCCCTCGGATTCTCTCCCTGGAGAAGCTTTTTGGGGGCAATTCCGAAAATTTACGGCCTGGTCGATCTCCTTCCCTCCCTCCCTCCTCCTGCCCAGGGATAATGGGAACTTTATTTAGCACTGCCTGTCCTTTGTCCCCGCTGATGTCCCTGCCCCGCCTGGATCCTCCAACAGCCCCTAAATCTGTGGGAAAGGCGGGGTGGGAATCTGGGAAGAGCACCCCGAACTCCAAAGGGTTGTGGTCTCCGTTTATTTGGGATCATTTGGCTTTATTTCCTCATTTTTTTATGTTTTTCACACTGTGGCTGCACAGGGAATGAGCCTGTGGCCACTTCCAGGACCGGACAGT
Source organism: Corvus moneduloides (assembly GCF_009650955.1). Taxonomy (NCBI): domain Eukaryota; kingdom Metazoa; phylum Chordata; class Aves; order Passeriformes; family Corvidae; genus Corvus; species Corvus moneduloides. Next base: position 3,773,562 of record NC_045502.1, on the reverse strand, counting down.
GATGGGGACATCGCCTGTGGGAGGGAGAAAAGCAAGGAGTGACACAAATTTGGAAAATTCAGGATAAAACCATCCACTAAATCTGTGGGAAAGGCAGGGCAGGAGCATGGGAAGAACATCCCGAGCTCCGTGGTGTTGTGATCTCCATTTATTTGGGATAATTTGGCTTTATTCCCTCTTTTTTTTGTCTTTGTTGCACCGTGGATGGTGATGGGGGCATCCAAAACCCAGCCAGAGGGGTTTGGGAATGCTGGGGCAGGAGATAAATCCAGGATAAGGGTTTGGATGGATACTCCTGGAATAAACGCCGGCTTTGTGTCAGCTCCTCCCGGCCCCGGAGTCTGAACAAACCCAACCGCCAGGAATTGATTTTCTAAAAATGTCAAACGCACACCAAAAAAAAAAGAGAATAAAAACCCCAAACCCGGCGCGGAAAAGATCCGTGGGTTTGTGGGGAATAATTGAGCTCCTTCCCTGCCTCCCCAAAAATCGATGGGAAGAGGACATGGAAAAACACAGTGGGCTCTAAAGTGTAAATAACGAGAGGATCTGATTTCGAAATGGCTCCGCACGACGGGGCCGAGGCCAAATTTCCTCGGAAAAAAAGAGGGGAATGCGGCAGCTTCCAGGTGAGGAGGCTGAAAATGCAGGAATGAAGGGGAAAAGGGGAGAAAATGGGGCTGGGAATGAGGAGGGAAGGAGAGGAAGCAGCACTTGGCCGGGGTTATTTTGGAGCAGAAAACGGGGGAAGGAATGAGGGGAAACCATGGAATTAAATCAAAGTTTGATTGTGGAATAGGTGGAAAAGGATGAGCTCAGGGTTTGGGGTTTTCCAGGGGGTTTGGGAAGGGAGGAGGTGCCGGGAGCAGAGGCAGGGATGGGAAGGAGCAGAGGCAGGGATGGGAAGGAGCAGAGATCATCCCATCCATCCTCCCTTCCCACCTCCCATGGATGCAGCTCATCCCAGATGATCCCTCCAGGTCATCGAGCAGCAGGAACAGCTGGGAACGCGCCCCCCTGAAAGCCGATCCCATCTCCATGCAAATGTCACCTCCATAAAGGACCGGGAAGTTCAGCGCAGGCTCCGGGCTGGAACTGCCGCGGAATACGTCGCGTTTGGGAATAAATCTATGTTTTTTCCATAGTTTTGAGCTCCCTGGTGCTCCAGCTGCTCCTTTAACCCCCTCCAGAGCCCGCTGCTCCCGTCGGCTCCAAATCCATGAGTGAGGGAGCTCCATCTCATCCGGCAGCGGGAATTCCCAGCCCTCATCCCTTCCTTTTGCCCGTTGTCCCTGGAATGCCACCCTCGGAGCATCCCAATGGCCACCGGGAGCTGTGGTGGCAGTGCCACCCTCCCTGCCCAGCCCCATCCCCCCAGAGCATCCCACGACGGCAATTCCCGCATCCCATTCCCACTGGGATGAGTTCTGGAGAGGACCAGGAGAGAGGTGGGAATGGGGCATCCAGGACTGGTGGAGAGGGAGCAGTGGAGCCAATTCCATCGGGATTCCAGTGGGAGGACCTCGCTAGCCCATCCCAGGATTTGCCTGCAGGCAGCAGGATGAGGATCCTCATCCCTCATCCCTCATCCCTCATCCCTCATCCCTCATCCCTCATTCGTCCTCTCCATGATCTACTTTTTCTTGGTCTTAAAATTATTCCAGCTGGGAGGAGCCCCCATCCTATTCTCATTCCCATTCCCATTCCCATTCCTATTCCCGCTCCCGTTCCCATTCCCATTCCTATTCCCATTCCTCTTCCTGTTCTCATTCCCATTCCTGCTCCCGCTCCCATTCCCGTTCCCATTCCCACTCCCGTTCCCGTTCGATTCCCTGCCTGCCCCAGTTCGACCCCCCTGGTGCAGAGCAGCTGTTCCCAAACCTCTGGCACAGCTGTGGAAAGTGCTGGGAATATCCAGAGGGAAGGGCTTGGATCCAGGGGGGAAGCAGAGCCCAAACCTTCTGGAAAATTCCACAATCAGCTGGAAAACGCGAGTGGGATCCCTAAATCCATGAGGGGGATGCACAGGGATGCCCTGGGAAACGCTCTTATCCCAAGGACAGGCAGATCCCACACGGATGCAGCAGCTTCCCGATGATCCCATCCGGACTCGAGGGTGGGAGCGGAAAAGCTGCTCCCACAGGAATTCTGCCGTCCTAAACCCAGGAATTGTCACTGTCACCGCCCCATTGCCCCTTTCCCAACATATTCCCACACTCCCAAGCCACATCCCTGAGTGCTGTGGGAATGGGAAGGATCCCAGTGGAACAACTCGGGGATAAACGGCACCACCGGGCTTTTAAACGAGGTTTTTTAGGGTTTGTTTTGATTTTTTTATCCCAAATCCTCCAAGAGTCGATCCCAATCCCCCTTTAAACGGGCAAACCGTAACACTGGGAATACGCCACGGATCCAAGATGGATCAAACGCCTCCATCCGGCAGCAGAGCCTCCTTTTGCAGGGAATTTATCGATGCCATAAATTCCCCCGGACGGGATTGCTGGGAATGCCATAACACATCCTCCAGCCAATCTTTTCTACATCAGGCTTTGTCCTGCTTTTTTTGGGAAATATTTATGGACTGGGAGACGTTCTGGGAAGAGGAATTGCTCCTGAGGGTGTCTCCTGCTCTCCGTGGCTACGGATAATTGGCAGGATTGCTCCGGGCTCTGTTTTCGAGGATTTTTTGAACTTAATTCAGGCTCAAAATTTGATTTTAGGGCCTCCCGGAGCTCCTGTTTTCCCGCCAAAAAAATCACTCAGTGGAAAGGGGGATCCTAAAGCTCCAACCAATCCCAGCAGGAGCCCTTCAACCCCATTTTCCTGCATTTTCCTTGGATGGGAAAAGCACCAAGGAAATGCACTTGGAATGGGTGAACAGAGAGAGGAATTCTCCCAGATCGCAATTCCCATTCCCACGGCTCTGCCCCAAAGGCTCCTGGCTGGGAAAACGAACGGAATCCAATCCAAGCGTGGCTGCTTCCATGAAAAGGAAGGAGAAATCCGGCTGGAAAAACACCCAACGCTCCCAAAATTGGAATTCAAACTTCTCCTCACAGCCCTGTCAGCAGCCCCAGGAGCTCCATCTGCTCCCGAATCCTGCCTGGAGTCAGCTGGCAAATCCCACCTTCCTTCTCCACGAGCAGGTGCCAGGGCTAAAAATATTCCCAGAAATGACCCTTTCCTTGGCAGCCTCCGGAAAAGCTGGGAACTGCAGCAGGACGAGGCCTGGGGAGGAGCAGAGCCGAGTTTTTAGTGGGATTGGGGGCCTGGGGCGTGCGGCAAATCCAGGATTTTCCCTGCTCCTGGATCACTTTAATTCAGCGAATCAGCAAATCCCATCAGGAAAAAGCCCAACCCAATCCCAAGCCCAGCGTGGTATTTCCAGTGATCCCAGAGTGTTTTCCGTGTTCCCATCTGGAATTAAACCTGGATGGTTGCTGAGGGGGAAAATCCAATTTGGGATGAATTGATTTGAAGTTTGGGGGAAGAAGCTGTTCCCACACGGTCTCCATATGATCCCTGGAAAAATCTGGATTCTCTTCCTAGCAGCACAACCCAGCCAGGCTGAAATAACTGGGAAAAGTGGGATTTCCATGGCAAAATAAAATAAAACATGGAATAAAACGGAATAAAACGGAATAAAATGGAATAAAACAGAATAAAACGGAATATACCGGAATGAAATCAAATCCCTGGAGTCACCGCTGCCGGAACCATCCGCGTTTCCCGGAGTGAGATCCCTATCCAAGGAAAGCAAGAGGCTTTGGCTGCACAAATTAGATTTCCCCAGGCAGCAGCTTAATTAAAACTATCGAGTGTTCCCAGCTTTTGGAAATTAACTTGGAAAGTGTTTGGATAAAAAAAGCCTGAACAGGGTTTTTTGTTCCTTTTCTTCTCCCTGGAGTGGAAGGAAAAGGAGGAAAAATGGGATTTTTTTTCCCTCCTGGATTCTTTGGAGGGCAGGAAGCAGCAAGGGGGGCTGATTTTCAATGGGATAAACCTGGATTTATCGGGATCTTGGGTCAAACTTCTCCTAAATTTCTGGGGGGGGGGGGGGGGGCGTTGCTTGGATTTTTTGGGATGGTTCCTCTGGTTTCAATCCCAGCCCCGTGCTCCGAAACGCCGTGAAAATCCCTAAGGAAAAATAAAAACCAGTGGGAAAACTCAGCCAACACCTGATCCAAACAAGAGGAGACGGGAATAAAAGGAGAGAGGGAAAAAGCACTCGGAGCCGTTAGGGAGCATCAGGAGGAATCAGATCCGCTGGGATGAAGAGGCTGCTCCAAGGAAACAGGAGCGGGATGATCCCGAGCGGAGCCGCGGCCTCCTTCCCGCGGGATCCGTGGGAATTCCCGGCAGGTTGGAGGTGAATTCTTCCCAGCTGCGCTTCCTCGGCTCCGATTTCACGGCCCGGCGGTGATGGAGCTGCTGAGATTCCAGAAGGTTCCGTTCCCACCTGGAGACTCCGCAGGAATGAGGAGGTGGGAATATCCCACGGCTGAGCACTCCATGGAGGCATCCAGGTGGGGATTTATGGGATAAAACACAGCCAGGGGGACCTGACATACGGATGTACCACTGGGAATGCTGATCCCGGCGGGATCACCCTGGGAATGACCCGCCAGGCTTTGGGACAGCGCTGGAATCGTCTCTCTGCCAACCTGGATGAGCTCCCTGAGCCTCGGTTTTCCCAAAATCTCACCCCGTTCCTGCTTTTTGGGATGGGACACTCCGGAGTCTCCGGCTGTGCCTCCATCAGCATCCCTAAATCCCAGCAGGGATGCAGGGAAGGGGCTGGAATTCCCTCCCGAGGGGGCCTTTGGTGATCCCACCCAACCCCTCCATCCCATGCCAATCCCAGGAAACAGAGGGGTAAAATTCCATCAGTTCTGCCTGATTTTCCACGGGGAAAAGTGCCCAAATCCCAGGGTATTAAACCCAAACCCCCTCCAGTGCCCACTTTCCGTGGGCATCCAGCTGGAAAGAGCCCCAAGATTCCAGGGAAAAGATAAAACCAGCAGCAGGGCCAGACAGAGGGAAGAGAAGGCAAAGAAATATTAATAAAAAAATCCTTGGATAACACAAAATCTCCTCCCGGGAGGAGCAATTCCAAAGGCATTTTTAATTAACTCCGCGTTCCGCCAGACCCTGGCACGGAATTATCGCCCATTAAATGAACTCCGGCTGAGCGTTGGGAGCGCATTCCCGATGCTGCCGGTCACAAGTTGCTCCCGCCACTTGTTCCTGGGAATTTCTTGTTTGCTTCACATTTATAGGGAAAAGGAGGCAGTTTAGGGGGAAAAACCATCCCTGATCCCGGGAAAACTCAGGATCTCCCCCTGACGCAGGGGGTTGGGTGGAAAAGGAGTTGATTTAGGGGGAAAAAAAATATCTCTGATCCCAAAAAACCTTGGGAAAGGAGCAGAGCGGGAAGAAATGTAAATTTAGGGCAATTTCCAGCCAACTCCCTCGATATTCCATAATCCCGGATCCCCGGAAGGTTCAAAGTTGCCCTTCCCAAAACAGGGGAGGAATTTTAACGGAGAGAAGCCACCTGAAGAGCGGGAATCTCCCTTCCCTCCATGGATTATTCCAGGAGATCCTTATTTAAACGTCTCCTGTTTTTTAAGAATAACGGGAATATTCTTTGCCTCCGCGGCGTTTTTCCACGAGCCAGGGAAGGGATTTTTTTTCCCCCATAAATTGCAATTGATTTATTTTTTAATGGAATATCATAATGGAATGTTGTCCACCGTGCACAGAATCCTTGGATAAATTATTCAGCGGCTCATTTTTAAATAATGCAGCCGCTTCTGCTCTTCCAGCTTGGAGTTCCTGCTCCTTAAATCCCGGGATGGGAAGGAATCTCCACCTCTGGAGTCTCCATTGCTCCATGCTCTGAGTGAAGCTGTTGGGAATTAATGACTGGAAAGGTGAAAGTTCATTAAAGTCGTTATCCAGAGCCTGGATTTACTCCTTGCTCCCACAGGATGGGAGTGGAGCAATTCCCGTTTTTCCGGGTGGATGCTGGATCCAGGTGTGGAGGAAAGATGGAAGTGGAGGAAAATCCAGGCAGGCTCCGGGTGGGATCCGAGTGAGGATGAGGTGATCCATGGGAGAGGGAAAATCCCCAGGCAGGAATTCCTGAGTCCTTGAAAATTGTTGTTATTCCCGATTCCCGTCCGTTGTTCCGTGAGGAGCAGTGGGAAAAGGGGGATTTCCATACATCCCTTGGATGTTCTAGGAATGCTTTGCTCCCTCCTTCCCAGCCCCTTCCTCAGAACTTCCCAGAAATTCCAAAGCCAGGGCCAAAATCCCCCCCCCCCCCCCCCCACAGCTGCCTGGGGGGGGGGGGCAGATTCCTGTCTCATTCCCAGCTTTTCCTGGCTATTCCCAAGATCCACGTCTGCCTCAGTTTCCCCTCTCCATAATCAGGGCATTTCCAGTGATCCCTGGATCCAGGTGCCACCATTCCCACATGGAAGAGCGCTCCAGGCTGCTCCAAAGGCTCTCCTACATCCCAGCAGGATCCCTGGGGAGAAGGCCGTGGCACAGTCCCAGGGAATTTGCTCCGAGCTCCCCAAATCAATGGATTCAATCCCAAATTTTCCTGCTGGGACACTCCGAGCTCCAGCACATGCCACGAGCTGAGCTCTCCTGCTCGTTCCGCTCTCCTTCCTTTCCCAAATCCAATTAAATCCCCTTTATTGGTTCCCTTCGGACACAACTCCTGGCACAATTAGGGAATAATTTCCAAGCACAGAATAATTGCCTCGTTCCATCCTCCCTCTCCAAAGATTTTGGCTTTAATTCCATTTTCACTTTGTTTTTAAGGGGATCAAGAGGGAGGAGAAACTCACCCAAATCCCTTAAAATAAAGGAAAAATCCCAACTGGGAGCTCTGGAACGGGGCTGGAGCCTGGGGAAGGGAAAGATTCCCACAGGATGCGGGAATGGGGCTGGGATCCCCGATATCCAGGAGCTTCCAGAGCTCCTCTCCTCATCCTAAGGGACAAATCCCGCATTTGCTCAGCTCCCAGGGACCTGCCTTGGCTTTGCTTCCTTGATTTGAAGCAAATCCCAGCTTTTGGTTCCTTAGTTCCTTCTCCATGCCTGGTTTTGGCTCCTTTGGGATCATCTGGATCCAGCCCGGCTGCCCTGGATGGATCAGGGATGGCACAGGGATCCCTGCTCCTCATTCCCGCCACGTTTTACCCATCCAGGCACTCTCCGGCTGCTTTTCCAGCGGGATTTTCCCTCATTACCGCCCTGCATCCGCCGGGATTCCAGGTTGGACACGGAGGTCGATGCCACCTGTTCCCGCTGATGGATTCCCGAAGCTCCGGGGACCCAATCAAGGGAAGGGACATCAATCACGTTAATTAAAGAATTCCCAAGCCCCTCCCGCAGCCCTCGGGATCCGGCCATGGAGTGGGAATGTGCCCTCGGTGTTCCAAGCGCTGCCTGCTGGCTCCTGGAGGCTCCTCGGCACCGACTTTGGGATCAATGAGTGCCTGGGCCTGTTTTTTATGGATGTCACAGCCCTGGGAGCAGCGGAGCGGGGTCGGTGACTTCGGATGGATCCGCCACCGAATCCCAACAAATTTGGATGGATCCGCCACCAAGTTCCAATGAATTTGGATGGATGTGCCACTGAATTCCAACAAATTTGGATGGATCTGCCACCAAATTCCAATGAATTTGGATGGATGTGCCACTGAATTCCAACAAATTTGGATGGATCTGCCACCAAATTCCAATGAATTTGGATGGATCCGCCACCGAATTCCAGTGAATTTGGATGGATCCGCCACCAAATTCCAATGAATTTGGATGGATCCGCCACCAAGTTCCAATGAATTTGGATGGATCTGCCACCAAATTCCAATGAATTTGGATGGATCCGCCACCGAATTCCAGTGAATTTGGATGGATGTGCCACTGAATTCCAACAAATTTGGATGGATCTGCCACCAAATTCCAATGAATTTGGATGGATGTGCCACCGAATTCCAGTGAATTTGGATGGATCTGCCACCAAATTCCAATGAATTTGGATGGATCCGCCACCGAATTCCAGTGAATTTGGATGGGTCCGCCACCAAATTCCAATGAATTTAGATGGATCCGCCACCGAATCCCAGTGAATTTCAATGGATTCACCGCTGGATTCCAGCAAATTTGGATGGATCCGGCACTGAATCCCAGTGAATTTGGATGGATCCACCACTGAATCCCAGTGAATTTGGATGGATCCACCACTGAATCCCAGTGAATTTGGATGGATCCACCACCGAATTCCAATGAATTTGAATGGATCTGCCACCAAATCCCGGCGCTGCTGGAAGAGGCAGGAGCAGCCCCGCTGGAAAACTGCACCTTACGCAGGAATTCCGTGAACTCGGAGCCAAAAACCTCCCTGCTCCTGCAATTCCTCTCCGGAGCGGGAATTCCAGAGCCCAGCAGGAATTCATTATCCACCTGCCGGATATCCATGGGGTGAAGAAGGTGAAGGGCTGATCCCTCCCGGAAAAAAACCATCCACCTTCTCCTGGTGGGAAAAACAAATCCCAACGCATGGAAACAATCAGGGATAAACACCAAATTCCCACGTTCCAGCCGGATTTGGCTCCAGAAGGACAAATTCCCATCCCCAACATCCAGCCCGGGCCATCTGGATATGATTTTTTCCTGGAATTCGTCCTTCAGCACATCCCAGGAGTAATTTTCTCCTGGCCCCACAAGCTGCTGTTGCTCCCAGTTTCCCTCTGACCTATCCCTGTTTTTCCAGCTTATTCATGGAATCATCACACCACTGATTTCCCGACAGCTGCCCTGACCTTCAGGATTTTATAAAATCCAGATTTTTCCGCAGCTTTTTCGGCAGTTTTTTTCCCCCTGGGCCTTGGCAGCCCGGCGAAGGTGACGCAGGGAATTATTGTGGATTTTTCCGGCTCCTGGGAAGCGACAAGATCCGTGTGGGAAGGGGCTGGCAGCGGGAACAGCATCCATCACCTTTTCCAAGAGAAGGGCGAGCGGCAGGAGGTGGATGGAGCCCTGCTGGGATGCTGGTGACGCAAGAAATTCCCTGGAAAAACAGCTCTCCACATGGAATTAACGGGGATGGCGGCAGCAGATTGGCGGGGTGGTTTGATCCCAAAAAAAGCCATGTCCAGGCCCCAGGAAGCTTTGTTTGCTCCCACTTCTCCTCTCCAGGAGGAATGTCAGGGATTCACAGGGAATTTTGACCCTCAGCTCCATCCTGGAAAAGGGAAAGCGGTGGAAGATTGAAGGGAAAGCAGAGCCAAGGGAAAAGGAATTAAATCAGCTCCGTATGGAAAGGTTTTTTTCCAGAATTAGGATTCCAGTGAAAACACATGGAAACAGCCACAATTCCCAGCCATGCGGAAAACCACTGCGTGGGAGGAGGGGGGGAAAAATCCCCCAATCCCACTTTCCCTGCTGGCAGGAAATCGGGAATGATGCCAATGCTGGGATGATGGACAGGGAAGGAAGGGGGGCTTTTCCAGGCTCTGGAATCCCGGCTCTCCTGGGATGTTCTGGGAGCCTCCAGCTCTTTGGGATCCCCAGGAGCAGCTCCAGCAGGTTGGAAATCCCTTGAGTAAATCAGGATGGCAGCCCCAAGCAGCAGGAATTAAAATTCATGCTGAGGTCCCAGCTCTGGGAGCTGCCTTGACCCACTTCCAGCCGGGAAAAATCCCGGGAAAGGTTTGGTGGAGGTTGGAATTCCGGCCACACTTCCCCATGGGGAGGGGATCCATGCCCGGATGTGCCCCCAGTGCCACCAGCCTCTCCAGACAGCCGCGGGCCCGGCTGCGCTCTCCCTTTGAGCCCAACCCCGAAATTCCTTCCCAGACTCCCCCTCTCCTCCAGCTTTGCCCTTTGGATCTCTCCAGGATTTTTGTGGACCACCCCCCCCCTCCTCCGATGAGCAGCGTTAATTGCAGCGCTAATTACGGAGCTCCATTAACCCCAAAGGGCCGGGGCCAGCTCCGACCGTGCCGCTTTTCCCTCTCGCCAAAATCCCGTTTTCCTCCCCTGCTCGGCAAAACGTCCACGAGCGATTCCCGACGCCCCGCGGAGAGCGCGAACCTTCCCGTAATTGCCCGTCCTTCCCAGGGCTCTTAAAAGCTTTTCCGAGGAAGAGAACAGAGGCTCCTTGTCAGCCACGAGCCATTACCCGGCTGAAAGGATCCTCCCCTCCCTCGGCCGCTGCTTTTGGGGTTTGGAAATGTTGGATTTTCCGTGATTTTCTCCGGGTGAGGCTCAGGGCGGCGCTGGGAGGGGATTTAGGGGATGATTTTAGGAATATTCCGTGTAGGATTCACACCCAGAGCCCTCCACAGTCACGTCAGACCCAGGCTGGGCTTTCCCGGTGTGGATTCCGAAGGAGCTGGAGCAGCTCCAGGTGGGGATGATGGCATGGGATGGCTTGGGGTCACTCAGCGGCACCCCGAGCATCCCACAGGCTCGGGAATGTCAACCAAAGGGTTTGGGATGCTCCGTTCGGAAATGGGTTCTGGGATGCTCTGGGAGCCTCATCTGCAATCGCATCCCGTCCCCACCCGTGGGATGGCGGGGCTGGAACAGCTCCAATCCAAACCCTTTTCCAACCGCTCCAATCCAAACCCTTTTCCAACAACTTCAATCCAAACCCTTTTCCAGCAGCTCCTTCCTCGTGTGCCCGAGATCAAACCGCTGCTGACTCACAACGCCTCATTAGCGATTCGCCGGTAATTAATTCATCTCTTGATGCTGCTGGGTCACTCCTGGGTGATTTTCATCTCTGGATTAGCGCCGATCGCAGCCCCGCACCCCCAGCCCTGCCAGGAACGCACCGAGCAGCCAAATATCCGCATTTTCCCACATTTTTTCCAAATTTTTTCCACATTTTTTCCAGATTTTTTTCAGCATTTTCCTGGTCCCCAGGGATGCTCCAGCCCCAACGTTCCCAGCTCCAAGGGATGCTCCAACCCCGACCTCCCCCTTTGGATGCTCCAGCCCCATTCCCTGCTCCTCGGTTCCCAGCGGGATCCTCTTTGCAGGGTCAAGAATGTTCCCTGCACCCTATTCCCTGTTTTTTGGGGGGTTTGGGATGGGAATTTCACTCTGCAAGAGCCTCAGACTCTCCCCTCCTCCTTTCCCACCCCCAATTTTCCCTATTTTCGTTCCCTTCCTTTGTTCCGCCTCCTCCTTTCACACTTCCCCCACTTTTCTCCCCCCAAATGTCACTTCAGGAGAAGAAAAGTTTGGCCCAAGAACCCAAAAGATTCAAAAGCGCCAGGAAAAAAAATCCAAGCAGGATTATTTTTAACAGGAATGGGAACGATTCCCACCCTAATGATTAGCTGGGATTTTTTTTTTCCCACCAGGAGCAGCTCCCGGGCCAAGGGAGAGGAGCAAAACCAGCAAGGAAAGGGCAGATTTTCCCAGATTTTAATTGGATTTTCCTGCAAGGCTCAGCCGGATCCAGCGGCTCCTCCTGTTCCTCTGGAGCGGTGGCACTTCCATGAACGCCCGTTTTTCCTGGGAATTTTGCTTTGGGCTGGGAGACGCCCTGGCAGGGGAAGATTTGGGGCTCTGTGGTGGAGGATGATGGAACTGGGATCATTCCCAGCTTTTCCCAGTGCCAGGCGGCCTCAATGAGTTCCCATCCATCCAGGATCCCTCTGGAAGCCCTCCATCATCCCTGGTATCTCCGGGATGATAAGGAGCGGGATGAGGAGAGCAGGATCCTCTCTGTGTGCTGGGAAAACGGGATGGGATGAGCACAACAGGATGAGGATTCAGGATGGGAAAGGCTGGAGGGGCCACAGCCCTCCCAAAACAACCACACTGCGCATTCCCACGGAAATTCCAGGCTGGGAAGACATTCCCGGTGCCTGGAGATCATCAGGGATGTTCAACCTGAGCCACTAAACCGGGGTAACACATTCCCGGTGCCTGGAGATCATCAGGGATATTAAACCCCACTAAACTGGGATAACACACTCCCAGTGCCTGGAATATCCAACCTGAGCCCCTAAACTGGCATATCCGAGGGTTCTACATCCAAGGATCCCAAATCCAGGCGCATCCCTCCCTTCCCGTCCCTGCTCCGCCATCCTGACCTCCCGCTCCCGCTTCTCCCGCAGCTCAGCACATTTTCCATGGGAAATAAATGTTATTTTCTCCCCGGCCGGAGCCCAATTCATCTTCCTGTCAGGGGGAATCGCAGCGAGAGGCCGAGAGCAGCAGCCAGCGAGTGCTTACACACGGAAAAACGGGATAACGCAGCTCCCAGAAATCCTCTCTTCCCTGGTTAATCAGCCTCGAACGCGGCTTGGCAGAGAATTTAACCGGAAAAAGTAAAAATGGAATGGGAGGTGGAAAAGCGATGCCGGTCCCCTCCCCAGCCCCTTTTGTTCCCTAAAACCCCGGGAGATTTTTATCTTTCCGTGAAGTTTTATTGGAGCTGATGGTGGGAGGGCGATCCAATTAAACTCCCCCTAATCCCGGGCTTAACTCCATGGCCCTGGTGGGAGATCGGGAGCTGATCGAGGTGACAAATGAGGGGAGATAAATGGGAGCGGAGCAGGAGGAGGGAGGTCGTGGAAAAAAAGGGATTTAATTGGGAATGTCGGAACCCCTGGAACTGGGGAGTTCTGGCTTTCTGCAATGGGAGCCGGGAAAGCTGGAATGAAACACATCCAGGGATTTCCCTGCTGATGGGTGGGGCCAGGGATGCCCCAGGCGAGCTAAATTAATATCATTAAGAAATTCTTAATTAATACCTTGAATAGAATTAAAGTTTCTAAGGGGCTGCATTGAGGGCTCATCCCCTATGGAGCGGTGTCTCTGCCAGAGCAAACAAATCCAGGGATGTGTTCATCCAGCCATCCAGGATGGGATCCATGGCATTCCCAAATCCAGCAGCCCAGCCCCTCCTCCTCCTCCATGGACAATGAAGCTCAGGGAATCATGGGATGGGTTGGGTTGGGTTGGGATGGACCTAAATCCCATCCATTTCCAATCCCAACACCTCCCACTATCCCAGGTTATCCCAACCTGGCCTTGGACACTGCCAGGGATCCAGGGGCAGCCACAGCTTCCCTGGGAATTCCATCCCAGCCCCTCCCCACCCTCCCAGGGAGGAATTCCTTCCCAATATCCCACCTACCCCTGCCCTCTGGCAGTGGGAAGCCATTCCCTGTGTCCTGGCACTCCAGGCCCTCCTGCCCAGCAAATTCCCGGTGTCCGGGGTTGTTCCTGCAGGACCCACAGAGGGATGGGAAAGCAAAATCATGGAATGGTTTGGGTTGGGATGGGTCCCCCTTAAATCCCATCCATTTCCAACCACGACCCCTCCCACTGTCCCAGGCTGCTCCAACCTGGGACACTTCCAGGGATCCAGGGGCAGCCACAGCTCCTCTGGGAATTCCAGCCCAGCCCCTCCCCACTTCACCTCACACCCCAACCCTGCGCTCCAACTTTGCCATAAAACCCTTCCCCTCCAGCCTGGCAGAGGGAAAACGAGGTGAATCCCCCCAGACCAGTTCCCTGGGAACAGCTTCCCTGCACTCCACGTTCCTCGGAGCAGAACTGAGCTTGGCCTTGAGCAGGAGCTGCTGCTTTTAATTCCCTTCCCACTGAGTCACCCTCCCTTCCCTTCCCTTCCCGATCCGAGCGCGGCACTCCAACGCATCGCAGCTATTTTGACACACTGAGCAAATATCAATTAATTCGCCTCTCGGAGAGAGGGAGAGAAAAAAACCCCACAAAACACACACACACACACACAAAAAAAAAAAAAACAACCTAGAAAAGAAAAGCTTAATTGAAAAAATCCCGGGCCAGATTCGCAGCCTGGAATTTGCCAACAGCTCCGCTGTTCCTCAATTGCCGCGGATTTCGCGGCTCCCCCGAGGAAAAGATTTCTCTGGAGGGGCTGTGTGAGTCACCCGAGTCAGAAAAGGGAAAAAAAGGGGAAAAGAGGCAATTCCAGAAGGGTCTCAGGTCCCACTGGCTGATTCCGGATAAGGGAGGTCATGGGAGGACCCCAAAGCTTGGAATTTGCACCCCGAGGCTGTGGCAAAAGGACAAGGATTGGGGGACCAGGGATGCTGCAGCCATTGGGTTCCTCCCCAAACAGCCCCAAAACCCCAAATCTGACCCAAACCTTGGGGTCCCAAGGAGATTTTGTGGGCACCCAGCACCTCCTCCTCACATCCCCCGGCAGGAGCCACAGGAATTTAGTGGGAATAAACAACCCCCAAACCCTCAGCCTCCGCAGAAGGACGGGATTGAGTCAATCCATGGCTTGGACTCAGAGAATTATTTGCTGTTGAAACCCAATTAACTGATGAGCCCTGGCTTTGTTTGGGGGCTTTTCCTCCCCAAGGACATCACAAAGGCTCCTGGCTCTGCTCCCAACGGATTCTTGGAGCAGGAAAAGTCACCAGGAATAGAATTCCAGAGTGGTGGTTGGGAATGGACCTTAAATCCCATCCTGTTCCACTGGGACACCTTCCATTATCCCAGATTATTCCAACCTGGCTCGGGGACACTTTCAGGATGGGGCAGGCACAGTTTCAGGCAGAATTCCCCCCTGTCCTGGGGTGATGTTCTGAAGCCGCTTTATTCCTTAACCGTCCGCTCGATGCCCGCGGACGCGGTGCCTTTAGGATGGACCCGGGCCGGAGCCGCGGGCCCGAGGGGCGGCTGAACGGTTCGGCCCAAGGGCTCGGGGCTCTGGGCAGGGCTCGGCAGGGCTCGAGTGCGCCGGGAGCGCCGGGCTGCTTTTTGGGGTTCCTTTGTGTTCCGGCTAGCTGGGAAAAGGTTCTGTGGGGTTTTGTTCTTTTTTCCCTTTCCTTCCCTTTGCCTCACTGCCTCCCTTCCCTCCTCGCTGATCCGGGCAGCCTGTGGGGGCGGCCCCGGCTGGTCCGAGCCCGAGTCTCTGTTCCCTCTCGGGAATTGTTGTATTTTCAGGGGGTTTTTTTTCCTCTTTTACCCTGTTTTGTTCATGTGTTAATGAACAGTTTGGTTTCTTTGTCTCACTGTTGGAGGAAAAGGGGAGGCCCTTTTCCCTTTGGAGGAGACACTCCAGAGCATTTCCTCCTGAAGTTTTGTGTCAAAAACTGAATCATAAATTTGGTGCCCAATGTGGCGCTCAACATGGGCCTCCCCTTTTCCTCCATCAGTGAGACAAATGGGTCACAAGGAGTGAAAGTGGGAAAAAGAAACCAAACTGTTCATTAACACACAAAAAACCAGGGTAAAACAGGAAAAAAAACAAAACTCAAAGTACAACAAATTCCCGGAGAGGGAACAGAGACCCGGGCTCGGACCAGCCGGGGCCGCCCCCACAGGCTGCCCGGACCGGCGAGGAGGGAAGGGAGGCAGTGAGGCAAAGGGAAGGAAAGGGGGAAAAGAACAAGGAGAAAACCCCACAGAACATTTCCCCAGCTAGCCGGAACACAAAGGAACCCCAAAAAGCAGCCCGGCGCTCCCGGCGCACTCGAGCCCTGCCGAACCCTGCCCAGAGCCCCGAGCCCTTGGGCCGAACCGTTCAGCCGCCCCTCGGGCCCGCGGCTCCGGCCCGGGTCCATCCTAAAGGCACCGCGTCCGCGGGCATCGAGCGGTTAAGGAATAAAGCGGCTTCAGAACATCACCCCAGGACATTCCCTAAAATCTCCCTATCCTTGCCCTCCGGCAGCGGGAATCCATTCCCCTCATTCCGAGCGCGGTTTGCCGCTAAACCCCGCCCCCCCCCCCCAAAAAATCCGCAGTGGGAAGAGGGGAGATAAAAAATCCCCATACCCCAAAAAATCTGTTCACGCTTTGACACCCCTAATTAAGCCACCCTTGGAGCGGCACAGGAGGGATTCTGAATTCCAAGGAAAAGGCAGAACGTGCCAGACTCGCCGTATTTTTAGCCGACACAACCCCGCACTTCCCACCCCCTCCGCCCTCTGCTCTTCGCAGCTGCCCCGAGCCGGGAACGTCAGCGTTTCCCGAGTGAGAACGGGAGCAGGGAAAGGTTATCCAAGCTGTCAGGAAGGGTTTGTTCCCCTCTCCCGGAGATGGGAAAACAGCAGGGTGTGTTCGGCGTCGGCGCTAACGAGGAGCCGGTCCTGACGCTGAGCACGGGTGACACCGGGGACGGCCCTTGGTGGCAGCGAATTCCCGCCGTGCCCGAACGGATTATCCGGAGTGTCTGGCGTTGGAAAGCCCCACTTGGCGACTATTCCAATGTTTCAAGCGCGGCTCCGCGTCCCGGCGTGGTTTTTAGCTGTGGAGAGGGGAATTCCAACAGGAGGGTTGAATTTGGGATGTTTCCTCGCTCGGTGTTTGTGAAACAACCGGGAAAATTCGGGTCAGATTCCCATTAAATTCTTGTTCCTGAATTTCAGGAATTTTGTCGCGTTTTCCCTTCAAGCAGAATCCCCCAGAGCTCGGTCCCGGGGTGCGAATTTGTGGTTCCACGTCACAATGGGATCTTGGAATGGCTTGGGTGGGAAAGGACCTTAAATCCCACCCAGTCCCATGGGCAGGGACACCTCCCACCATCCCAGGCTGCTCCAAGCCCAGGGACAGGTGCCCAGGGAAGGCAGCCTCCGGAAGAAGGATTTTGGATGTTGAGGGATGAGAAGCTCAATTTGACCCAGAGATCCAACAGAGTCCTGGGATGAGCCAAGACTTGGAATTGTTGGGGAAGAGAAGGATCCAGGGAGAGCTCCGAGCCCCTCCCAGGGCCTAAAGGGGCTCCAGGAGAGCTGGAGAGGGACTGGGGACAAGGCATGGAGGGACAGGACCCAGGGAATGGCTTCCCACTGGGAAAGGGGAGATTTGGGTGGGATATTGGGAAGGAATTCCTGTCTGCGAGGGTGGGGAGGGGCTGGGCTGGAATTCCCAGAGGAGCTGTGGCTGCCCCTGGATCCCTGGCAGTGCCCAAGGCCGGGTTGGATCAGCCTGGGACAGGAGGAGGGGTCGGGGTTGGAAATGGATGGGATTTAAGGTCCCTTCCCACCCAAATCACTCTGGAATTCCATGATTCCATGATTCTCCCACAGCTGTTGACATCCAGGCTGCCACTCCTCCATCCCCGGCCCCACATCCCTTCTCCGAGTCCCGTTTTTCCAGGCACAACTCCCGGGCGCTGCTCCCGCTCCCATTCCCCGATTTCGGAGCCCGTGGGCGGCTGCGATTTCCCAGCTTTTCCCACACGGCAGCAGGTGGTGCCAGGGAGGATAAATAGGGATAAATATGTACACAGGAGCCTCTGGAATTCACTCGGATCTGGGAGCTCCGACCTCCAGGAACTGCTCTGGAATGACACCAAACCCAGCATTTAAACCTTTCCTATCCCATCCAGGATTAACCCCAGCACCAAACCCAGCATTTAAACCTTTCCTATCCCCGCATTTCCTATCCAAAATTAAACCCAATCACCAAAAATAGGATTTAAACCTTTCCTATCCCATCCAAAACTAAACCCAGCACCAAACTCAGCATTTAAACCTGTCCTAACCCACCCAGAATGAAACCCAGCACCAAATCCAGCATTTAAACCTTTCCTATCCTATTCAAAATCAACCCAAATAACCAAAAATAGGATTTAAACCTTTCCTAGCTCATCCAGAATTAAACCCAGCACCAGACCCACCATTTAAACCTGTCCTAACCCTGCCCCACCCCTCCAAAATGAAGCCTGAAAAGCCAAACCCAATAATTAAATTTAAATTAGCCCGACTCCAATCTCCGATTATTTCCAACTCCTTTTCCATTTGTGCTACCGGAGACTTTCTCTTTTTGTTGGGAATTAATTTGCTCTAATTTAGGGGAGCGTTTTTGATTGCTTTTGATTAAGTTTAACAAGCAGGGAGGAAAAAAAAAAGAAAAGCTGCAGCTTTCGACATCAAAGCAAACAAATCCTTGGGCTGGGTTTAATTAATAAGGGCTGGCACTCCCCGAACAGGGAATTTATCCATTATGGAACAAGAAATTCCGTGTTGGAATCATTAATCCACGCGAAAACACGGCCTGGGCAAATCCGTGGATTTCTGGGAGGCGAAGGCGTGTGTTGGTTTAAAATCCGGGATTTGGGGTAAAGCTCAGGAGTTCAAAAAATGGGAATTTTCCAGTGGAGAGGAGCCAAGCCCCACTGAAAGGACAGAAATTCCCAGTTTTTCCTCTTCCCTGTGATATCCATGAATCCTTTTTGAACTCCCAAAGTAGGGCAGGAGAGATTTCCAGGCTCAATCCTGCTCCAGCCAGGAGCAGGAAGCAAAAATCCCGATGTTCCAACACCTTGTTTTTTAGGAAAACCTCCCGTAACCCAGGCTGGGAATCCATTCTGGGATGGATCCTAACTCGGGAAATGGATCCTAACCCGAGAAATGGATCCTAACCCGAGAAATGGATCCTAACCCGGGAATTGGATCCTAACTCGGGAAATGGATCCTAACCCAGGAATTGGATCCTAATCTGGGAAATGGATCCTGACCCGGGAATTGGATCCTAACCCGAGAAATGGATCCTAACCCGGGAATTGGATCCTAATCTGGGAAATGGATCCTGACCCGGGAATTGGATCCTAACCCGAGAAATGGATCCTAACCCGGGAATTGGATCCTAATCTGGGAAATGGATCCTAACCTGGGAAATGGATCCTAATCTGGGAAATGGATCCTAACCTGGGAAATGGATCCTAACCCAGGAATTGGATCCAAACCCGAGAAATGGATCCTAACCCAGGAATTGGATCCAAACCCAGGAATTGGATCCAAACCCGAGAAATGGATCCTAACCCGGGAATTGGATCCTAACCCAGGAATTGGATCCAAACCCGGGAAATGGATCCTGACCCGGCTTCTCCCAGGATAAGGCATGGAAGGCTCTGGAAGCTGCTCCTCTTAATTACCCTGATTAAAGAAAAAGCTGCCCCAAATGTTGGGTTTCTGTCATTCCCAAGGAAATCTGGGGATTGATCCCTTTGCCAGGCATCCTCCGGCTTTTACCACCGGATTTTATGGATGGAAGGAGCGGGAAATGGAGGATGCGGGGGAATAAACGCTCAAGTGAAGGCAAAGCCTGGGAAAAGGGGAAAGCCCCGGCCAGTCGGTGGTGCCAACTCCAAGCACACGGAATATTGACAGGCCTCGCTCGTGAGGAGCTCCAGAAACCGAGAGAAGTTTCTTCCAGGGAATTCGAAATGGAGAGGGGGGGAGGGAGGGCAGGGAGCCGCGAACCCACAGCTTCCAGAGGTGTCGTCCCGCTGGATCCATCCCATTTCCACTGGATCCACGTTTCATCCCCCTCTTTTTCCCAACTTCCAGCCCAGAGATCCCTTGGAATGCTGGGAGGACCTTTCCAAGGAGAGCCCAAGCTCTCCCTGAGCTCCTTCCCTTCATTTCTCTCCCTCACCGGTTCAGCAGATGGAAAATCCCTTTAAAACATTCCAGGGAATCCCGACACCACAGCCAGGCCTTCCAAGGGGTTTATTCCCAGTTTGGATCTCTTCACGTTTTGGGAGCAGGAGCATGATTTGGGAAGGCAACTGGGATAATTTGGGATAAATCCCAGTAAATCCAAGGCTGTGGGATGCAGATGCCCAGCCAGGGGTCGAGGAAGGAATTTTTTATTCCATGCAAGGAATTTTTGGTGCTTTTTAATTCAGGGAATCAGAGGGGGGAGCGAGAACGAGGGGGGAAAAGTCAGGGAAGAGGGAATGGAAGGGGGAGAGGGGGAAGGAAAAGGAGATTAACAAACAAACAAAAAAAAATTCCCAAATCCATCCGAGCGGAGGCTCCAAAACAAATTAACGTTGCCATGGCAACGGGGGGTGTGTGGGCAGCTCCGAACGCACGGAATTAAAACCGGCGTCATGTTCAGTGCTTAATTAAACACCGCTGCCTTCCCGGGACACCGGGAATTCGGGAATTCAGGAAATCGGGACACCTCCGCACTGCCGGGGCCAGGAATGGGGCTGGGAATGTGGCCAGGGTCGGGATCAGCATCCCAGATCCCCGGGATGAGAGCGGGGTTGATCCCAAACGCTCCGGGTTGCGGCTGGCACTGGAGCCCCGGCCCCATCCAGGCACAGGGAGGGGTTGGGAGCAGATCCAGGGGGGAAATTCCAAGGTTTTTTCCCCTTCCCGCTTGCCATGCACTTGATTTTCTCCAGGAGTGACCGCACGAGGTCATCCAGAGGACCCCGGGGCCGCGGGGAGATGGAGACAGCGGAGCCCTTGTTCCTCCCGGGGCTCCTCAGGGATCATGCAGGGGGTGGAGGAGCCTCTGGAAAATGCTCCCTTTATGCCCCGAGGTCTGGGAATGGGGCTGGGAGAATTCCTGGAGCTGGGGGATCCAACCCCATTTATCATCCCTGAAAAAACAGGGGCCAGGACCCCGTGACCAGTTCAGCACCAGCCGGGAGAGAATTCCGTCTTCGGGAACGCTGGGAAGGAATTTTCCGTGGCTACTCCAGGGAAACTGGGAGCGGGAATGATGCTTTTGGGTTTGATTCCGGCGGGATCCATCAGCTTTTCCAGGCACGGGGTTGAAATCCGTGCTGGAGCCACCTGTGACTTCCCAGCTCCCGGCTTAATCCTCCTTGACATCCCGGCTGCTGCTGCTGCTTCCATAATGAATATCCAGACAGGGAATTAGGGCCGGGATTCATTTCACCCACCGAGTTTAATTAACGGATGCAAAGACGCGGAGCTGGAGAGGGAGGCAGGAATAATTCCCGAATAATTCCGGAATAATTCAGGAGAACATGGAAAAGGCTCCACTCGGGCCTTGCCCCAGCCATGACAGCAAAACCTCCCGCTGCTGAGGCTTGGGAGAGCTTTTCCCGTTTTTCCAGCCATTCAAAAGGCTCCCAAATCCAAGGAATTTGAAGCCAGGGGCTTGGAGCACCCTGGGATCGTGGGAGGTGTCCCTGCCCCTGGCAGGGGTGGGATGAGAGGAGCTTCAAGGTCTCTCCCAGCCCAAAGCATTCCATGATTCTGTGAATTCCTCTCCTGGAAAAGGCTGCCGGTTGTGCCCCCACTCCCACTCCGGGGTAACATCCCAGCTGGCAGGGAATTCCTGCCGGCACATCCCATGATTTGCTTTATTTAACCCCATGTGAATCCCGGGAGCTTTTCCTCATCTTCGTGGATTTCTTCCCAAGGCCGAAGGTTAAACGGGAGAGCTTCCATGGCTATCATTTCTCCTGGGGTTTGTTTTTCCAAGGAGCCTCCAGCTGGGCGTTTTACTGGAATGTGCTGGGATTTAAACCTCCTCCTCTGGAAGCTTTGGTGTGTTCCACAAAGTTATTGATCCTGGGAAGAAGGAGATCGTGGAATCCTGGAATGGTTTGGGTTGGGAAGGACCTTAAGGATCAGCCATTTCCATCCCCGACACTTCCCACTATCCAGGATTATCCCAGCCTGGCCGCGGACATTTCCAGGGTTCCACAGCTCCTCTGGGAATTCCAGCCCAGCCCCTCCCCACCTTCACAGGCAGGAATTCCTTCCCAAAATCCCATCCATCCCTCTGGCAGCGGGAAGCCATTCCCTGTGTCCTGTCCCTCCAGGCCTTTTCCGGCTCTCCCGGATTCCCTGGATGAAGAACCAGCACCGTTCCCTCTCCAATCCCAAACAGCTGCAAATCCTCCCATCCCTCTCCCACACTTTCATCCCTTTTCCTTGGATTTTCAGGACTTGCAGCTGCCGGGAGAAACCCAAGAACACCAAGACCCCCCCACTCCAGCAACTCATTAATCCCGATTTTCCAGAAAATTCTTTCCCCCGGCTTTGAGGCTCCCTCCTGACGTCTTCTCATATTTCTCCTACAAAGTTCCGCTATTTTTAAAACCCTCCCTAAAACCCTTTTCCTTCTATTTTTTCCTCCCTGCTCCCACTGCTTGGCATTTCCTGCGAGGAGCACGAGGACTTTTCAACCGCTCCAAAAACCTGGATGCAAAACAAAACCCCTGGAATATTCCCTTTGGAAGCGCCGGGCTGGGATTTATGGCCCCAGGCACAGGGGAGAAGGAATAAAACCACCAAAAATTCCTTAAGGAGCCAAAAATTCCTTAAGGAACCACAATTCCCATCACCTCAGTCCCTGAGTGCTCCTGGCTGCTCCCAGGAATCCGGGCATGGCTAGGAGGGAAAAGCTTGGGAATTTATGAGGAATATTCCAGGAGATGCTTTGCTCTCCAAATAGGTTAAATTGCCTTTTTTTGCCCTCGGAATTGCTGCTCCAGGCACGCCTGGGAATGGGAGATTCCAGCTGGGAAATAGGAGCAATTCCTAAGGGAATTATCCATTGTAATTTGAGGGTTTGCGGGAGTTTTGGTGCAGGGTGGGAAGAGGCACCACAAGGTGACCCTGGGGACTCAAATATTCCTTTAAACGCCTCCAAAATTCCAAATTATCCCACAAAAACCTCATTTCCCAGCTATTCCTCCTCGGAGCAAACCCCGTGACATTCCCACCCCAGCTGATTCATCCTAAAAAACCCCGGAATGCTCTTTTTTCCCCTCAAACCCAACATTCCAAGGATGGGAGGGCAATGCCAAGCTGGAATTCTGGAGCATTAACCGCGATTTTCCCTCTCCTTTATCCCAGGAAAGAGAGGCTCTCCCAGGAAAAGCTTGAGTGGATTTTTTCCATTCTTTTTTTAGGCCACATCCCGAAAAAAATTTGTGTTCTCAGCACTTTCTCCTATCGGGAAAGTAATTGAGTCCAAATGAAGAGGGAATTATCTCCAGAGTTAATTATCCATCCCGGCAGCCGGGGTTTTACATCCCGGCGTTTTCCACTTCCCCACAAAGCACGGGAATTTTCCTCTCCCGTAATTAATGCGCTGGGAATGAGGTGGAGGAAGCACCAGGGGTGAGGTTTTGGGTGGAAATTTTGGGAATCTGAGTGGAGAGGGGATGGGAATAACCCCGAACCCTGGCACAGGGCGGTGCTGGAATCGCCGTTCCTGGAGGGAATATTGGAGTCACCATTCCTGGAGGGAATCCTGAAGGGAATCCTGGAGGGAATCCTGAAGCAAGATCCTCTTCCTGGAGGGAATGCTGGAGCAAATTCCCCGTCCAGTGCTGGAATCGCCATTCCTGGAGGGAATATTGGAATCACCATTCCTGGAAGGAATCCTGGAGCAAAACCCCTTCCAGTGCTGGAATCACCATTCCGGGAGGGATCCTGGAGCAAAGCCCTGTTCCCAGTACTTCCCAGTAACCCCAGGACCTCCATGGATCACAAGGGATCGCTCCTGAGCAGGGAACACCGGGAACACCCAGTGGTGCCCAGCTGCTGGATGGAGACGGTTCCCTGACCTTCCCAAGCAGTTCCTGCTCCTTCTGGAAGAGCCTGGAGCATTCCCAGCTTTCTCAGGGAAGCACCCCAGCAGCAGGAAGCACAATCCATGCTGGATTTTCCAGCCCCATTCCCAAGGAAACCCGGCAACTCCAAGCCCAGACTGGGATGAGGGATGGCTGGGAACACCTGGATTGGGAGTCACCTCCAGGAGGGATCCCAAATTTCGCTGTGGAGCTCCCAAATCCCTTTTTTTGGCTGCCCCACACTTGGCTCCGGCTCAGAGCTGCCCTTTCCCAGGAAAAAGCAGCCTGGGATTGCAGCAGGAATTCCAGGAGAGACGGGACGTGTTTATGTTCCCGCTGCCAACTCCCATATCCCCCCTGTCGGATTTTCCGTGCTGGAAAAGGGAATGTTCATCCCTCCCTCCCTTCTCCGACAGCTCCAGCTCCCAGAAAACAGCACGAGGATCCTTCCATCCCATTTTCCACATCCCTGGAATGTGCAAGGCCAGGTTGGAGCAAGCTGGGATAGTGGGAATCGTCCCTGCGCATGGCAGGGGCTGGAATGAGATGATTTTAAGCCGTCCCAACCCAATCTGGAATCCTGGAATTCCATGATTTTACTATGCCCGGGCTCCCAAGATTCCCAAAATCCCCTTTTCCATGGGCACAGCTGGATGGGAATTGACATTTCCGCTCCCCAAACCACAAAATAAATGAAAATCCCAAATAAATAAAAAATTCCAGCCCCTCACTCTTCGTGTGCTCCAAATCCCAGCGTTTCCCTTGGGATTCCAGCACTGCCAGTTTGTCTTGGAGAAAAAAATTCCAAACCCCATCAAGGGAGGGGCTGGAATTTGAAACCCAAATTTCTTGCGCATCAAAATTCCAAAAAAATACCACCAAAAAATGGGAATGTGGCAGCTCCTTGGGAATGTTTCCCTGTTTGTTGTCTCCTGCAGGGAAAAAAGGCCGGGAATTGTGGAATTCCAACCCAAATCCTGGTGTTCCTGCAGCTGAAGTATTCCTGGTTTTCCCCCCTCTGGATATCGGGATTTTTATGGAATCTTGGATTTTGGGGCTGTTTCATTCCTTGGTTTGTTCTCCTTGGTTTATTTTGGTTTGGTTTTTTTTTTTCTCCATTATAGACATCGTTAAAAAAAATAAATTTTCCAAGAATACATTTGGAAGTTGTTGTGGGAATTGGAGGAATTCAGGAAAAAAATAAGAAAAAAGAAAATAAGGAAAATAAAGAGAAAAATGGGAATTAAAAAAACCACAGGATGGGTGGGGTTGTGTATATGGGAATATCTGTATGTTATATACAGGAAATGAAGTGGAGAGGGAAAATAGGGAATTCTGACCCTGGATGGGTCAAAATCCCCTCCCAACCCAAATTCCAAATATAAAAAGAAATAAGGAAAACGGAATCTCTCCCCCTGGAAATGATTGAAAACATCGGCACAACCTCACACGTTTCACACCAGTTTCTTTTCTCTTCCATCTGGAAACTCTCCGAGGAAAAATCCCAACCAAAATCCCCCAAAAACCAACGGGAAGAGCTCCGGGAGTCCCCGATGATGCCTTCATCCTCTGGGATGTTCCCACGCGGAATCCTCATGGTCCCTGTGGCCACCCCAGTGCAAATAATCCTGAAATTCACCTTTCCCAAAGTTTTCTCCAATTTTTTTTCCCTCCCCGGCACCGCTGGCAGTACCAGACCCCCATTCCAGGCCTATTCCAGGAAGTTTTCCCAGGAGCCGCTCCAGAAAACCAACCCAGAAAAGACCAAAAAAAAAATCCCGGGAAAAAATGAAAAGTAGGAAGAAAACCACCAAAGTTTCCCAGTGTGGTGAAGGGTCCTCCTGCCGCTCCGGAGCTCGGCATTCCCAGGATTTGGGAGCGTTCCAGTCTCCGGCACGAGCGGGGCACTGGTGGGCACTGGTGGCACTGGTGGGCACTGGTCCGAGCGTCCCCGTCCTGCCGGCCGCTCCTTCCCGCCCCTCTATAGCCCCAGCGCCGGGATCAGGACGGGAATGAGGAGCAGCATCCGGCTCTCCCGGTGCCGGCTGCTTCCCGCCTTGGGATCCATGAAAGTCTTCTGGTCCGGCATCACATCCGTGGTCAGCTGGGCCTGGGAAGGAGGGACGGGAGCGGCTTTTTAGGGAAAAGCATCCCAAAGTTGGAGAACAGCTCCAGGCGGTGAGGCCGGGATGTCATTCCCAAGGTGTTTGCTTTGGGAAAGAATTCCCAGCCCCGGCATCCCCCAAGTACCTCAGAGTAGCACAGGCTCTGCTCCTTGGAATTGTTGGGCTTCAGGCCTTGTTCCTGGAAGGAGAAATTGGGAATTGTTAGGGAAGGAATGGGCCGGCTTTGGGGTCCCGAATTTCCCTGTGGGAATCAGAGCTCGGAGCAGGTGATGGAGCACAGGGAGATTTGGGAAAGGCTCATCCCGTCTCCACAGGCAGCTCAGGGGCTTCAGTGGGATCCTGCCTTGCTCCCACCACGATCCTGCTGGGATTCCTGCCGGGAATCGCCAGGTGAGGGGGAAGAGGGGCGGGGATCCCTTCCCATTCCAGACCCCAAAGAGTGCCCGGATCCTTCCACCCCCCGGATGAATCCCAGCGGGACATTCCGCCATCCCATGGGATGGAGCCGATGTCCCACAGCCCCACCAGTGCTCCCAGTTGGCGGCAGGAACTGGGCAGGGCCGTACCTGGAGGGAGCTGCAGGTGCTGATGACGCTCGTGTCGTACGCGGTGTTGCTGTCGTTGACGTCGTCCGGCAGGATCGGGCTCTTCTCCGTCTTCGGAAGCACCGTCACGGCGGGATTGGGATTTTTGGGAGAGAGGTTGATGTCAGTCCCATTCCCAAAAGCTTGGATGGCGTTTCCTGGGAGCAGGAGAGATTTAGGAAGGCTGGGAATGATAAAACAGGGAAAAAGGAGCAGGGTTGAGGAAGAGCCTTACGGAGACAGGGGTTCTCCGTGAAATCCCGCAGGAATTTCTCACATTCCTCCTCCATGTTCCCGCTGCCTTTGCAGGAGCACCAGGGCGAGATGGTGATGCTGGTGGTGCTGGCGTCCACGTAGTTGGGGGTGATGTCAAAGCCTGGCGAGGAGGAGGGAACAGGGGTGAAATTCCAGTGGGAAAAGCCCTTCCCGATCCCGACTCCCGGCACTCACCGATGAGCCCCGCGTAGGAGCCCAGGCACGCCTGGAAGTTGTCCCCGGGACAGCCGGTCAGGGACTGCAAGGTGGCCTGGCAGTTGGTGTGGAAATCGGCCAGCCGGGATCTGGAGAGGAGGAAAAGAGGGAAAACAATGGGATTGCAGTGCCGGTTCCAAGCCGGAGCGACTCCGCAGCCAGCAGGAATTTTTAAACGGAATAAAAGCGCCCCATTCCCAGCCTGCAGAATTCCAGGGCAATTCAGGCTCTTCCAGCTGGGTTATCCAAGTGCTCCAGAGATGGAGACAGGATCCTGGGAATGGCTGTGCTCATCCGCACCTCAGATCCCAACGAACAGCAACAGCACCACCGGAATCTCCTCGGGAAGAGACGGAATTGCGATGGGTTTGAGTGGTTGCTCCATGATGGGGATGGGAGGATGGGGAAGGAGAAAGCGTGGGGATGAAGCAGAAATTCCAGGGAAAACCAGGATCCTGCAGCTCTGCCATGGCGCGTGAGACAAGGAGGAAACTTCCTCCCTCTCCTTCTTCCCAGAAATGAAACTCCCTCATTCCAGGAGCGTTGCTTCCGCGTTTATTTTCCTTCCTTGTGACTCAGCCCACGGAAAAGGACAACTCCCCATGGAGCGGGGAGGCTCTGGGGGCTCCCATCCCTCTCCCATTCCCAGGCTGGATCCTCAGCTCCTGGCAGGGGACTTTCCTTGCACAAAGCCCAGAAAAGCTTTTCCGTGATTTTTTCTTGGGATGCTCCACCCTCCTCGCAGCCAAACCTCAGCTCCAGGGTGGGAATGGCAGAAATCCAAAAACCTGCTCCTTCCCCGCAGCACACGGAGGAATTCGGCCTCTCCATGGGAGAGGAATAAAACTTTCCGACAGCATTTCCGTCTCTTCCCAAATCCGAGGTGAAGGGACGTCAATTCCCTGCAGGAAGCGTGGCGAGTTCAGCACGGAGTGCCAGGAAAATTTGTCCCCGCTGCTCCCTGGGGCTCCGCTCCAGGCCCGGAGCATCCTCCGAGGCAAATGTTATTCCTTCCATAATCCATGAGGAGGCAGCTGGGAAATCCTTCCAGAATATCCAAGCCAGATGTCACTCTTCCCGTTGGACACGGCGACTTTGGAGCCGCTGCATGGGATTCGCTGCCAGGAATAAAACCTCATGGATTTTGGCTTTTAAGGGCTCCAAATAAATTTAAAAAAAAACTGGGAAAGGAGAAGGAGCCAAATCCATCTTAGTGGGAACAAGGAGGAATCGGAGCCAAATTGCTGCTGGCAGCTGGAGGAGGCAGGTGGGGATGGCCTGGAAAAATTGGGAAGAGGTCTGGATGAGGGCTAGGGGAGGAAGAGGAGGATGGGGGCAGGATTTTCTTAAGAGTTCTCCCCAAAAAAACCCAAAAGGGGTGGAAAAAGGATTTAAAAACTTAATTCTGGGTATACACGAACATCCCGCATCCCAAACCCGCTCCAAGGGCTGGATTCCCAATTCCCAATCTAAACTGCTCCTCTTGGATTCCTGGGGGGAATGTCCAAGAGGATGCCCAGGAAAGGCAGCTCAGGATCCCGAGGTTTAACGGGCCCCGCTCCCAAATCCAGGCGCTTCCCAGCATCCCTGCAGGGCGCCTGGGCTTAAATATCCTGAATTTAGGAGGCTTTAACTCCATACCTGCATTCCCAGAGCATAAATCCCGAATTTAGGGAGTTCTGTGCACCTGTAAATATCTCCCAGGTGCAGAAATCCCAAATTGAGGGGACTTTTGGTACCTGTAAGTTTATCCCAAGTGCACGTATCCCAGATTTAAGGGAATTTGTGCATTCCTACGCACACACCTGGTGCAGATATCCCAAATTTAGTGGATTTTTACCCCTCTAGTTCCACTCCCAGTGCACGTATCCCAAATTTACGGGGCTTTGTGTGCCTGTACATTTATCCCAGGTGCACATATCCCAAATTTAGGGGACTTTAGCATCACTGCAGGGACCACCTGCCTCCAATTCCTCTCCCATTCCCTGTTTCCCTGCAGGAATTCAGCACTGCCAAAACCCCAAACAAGGAAGTTTTGGGATCGGTTTGGGCTTTTTTTTTGGTGATTTTTTTAGTGCTTAATTGAGTGTTAATTACTCCCATCCCCGAGCCGAGGTGATAACTCAGTGCCCATCCAATCCAACAGCATCCCGCTCCTGAATATTTCATGGAAAAGACGCCGGGATTCCTCCAGAGGCGGAATTTTTTTCACGGGCAATTTACGGGGGACTGAGGGAATTTTAAAAGAGCGAATTTAACAGCTGGGAAAAATCTGCTCCCGTTCTCCTGCCGAGCTGGGGATGTTCAGGAAGCTGCGACAACACGGAAAAAACTCGGCGAGACACGAAAATCCCGCTGGGCATGGCCCTCCCGACATTCCCATCCTGCTGGAGAGGGATTTTTTTGAAGCCAGGAGATGCTGAGATGAAAAAAATTCCCCTCAAACACTCCCAGGTAAATTCAAAGAGTCCTGGGGAATGGGAGCAGCTGAAGGAATGAGGGAAGCTGGAATAAAACTCGGCTTTTGTGGATGACCCGCTGCCAAATTGAGCAAGGAGTTCACAGGGGAGGGAAAAAAAGATCAAGGGATGGATTTGTTTTATCGGGGGCAAGTTGTCTGGGGAGAGGAGGCGCCTGTTCTGCGCTGCTTTGAGGAAAAAAGGGAATTTTTGTCGTCATTCTGAGGCTCTCGGCCGAAATTCCAAGAGGAATTTCCTCATGGAGAGGGGGGTCAGGCCTTGGAAAGAGCTGGCCGGGGGGTTTGGAGTCATCATCCTTGGAAGTGTCCAAGGAACCCCTGGAGGCGCCCAAGGAACCCCTGGAGGTGGCACTCAGAGCTCTGGGCTGGGGACCAGGTGGGGATCAAAGGTTGAACTCCGATCCTGGAACGTTTTTCCGAATCCTGGGATATCTGTTCCTTGCTCAGGGCACAGCGGGAAAAAGGCAAACCCACAACAAACCGGCAGAGAAATTCCCAATGCAGAGGAAACGCAGCAAGAGGGAAAATAATTAGGAATGAAACCAGCGCAACCCCCAAGTCGGGAACTCTTAATGAACCATTTCCCTCTCCACGTGTGTTTCAGGCCCCCGCATTTGGATCCAGCCCTGAAACGAGCAGTTCAAAGACGGGTTCGGGGTGAATTTTTTCTCCTGACAGGGCTCCCGGGGAAGGTGAGGACGGAGCAGTTCAAAGACGATTTTGGGGTGAATTTTTCCTCCTCGAGCCCTGCGGCTCCCGGGGAAGGCGAGGACGGAGCTCGGGCATCGTTTGATTTTAATTGCGGGCTCGTTCTGTCCCATTGAGCCGCTAACTAAGCCCAGCCGGAGATTGTGTTTACACAAGCAAAGCCCGGCTCAAGACAGACTCGCTGTCACACGAAGTCAATACTTGGGAAGCCTCTCGAGTTAATTATTCAGCGAGAATTGACTGATTCTTGTGGTAAGAGCCCGCAGGGAGCCGAGCCCTCCCCCAGCCGCCTCCTCATGTGGGGGAGCCCCGGGTGCTGCCCTTCCAATCCCCAAATCCACCAGATTTGGGGTTGTTTTTCACACCTTTCCCCATCCCAAGCCGGGTTCGGAGGCTCCTCCAGGCGGCTGCGAGCGGCTCCTCCACGCGCCGTCCCCTCCGAACGCCAGCTCTCCCGGCTCCCATTAAATCCAGGAGCGGTTTTTCCCTGCTCCTTCTTCTTCCCAGACAGGCTCTCATTACAGGGAGTAATGAGAGAGTTGAGCTGCTGTTTATCAAGGGAACATCCATTACGGGTGGCGTTTTGTCTGCGCTAAACAAAGGCTGTGCCGGCGAGGCCGCGGCTCTCGAAAAGCCGCGTTTTGTTCCCATGTTTGGTGTTCCATCAATTCCCAGCCCAGCCTGGATCCCGTTGCCTCATTCCCGAGCCAAAGCTCCAGCCCAAGCCCGGCCAAAATCCTCGACGCACAAATATCCCGTGAGGGGGAGCATCCCTCACCCCCCCCCCCCCCCCCCCCCCCCCCCGCCAAGGCTTTAAACACACCAAAAACTGGGATGGAAAATCTGGGAAATGACCCCAAAATCCCCACTTTGGATGCTGAGGAGCTCCAGCCCAACCCCAACCAAAATCTTTGATGAGGGGGAGCATCCCTGACCCCCCACAGCTTTAAACATGCAAAAAACAGGGATAAAAATTCAGGAAAATGACCCAAAACCCCCACTTTGGATGCTGAGGAGCTCCAGCCCAACCCCAACCAAAATCCTTGACGCAAAAACATCCTGGGAGCATCCCTGATGTCCCCACAGCTCTAAACACACCAAAAACTGGGATAAAACTCCGGGGAAATGACCCAACATCCAAAGTGAGGATGCTGAGGAGCTCCAGCCCAAGCCCAGCCGGAATCCTTGACACACAAATATCCCGGGAGGGGGAGCATCCTTGGCTTGAAACACACCAAAACCTGGGATAAAAAAAAAAAAATCGGGGAAATGACCCAACATGCCCACTTTGGATGCTGAGGAGCTCCAGTCAGTGGAGGCTGGGAATTTCTCCGGCACCACTGGAGCGTGTAAGAGCAGATTATTTGTGTTCCCGACTTGCTGATGCAAGATGAAAAATCCAGCGAGCTGCAGCTGCTGAAATCAGCTCTTTTCTCCCCTTCCCTTCCCTTTCCCCTTCGCTGAGGTTTGTGCTTCGCCAAAGGTTTTTGTATTCCGGGAGCTAAAACCTGTCCCTTGCAATCAGCCACAAAAGCTCCCGGACTTTGTCAGGCTCCTGCGAGCTGGGAAAAGATTCCCGAGCTCGGAAAAGCTGGGAAAAGCTTCCCGAGCTGCACAAAGAGCCATGCAAATCACGGCTCAACTGCTGCCGGAGTTCTGGAGCAGCTCCCTCGGGACTTGCGGCCGGGTCAAGGTGGTTGGAATGGATTTCTATGGAGCAAAACCTGGGATTTCAGCCCAGGATAAGCCAGATCCTGCCCTCCAAGCCCAGGGAGCTGATCCTGTCCCTTCGCCAGCATCTGAGTCCTTGAGGGGACCCAAGGAGGGACATCCCGGACCCTCTGCGCCTGCACAAGGACAGCAGGGAATGTCCTCCCCAGTGGTTAAACCCCTCCTGCATCTGGAACATTCCACATCCAGAGCCATTCCCAGCAGGATGGAGCAGCTGGTGGCTTCCTTGTGACCTTCGTGACCAAGGGGACAGGGCTGGTGTCCAACCCCAGCAGCTGGAAAACAGCACAGAGAGCCAGGAAAACCTCTGGAAGGGCTGTTTTCCATGCTGGAATATTCATTTTCCCTCTCCGCCAGTTCCTCTGGCTTTTTTAGGGGTGGAAGTCCTGTCCTACGGGAGCAGCAGCCCCCGGATCGACATCCACACGGGAAAAATCCCCCTGGAAAGCCCTGGCCTGGCAGAGAAGGTTTTCCCTCATTAGGCTTCGAGCCAGGAGGGTTAATTAATTACCCTGGCAGGTTAATTACTCTGGCAGGAGAATTGTCTCATCTCCTGTCACCTCCGGCTCTGGGAGCACTTGGGATCTGCTCCGGCTCCAGTGGCCTCGCCAGGTCCCTGTCGGATCGGGATGAGCATCAGGCCGGGATGTCGGATTGAGGAACTCCTGGATAATGGGAAATCCCATGGCACAGCCCAGCCCTGCCTTGTCCATAGGGATGAGGGGACACAGAGGGGTCTCGTGTCCCATCATTCCCAGGGGGAGATCAGAGGGGAGCGAACCAGATGGGATCTTCTCCTGAAAACCCAGATCCTAGGAATGCTTCCATGCCCCATCCCAAGGAAAAACCACCAAGGTTACAGCAAAACTCTGCAAAACCAACACAAATAAATCCCAGATTTGGGCATTTTCCAGAGCGAGAGCCCCCATCCCAGCAGCATCCACGCTTTCCCCAAAAAACCCCATTTCCCCCTCGGAGCGAACACTCCCAGCAGTGCCTCCCCCTCCCCCTTTTCCGCTTTGCCTCTTTGTGTGGGGATTTCATTCCCTGCAGGAATTAAAGCTCAGCAGCCCCGCGGCCTCCGCAGCCCCCCCAGCCCCGTTATCCCTCTCCGAGCGCGGATCCATCGGCAGCATCCGCCTCGGAGCGCGCTGATGGAGAGGAGCTGCCGTTCCTGGGTATCTTTTATTCATGGACACCGGCTCCTCGGATTACTTTTTGATAAAAAGCCACATTCCCACATTTCAAACATCTCCGCTCGCAGCCAGAGGAAGACCTGGAGCTCGCATTTATTTCCCTGCCGAGCGCCAGGAAACTCCATCACCTTGATGGGAAAAAGATCCCGCTCCTGGCAGGAGCTGGAGCTGTCGGGAGCCCGATCCGGTCCCCGAGGGGGACAGGAGGGGTTGTCCCTGTGACAAATGGGTTTCATAAGGAACAGGAGCCTCAGCTCCCAGCTCTGCGCTTCCAAAGGAGGAAACAGCGGGAATTCAGCAGCCGAGGAAGTTTAGGGGCTGCAGCTCTGTCCCCGTTTCCTGGGATGTGCCCCGTGGATCTTGCCCAGGCATTGGCCCAGTGCTGCTTCCTGAGGCAAACGCGGGGAAAATGGAGCCGAGGATTTGCACCGATGCCGGGGGGTGACACCGATGCCAGGGTGGTGACACCGATGCCAGGGCTGTACCAGAAGAAGCCCTCACCTGCACAGGTGACACCAATGCCAGGGAGGTGACACCGATGCCGGGGAGGTGACACCGATGCCGGGGAGGTGACACCGATGCCAGGGCCGTACCAGCAGAAGCCCTCACCTGCACAGGTGACACCAATGCCAGGGGGGGTGACACCGACACCTGACCCACGCCAGAAGAACCCCTGGCACACCCTTTACCTGCACAGGTGATCCGTCCGGCAGGCGCCGCGCAGGTCCAGGCAGTTGGGCTTCTCCTTGTCCTCGTAGGAGCAGGAGGGGACGATGGTCTGGCGGCGGCGCTCGGCGCACGCCGGGTCCTTGCAGGAGCAGAAGAGCAGGCGGAAGGTGAACTCGCTGGGCACGCGGTCGAAGAACTGGCGTAGGGCCTTGTGGCACTTGCGGCGGCTGCAGGGCTCGGTGGCCGACAGCTCCCGGCTGCAGGTGGAGATGTACCCCGAGCGCAGGCGCTTGCAGTTGTCGTTGAGGTTGCAGGCCTTGGCCGCGTCCAGGCAGTGGTTGCTCTTGGAGGTGGTGGCTGGGTCCATTCCTGCCCGGGGACACCGAGGGAGAGCGGTCAGGAGGGCGGGAAGGGATGGGGAGGTGGCCTCAAAGGATGGTCGGGAGCCTGAGGAGATGGGATTGAGGTGGGGAAATGGCCTTGACCTGGGATGGAGAGAAATCCTCAAACCTGGGGAGAGGTTTGAGATGTCCTCAAAGTTGGGGAGATGTTCTTGAGCTGGGGAAATGCCCTTGAGCCACGGAGATGCCCTCAAAAATGGGGATTTAAGGGGTGGGGAAAAGGAAGATTTAGGTGGGGAAAGGGGGTTTAAGAGGTGGGGAAAAGGAGGATTTAAGAAGTGGGGGACACCTGGATATCTTTTCTTCCCCTGCTTTTGGGGGATGCACCGAGCCCTCCCTGCATCCCACCGGCAGCCGGCCCGGCCCCGAGCCCTGGCAGCGGCGAACAGCAGATTTCCGGCACAAAGCCGGGATTTTGGGATCCTTGGGAAGCGCCAGCCCATTGTCTCATCCTCAGGAACATCGCTCCTGCCCTGCCCGAGACCTGCAGGGCCCCGGCTGCATTTTAATGGAGCCGCGGCTTTGGAAGCGCCGCGCTGCTGGGGAGCTCATTAATAACGCACGAGCATGAAAATTTCATGAGCAGAGACGGAAACGGGGGCCGAGGAGCTGGGGACAGGGGCTGGGGCCACCAGCTGTCCCCTCTGGGTGTCCCCAGGGCCTCTGGGGCAGGACGGGGGCAGGGGAAGAGGAGGAGGAGGAGGGGGATGGGGTTTGATGCCCACCCAGCGCTTGGGTGTGGTGCCAGCGGGGCCGAATTCCCAACTGGAGCCTCTCCCTTCTCCCGCAGGATGCGGTTTCCTCGGGATCCAGCAGGGATGAGCATCCCGGGATTCTCCGCCCAACGCGGGGGTCCCGCAGCTCAGTCCCGCGGTGTGGGGAGGGAGCAGCGCTGGCTCCGCGGGTGCTCCGCGCTTACACGCGGGTTACACGCGGGTTACACGCCGCTTACACGCGGGTTACACCGCCGCTGCTTCCCAGAGAGGCCCAGCAATCCCTCCGCTCCCAATTATCCCTCCAGGCAATTAACAGCTGCTTCTCCAGGAGCGGCTCCTTCTCCAGGAACAGCTCCAAGAACTCGTTTGCTTCAGTGCTCCTACCAGGATTTGGGGCTGGACGTCCCCAGGGAGGGGACAGGGAAGGGGTGGCAGCAGCATCGCGGCCACCCCGGTGGCCACAGCACATCCCTGCCTGCACCAGGAGCTCGTTGCCCCCTTCCCCAGCCCCAAAATCCCCAGCCAGGCTCTCCCTGCGCCTCCCGCTGCGCTTCCCTGGATAAATCAGGAGTGTCTAATCCCTGCTCCAGCCTCGCTGCTTTCCAGACTTCCCAGCAGCTCCAACGTTTTCCTGACGCCAATGTAATCCCAAAAAGGCAGGCGGGAGACGGGAGGGGGTGGCAGCGTCATCCCAAAAACCCGAGCCGAGCTCCCGAGGAAAATTCACCTGGAAATGCCTGGAAAATTCCCCCCGGGGGCTGAAAGCTGGCGGGTGACAGCGGTGACAGCGACGGTGCCACAGCCCCACTCAGAGGTGTCCCCAGGTGAGCTGAGGGGGCTCTGGGCAAGGCCCTGGGGGTGTCCCCGAGGTGTGGGGACAGCGCAACCCCCCCAAAATCCCGCAGCGTGGGGGAGTTTGGGGGAAGGGTTCAGAGGAGGAAGAGCGAGGAGCAGCCGAGGCACCGCTGACCTGATTTGGGAAGGGGGTGAGGGGTGGCACCGGGAAGGTTGTCATGGAAATGGATGGGAAAAACAAAGTTCCTGAGGATGGTGGCGGAGTTTGGGCTCCCTGGAAGACACAGGGATGCTCCAAATGGCACCGGGATGTTCTGAGGGGCACAGGGATGCTCCAAAGGGCTCAGGAATGTTCCAGGGGACCCTCCAAAGGGCTCAGGGATGCTCCAAAGGGACACAGAGATGGTCCAAGGTGTTCCAAGGGACCCAGGGATGCTCCGAAGGGCTCAGGGATGCTCCAAGGGGTTCCAAAGGGCTCAGGGGTGGTCCAAGGGGTTCTAAGGGACACAGGGATGTTCCAAAGGGACATGGGGATGTTCTAAGGGGTTCCAAGGGACCCGGGGATGCTCCGAAGGGCTCAGGGATGCTCCAAGGGACCCAGGGATGCTCTGAGGGGTTCCAAGGGACACAGGGATGCTCCGAAGGGCTCAGGGATGCTCCAAAGGACCCAGGGATGCTCTGAGGGGTTCCAAGGGACACAGGGATGCTCCGAAGGGCTCAGGGATGCTCCAAAGGGTTCAGGGATGCTCCAAGGGACCCAGGGATGCTCTGAGGGGTTCCAAGGGACACAGGGATGCTCCGAAGGGCTCAGGGATGCTCCGAAGGGCTCAGCATCCCTCTCCCAGCAGCTTCCCAGAGATCGGCTCGAGGCCGCTGCCCCAGGGAGGGGACAGCAAACAGGGTCCCCCCTCAGCTCCCCCTCCCCATTCCGAGGCTCCCAAATCCTCCAGCAAACAAGGAATTCCACATGGAATGGGAAGGGCTGGACCCCGCTGGAGCCAGGACTGTTTGTGCCTCCCCCTCCTGCCCGCGCTGGCGCTGGGGACAACGCGGATTAAGGGGAATTACGGGAATTTCAGGTTTTCCAACATTTTTACATAAACCCACATTGGAAGCAGCCGGGCCCAAGAGGTAAAACCCTAAATCCCGGCCTGTGCTGGTCCGAAACAGAAAGAATCTGCCCCAAAATGCATCAAAGCCCCACAGCGATGCTCGGGACACCAAATTTGGGGAAAACAGGCGGGAAGGAGAGGCTGGAAGAGCTGGAGGAGCAAAGGACAAAGCAGAGGGGAGGGAGGAGGAGGATTTCCCTGCCAGGGAGCAGCTCTGTGTTCGCAGGCAGGAGATAAAACACGGTGCTTTTATTACCTGAGAAAATTGAAGCGAGTCTGAATATATCAGAGAGACGGGAGGTGACCGGCTCGTACGGGGAGGCTTCATAAAATTCCTCTCCTTCGGCGGGAGGAAAGGGAGCAAAAAAGGGAGGAAAAAGCAAATTAAAGCCCGCAGTGAATAATCCCGGGCACGGGCACCGCCCCGGCCGGCGGTCTGGGGAGGGGAAAGCAAAAAGCTTTCCAAGAACTGCCCTGGAATTAAAGGAGAAGGGGATTTGGGAGAGGTTCAGGGAATTGTGGCTGCTTGGGAGGCTCGGGCTGGTTCTGGGTTTGGCAGTGGCTGCGTTCCAAAGGATTCCAGGAGCTGAGGGAGTTGGGATTGGGAAGGTCGATGTTCCGTGGGGATGGACGCTGAGTTCAAGGTTGGAAGTTTTGGGGTCCACACTCAGCTCTGGGTTCTTTTCTTGTTACAAAATCCCCATTTGCCTAAAAAAACCCCTATTGGGTGGTGGTTTTCCACCCCATTCCTTGGGAAAATGGGAATATTTCAGTGGGGAATGCAGCCCCCCCACCACTGATCCCCCACACTGCGCTCCAGGGGCTCTTCCATCCCAATCCACACATTCCAGAGGGACCCCGAACGCCATCCAGGCTGAAGAAAAATCCTCCCCCCCCCCCCCCCCCCCCACGTTTGATTTCAGGGCAAATCCACGCGATTTTGGGGGAAAAAAATCTGATTTCAGGACAAGCAGCCGCAGCTCTCAGGGGAGGAAAGGCTGTCCCCAAACCCCAGCGGCCACAGGAAAAAAATAAATAATAAACACAAAAATATAAATATACGAATAAATAATCGATGGCCGCACTTTGAAAGCCCCGGCTGAGGCTGCTGCAGCATCGATCCCGCAGTTCCAGGCGCTCCTTGCCCAGAATTCCTGCCCTGGCTGCGGGATGGATCCCGGAGTCAGCCTTATCCCGGGATGGATCCCCGAGTCAGCCTTATCCCGGGATGCATCCCGGAGTCGGCCTTATCCCGAGGCAGCAGCCTTTCCCCTGCGGAATTCGGGAATTACTCGGGCAATGAGGCGGGGAGCACAGCAGGACGCTTTGCTCCGAGCCCAGCGGCATTCCTGGGAAACCTGGGCGGGAGAGACCCCGCTGGAACCGGCCTGGGCTGTCCCCATCCCCCGCGGGTGCCACCGCTGCTCTCAGGGCCGTGGGATTTGGGGACAACACCCCGAGGGCGGCTCCGGGAAGGGAACAGGATCCAAATCCCGCTCCAGGCCGGTTCCGCCCTCCCCTCTCCGGCTCTCCCAGCGCCTTCACTGGAGCGCGTTCCGGCAGCCCCGTAACCTCCCGCTCCAGCACTGCCATGAATAATTAAACACCCGCTTGACTCCTGCCGCTTGCGAGGGAAATTACCGAGCATTAAAAGGGCGCTGGACCTGCCTGGAGCTCGCCGAGCTGCAATTAACCCCCCAGGAATGAGGCTGGAGCCTCCCTAAACGCGGGGAGAGCTCGGATCCCGCAGCCGCGGCGCTGGATGGGAGGAGGGGAGCCTCAAAATCTCCACCAAAAGGCACAAATTTGGGTTCCTCGCTGCTTTTCCGCTCCTTGGGTTAAAGGATCGGCCCAAAGCTTCCACCTCTCCTTAATCACTGCTCTTCCCACCTCCTCCTCCAGGTACACTTCGCATCCTCATTCCCTCATTCATTCCCGCACAACCCTGGGAAGCTGCTCAATGAAGGCTGCTAATGAGGGAGAGAAAGCAATTAAGGCTTAATTCCTGCTCGGGGACGGGGTCGGGGGCTCGCCGCTTCCTGCGCTGCCCCAGATTTGAAGGGAATTTCACCCAGGGGGGCCGCGGGCTCAGGTGCGGCTCCCCCACATCCTCTGGAATCGTTTTCCCACACTCAGGCCCGGTTTTCCCACAACCTCAGGCACAGCTCCCGCATCCACGGCTACAATTCCTTCATCCCCAGGCACACCTTTCCCATGGAATCCCAGAATTCCCAGCCTGGTTCGGGCTGGAAAGGGATTTAAAAATCTCATCCCAACCCCCTGCCACGGACAGGAATCTCTTCCACCAGTCCAGGTGATTTTGGCACAAACTGAAGTCGATTTGGGAGCTTCCCAGTGCTGAGTCTGAAGTGGCAATGTGAATTTCCTGGGGTGCTCGCCTGCATTTCCTGGGGTGCCCATTTCTCCTTCCTGGGTTGCTCGCCTGAGCTGCCCATCCGAATTTCCTGGGATGCCCATCTCCCCTGCTTGGGGTGCCCACTTTTCCTTCCCGCCCTGCCCACCATACCCCACCACCCCTCACCCCATTTCCCCCAGCCCACCCAAACCCCCCATCCCTCCCCAACCTCCAGCAGCACCAGAACCGCCTCTCCCCATCCCCACCACCCCCAGAGCGACCCATTCGGAGCCTCCCCGTACCTTCGGCCAGCCCCAGGTGGATACTCCAGTAGATCTGAAGGCACTGCAGCTCCTTTTTCATGCCCCTTTTGCAGCGGCAGTCGTACAGGGGGCTCTCCTGCAGCACCTCCAGGGCCGCCTGGCACTCCTTGTTGGCCAGCATGGTGTTCCTGTCGCGCCCGGCCAGGCACTGGCGCAGGGTGCGGTAGCGGGAGCTGCAGCTGGGCTCGCCCGCGCACAGCTCGTTGGCTCGCACGCAGTCCACGGGCACTCGCCACCCCGGCGGGGCCAGTCCCGGAGGCGACGGGGGCCCGGCCAGCGAGCGCAGGATCTCATCTGGGCCGGGGGAGGGAGGGAGAGAGGAGGGCACAGGTGAGGGAGGGAGGTGAGAACCGCCTGTCCCCGCCCCGGCGTCCCGCTGGTGTAGAGGGACCTGAGGTCAGCCCAGCCCAGCTAAACCCAGCCTGGGAGCCATGGAACGGTCTGGCTTGGATGGGGCTTTAAAGATGGAGCTGGAAGAGCCTGGGAGTGCCGTGGAATCTTGGAGTGGTCTGGGTTGGAAGGGGACGTTCCGGAGCTCCAGGGGCATGGGGAGCCATCCCAGAGCTCCATGGGCATGCAGAGCCATTCCATGTTCGGCTTTAAAGATCAAGCTGGAAGAGCCTGGGAGTGCCGTGGAATCTTGGAATGGTTGGAGTTGGAAGGGGTTTTAAAGGTCGAACTGGAAGAGGGGCAATTGAGGTTGCATAAATGGAAGGAATTCCTCCCTGTGAGGGTGGGGAGCCGCTGGGATGGAATTCCCAGAGCAGTTGTGGCTGCCCTTGGATCCCTGGAAGTGCCCAAGGCCAGACTGGAGCACTCTGGGACAGTGGGAGGTGTCCCTGCCCATGGCAGGGGGTGCGATGAGATCCTACAGTCACGGAATGGTTTGGGTGGGAAGGAGGCATAAAATCATCCCATCCCACCCCTGCCCTGGGCAAGGGCACCTTCCCTATCCCAGGCTGCTCCAAGCCCCATCCAGCCTGGCCTTGGACACTTCCCGGGATGTCCCTGGACCCCCCCAGCAGCTGAGATTCCCAGGTGTGGGGTGGGAAGGTGCGGGGTTAACCGCACACCTCAGCTCCGGGCTCCACGTGACGCCGCGGGACCTTCTGTTCCTTATTCCACCCAAACAAATCAACAACCCCGCGTGTTCCCAGCGCTCCCGGAGCTCTCCAGAGTCACGGGAAGCAGCGAGTCCATCCCAATTCCCTGCTCCCAGACGCCGCTGTTCGAGTTTGATTTGGCTGCTCGTCGTTTTCAGCCCCGTCACAGGATTTTTAGGGCATCTGACTCACGGCTTTTGGAGCGCTCGGCCTTGGCAGGGCCGCGGGGCAGCTGCCGCTCGGAACAGACTCTTCCCTCCGGGATGGCCTCCGGCACCCCTCGGGATGGCACCCGGCCAGCCCGGCCGGCTCCTGCCGCTGCCCGGCCACTGCCCCGGCTCGGACCCTGCCCCTGCGTCCCCACAGCTCTCCCACCATTCCCGTCATTTCCGCATTTGCTTTTCCCCCTGGAAATAGATTCCTGCTAAATCCAGCCCAGCAAAGCCCGGCTTGTCCCCTCTCAGGGGAATTGGGGACAGGCAGCGCTGGTCCCCCCCACCCCGTGTCACCCCGCAGTGATGGGGACAGGGTGGGCAGCACCCGTGGTCAGTCCTGGCCGCCCCTCCTCCATCCGCCAGCTTCCAGGGAAAGCCCTGGAGCGGGCAAAGATGGGAATGACAGGACCTGGAGGGGACCCTGGGCTGCTCCAGGGGGTGACGGCGAGGGGATCCCTCTCTGTGCCCCCCCGGGGGTGGCGGACAGGGGTGACCCCTCGGTCAGTCCCCGTCCCCCCCTGGAGCAGCGCTCCCGTCCCCGCCCGCCCGGCACCACCTCGGCCCCCGCTCGCAGCCCCTTCCCAGCCCGGGTCTGGCAGGGGGACAGTGACACCTACAGGAGTGTGACAAGGGCCGTGTCCCCTCCGCCGGGCGGGGCCGGTCCCCTGCCACCCCCGGGGCCGGGCACGCGTCCCTTGCTCTGCATCCCACGGGAGCGAGGGGCGCTGGAGCCGGTGGCCGCGGCAGCTCTGCCCACCCCGGGTGCCGGCGGGGCCTGCGGAGGGGCAGGGTGGGCAGCGCCCGGGTGGAGGCACCTCCGCTGGCTGCGGTCGCTCCAAGGAACAGATCCCGCAGATCCCGGTCTTCGTCGGATGTCCCCAAACGAGCCCCGTTGTGTTCCGAGAGGCCTGGAGAGTGTCCAGGAGCCCCCACAGAGCCCCCACATCCACGTTAGATCCAGGCTGGAGCGGCAGATCGCCCTGGGGAAGGCCGTGCCTGGCCTGTCAGGATTATATTCCACACGGGAGGCAGGCGGGATCCGCGGAGGGACATTCCTGGCAGCCCCCAAAGGCAGATCCTGGGGGCGGGAATGCCGGAGCCTCACCACACCGTGGATGATGCTTTGGAACCTTCACACGCTGGGAAATCCCATCCTGAGGCATCCAGCTGGGAAAACCTGATCCTGCTGCAGCCGTGGCCGCAGGGAAACTGCTCCAGGGCGTTGGAGCCATTCCAGAGCTCCACCAGGCATGGAGAAACATCCCACAGATCCATGGGCATGGAGAGCCATTCCAGGGTTCCAGGGGCATGGAGATCCATTCGAGAGCTCCGCTGGGTGTGGAAAGCCATTCCACAGCTCCACCAGATATGGGGATTGATCCCTCAGCTCCACTGGGCATGGAGAGCTATTCCAGAATTCCATCGGGCATGGAGAGCCATTCCAGAATTCCATCGGGCATGGAGAGACTTCCCACAGCTCCACTGGGCATGGGAAGCCATTCCAGAGCTCCACCAGGCATGGAGAGCTATCCCACAGCTCCATGGTCATGGAGAGGCATTCCAGAGCTCCGTTGGGCTTGGAGAGCCATTCCAGAGCCCCACCGGCCACGGGGACTATTCCAGAGTTCCACCACATTCCATCCTCTCCCAGCTCAGCTCCAGCCGTGCTCGCCCCGAGCCCTCTGCCCTGAGCCAGCTCCCAGCTCCAACTCGCTCTTCTCCAAAAGTCTCTTCCCAAAAATCCCCTCCTCTGGCCACATTCCCATCTCCCGGCTCTCTCCACAGGCAGGATCCAGAGGCGCTGGCAGGACAGGGACACATCCTTGCCCTGACACAAAAGGACCACCCGGAACATCCTCGTGCTCCCTCGGCAGCACATTCCGGTGCTGGGTGGGCCGGATTGGGAATCCCACAATAAATCCACCCTCTGGAAGCAGCAGGGATGAAGTGTGTGGGTGAGCTGGCCCAAATCCTCCTGGCTTTTCCCATTTTTCCACCTTTCTTCCATGGTTTTGCGGGGAACAGGGTCCTGCGAGCCCCACGGCAGCGCTGGGAGCATCCAGCACCATCCGAGCCGAGAATGCCAGCGGATCCTGGAGCCGGGCACATCCCGCTGGAGCACAAAGGGCAGGCGCATCCCTTGGTCGTGGTGCCCCCAAATCCCGCAGGAATCAGCCCAGGCCGGAGGGGCTTTTCCTGGAGCCCCCCTGCTCCTCCCAGCTCTGCATTCCCACCGAGGCTCCAGAGGGGAATTTGGATGGAGGGCAAAAATGAGGAGGGGGATTTTCTATCCCCCCCCCCCCCAAAAAAAAAAACCCTCCTGGCAGAGCCGCCCTCCCTGAACTCCCATCAGTGAAACATCTGCAGAGAATTCCCGGCTGATCCTCGGCAGGCTCTGGGGTGCTGGAGCACGGCGAGGACTCGCAGGCGGTTGCACAAGGCGATGGCCCCTTTTCCTGCCGCTCCCACGGCTTCTCCCGGCTCCAGCAGCCTCTTCCCGAGCTCTAATCCACGTTCTCCCGCTCTGCTTCTGCCGGAGACCTTTGGAATCCGGCAGCTTTAGAGGGAAAGATTTCTCCTCACAAGGATCGCTCCGGAGCGTGCAGCTTCCCAGCCAGGAGCAAAGGGCTCTTCTGGCTTCCCGGGAATGATCCCAGATGGGAAGAGCTGGATGTTCTCTGCTCCAGGATCCTCACGGCGAGGCCACGCCGTGGAAAGCCCCGTGGTCACCCCAGCCCCAGGGCTCAGTCTGGGGGTGCAGTGTCCCTGCTCGGGGTCCAGCTCCTCAGCCTCGCCCTGCACCCACAGAGCCTTGGGGACACCCAGGAACGGGGGGACACCCAGGAATGGGGGGACACCCAGGAATGGGGGGCACAGGGTCCTGCTTCGATGCCAACCCCGCTGTGAGGGTGGGTGGGCCCCGGTTTGGATGCACCCCTGTCCCCCTGGAGGTCCCTGCTCCTCAGATCTCTCCGTGAGCCGTCCAGATGTCCAGCTGTCCCCCCAGCCAGGCTGGAGCCCTTCCCCCCCGCTCTGCACGGGGCTGTCCTCACTCGTGTCCCCACCCCGCCCCCAGAGCGCCCCTTTCTCTCTGCCCGAGGGC
Source organism: Corvus moneduloides (assembly GCF_009650955.1). NCBI lineage: Eukaryota > Metazoa > Chordata > Aves > Passeriformes > Corvidae > Corvus > Corvus moneduloides. The sequence continues at coordinate 3,730,127 of NC_045502.1, read as the reverse complement.
ACCGCCCGAGCCCCCCGACCCCTCTGGGAAGGGGCTCCCCCAACCCAGGGCTCAGCCCCCGCCTGCTCAGGCCTCTGTGCCCCCCTTTCCAAAGGCCTGGGGGGCACCCAGCGCCCCCCGGGCACCCCCCTCCCCTCGCTCGGGTCCCCTCATTCCTCCGTCCCCCCCGTTCCAGCCGGGAGCAGAGCGCTCCCCGGGGACCCCGAGCACCCCCGGCCCCGCGTCCCCCTGGAGCGAGGCTGTGCCAACCTTCAAGTCTCCCTCAGGGGCCGCCTGTCCCTTGTCCCTGTCCCCTGTCCCTGTCCCCTGTCCCTGTCCTCGCTCCGCCAGCCCAGGCCGGCTCCGCAGAGTTCTCCGGGCGCTGCAGCGAGCTGGGATCACACCCCGGGCACCCGGGAATGGCACCGGGAGCGCGACACGCCCGACCCGCCGAGGGAAAAACCCGAACATTTTCCATTTCCTGCCTTTTCACCCCAAACCCAGCGCGGGCTGGGGGTGCTCCCCTTTCCAGCGGCTCCTTCCAGAGGAGGCTGCGCTGGGAATGGGAGCGTTCTCCCGGCACAAAGCTCCTCGCTGAGCCGCCCGTGATTCCAGCGCGATCCGGGCGTGGGGACGGCGATTCCCCACGCAGACCCGCGAGCCACGAGCTCAACTTTCCCAGCCGAGTCTCCACGCCGCGTTCCCAACCTCTGGAATGGCGCGGGGTGGAGGGGGGGGTGGGGAGCAGCCAGGGTGGAGGGCAGCGGGAGACACGGGTGGGAGGGGGAAAAGGGGGGCAGATCTCCCCCGAAATGCAAATCCGTGCTGGTTTGGCAAGGGGAGAAGGGAAGGGAGACGGGCAGGGCTCGGCTGCTGGGTGATCCTGCCCGCTCCAGCCGCGGGGGCTGCCCCGAGGGGGCGGCTGGGCTTGTGTCCCCCCTGTCCCTCGTGTCCCCCTCCCCATTTTAAGTTGACAGGGAATAGGAAATGAAGTTCAGCCCCTCGCCGTGCCCCTCTCGTGCCGCAGAGCCGGTGCCAGCTCGGAGGGAGGGGGTCGCTCCCTGTCTCAGCCCCCGCAGCCCCTCGCCCCGGGGTGGGGGGGGGGACGCGCCACCTCGGCCAGGCGACAGCCGCCACCCCCCTCGGCACCCCCGCTGGGGCCACTCACCTACGAAGAGGACGATGCAGAAGGCGTTTGCCAAGATCATGATAGGAAATCCACGCGCTCCTCCACGTGTGCAAAAAATAAAAGGTTAAAAACCAGGCAAAAAAAAAAAAAAAGAGGGGAACGATAAAAAAAAAAAAAAATAATAATTCCCAAGGCGGCCAGGTAGATCCCAAATCCGGGGGGCTGGAAGCGAAGGGAAGCGGGGTGTGCTCCGCCCGGCGCGGAGCCGGGTCCTCAGCCGCTCGCCGCCTCCCGCATCCCCGCCGGGCTCGGCTGCGCGCTCCGGGCTCGGCGGCTCCGCGCTCCGCCGGGCTCCCGCCGGCTTCTGCCGAGCTCCGGCAGCCGGGGAGGGGGCGCGGCGAGGGGCGGCTGCGCTCCGCCGAGCCCCGGCGAAGGGGCAGAGCCGGCGGGGCCGCCGTCCCCTCCCCGCCCCTGCCCCCGCCCGCCCCTCCGCCGGGGCCGCCCTTCCGCCGCCCTTCCGCCCGGGGCAGGGCTCGGGGGGCTCGGTGCGGAGCCCCGGCTCCCCATCCTCGTGATCCTGCATCTCCTGGCTCCCTGTCTCGCCATCCATCCCTCCCTCGCTCCGCGGGGCTGCACCTGCCTGTCCCCTCCGGGGGACCCCCGGGGCTGCTGCAGAGACCCCCTCCCCACATTCCACCCCCAGGGCCCCCGCGCTGCTCCATCCATGAGGATGGGAGAGGAGGGAATGGGAAAGGGGCACCCGGGGGGCTCCAGGGACAAGGCGCCACATCCCTGGCTGGGTGACAGCCGTGGGAATGGGAAAGGGGGATGCGCTGGGTGGGAAAGGGTCCCTGGATGGGGGATGACCTTGGGAATGGGGAAAGGAGATGCTCTGGGGATGGCAGAGGGGGGCTCGTGGGCTGCAGGGACAACCCCTGGATGGGTGACAGCCATGGGAACGGGAAAGGAGGACCCGTGGGGCCGCAGGGGCACAGGGACAAGGTGCCACCCAGTGCCAGGGGGAGGGAGCCAGGAGACCCCACCCAAGCGGGGGCACCCAGCAGGTGCTGTGGCCTCCCCACTGCGGGGTCTGCGGGAGGGGTTGGACACCCATGTGTGACCCACCCTGCCCAGGGAACCCGAAATTCCCATCGGACACTCCTGGCACAGCACCCTGCTCATCCTTCCCGGCATCCAACCCCTCTGCCCCACAGCGGGAATGGGAATGGGGTCACCACCCCACTGCAGGGACACGGTGCAGCCTTCCCAGCTTCCTTCTCCTCATCCCCCCAGCCCCAGTGGGGTGCTGGAACTTCTCGCCCCTCTCTCTGTCCTTGATTTGGGGTCAGGACCCTACAAGCCCCAACAATGGGGAGCAGGAATGAGGAGAAGGAGGATGCTCCGCTTGGGTCACCCCAATAAAGGGCCTGGGGAGCCGGAGGGGACTTGGGGGCCCAGCGCTGGGGCTGCCCCCATTCCCACATCCCGGTGTCCCTTTGGAACGCTTCCCCTTGGCAGACAGCAGCGGGATCGCGCTGCTCCACCGGGAAAGGGTCGGGCGGAAAGGAAGGGGAGGATGGAAAGCAGCAGCTCAGAGCATCAGCGGGGCTTCCCGGCCACCAACACCCCGCCCGCCCTATCCTCCTCCTGCTCTCTGCTCTCCCTGCCGCGGCTGCTCCTTGGAAAGGAGAAGCTGCTCCTTGGCAGGATATTCCCGAGCTTCCACAGCTCCGAGGTGGAGCCGGCAGTGACCGGGGCATCTTTCATTTGGCCAGGTCTCGGCTGGTTCGTCGTTCTGGGTGTCACACCTGTCCCCCTGCAGCCAGGTTTCCCAAAAGTGCCATTCCCGGGATGAAGATCCCACTGTTCTCCCTGCCCTTTGTGCTCCGGTGGGATCCCAGCAGCAGGAAGGGCGGGAGCTGCTTCAGGCCGTGGACAGGTCCCTCTGCCTCCTCCTCAGGAAGGCAAATTCCTGCTCATTTCCTGCCTTAGTGGCCCCTCGGATCCAGGGAAAGGATTCCCTCTACCAGAGGAGGGATCTGCTCTGCTCTCCCAGCTCCTCGGCCTCTCCATTCCCTCCCTCTCCGCCCTTCTCAAGCTCGGGGCTGTGCCAGAGGGGACTCAGCTCCCCGCAAGGTGACACTTGGCTGGTTTTTGTCCCCGCAGCTGCTCCGGGAGGGAAGGGCACAGCCTCACCTGGGCTTTCCCTGGGTTTTATTCCCTCAGCCCCCGCCCCAGATCCTGCTGGTGGTGGGAACCACGGAATCCAGCGGGAAACGCCCCCCTCTAATTACCCGAGCACATTAATTAGCTCGGCCGCTGACGGAAGGGTGGGATGGGGGCCACGGGCAGCGCATCCCGCGGGGTTAATCCCGGAGCATTCCCACTGCGCATCCCCGCTCCGGCCTTATCAGGAGCAGGCAGCTACCTGGCCTCTCATTCGGGATTTATTCCGGTCGAATTTACAGCCTGGGAGCTTCTTAAACCAGGGGCAACATCCCGCTGCTCAGCCTCCCCCCCCGCCCCCATGCCGGGTTTTGGGGGAAGGGGAGGTTGGAGTCTCCTTCGGGATGGCGCAGGCAGCTCTGGGAGGGGGACAGCGGGGGACTGTCCCTTCCCAGCCATCCCAGCACAAAGAGGGCTCTGTCTGGAGCGGCTGGTCCTGCTCGGAGGGAGAAGGGAGGCACGGAGGGATTAGGGTGGGATGCAGAGGTTTTTGGGATCAAAGGAGACCGGCAAGACCTCATCGTCCCGGGGGAGAGGAGAGAGCACGGATAGAAATATTCAGGCTTGGAGGGGGGAAAAAAAAACCAAGAAAAACACAAGAAACTCCACAACTTTATTCCCAGGCTTTGTGGGATGACAACGTTGATCAGCAAAGCCGATTACAGGGACACCGCGCCAGCTCCCAGTGCTCCCAGTGCTCCCAGTGCCTCCAGGCACCCCTGGAGCGAGGGTGGCACAGACGGGTGGCTGCTGCTCTCTTCCACTTCCAAAGGATCCCGCTCCTGAGGGCTCCAGCATTCCCTGGGGAGCGGAGACCACTCCCCGGGCTTTGTTCCCGCACAGGAGTTGATAGATGGGACCGGAGGATTCCTCCCCTCCTTCCCTTTAAGTCCCATTAATATGGGCTGGATTTGTTCGCCCTCCCGACTCCGGGCTTTAATTCCGCGAGGCGTTATCACATTAGTGGGAGTCAAGGTTGTTACCGTGATGGATTAGGCATTAACGCTCTAATCCACGGGGGCAGCGCCGGCCTCCGAGCTCTCCCTGCCCGCTCCTCATCCCGACAGCACCGGGAAGAGCCTCAGCACCTCGCAGGACCCCCGGCTCTGCGATGGTTTGTCCGCCCCAGGGACACCTGGATGAGGAGAGGGGACATCCCCACCGGGATGCTGCTTCCCCTTCCAGGAAATGCCCCATTTCAGGCATCTGCAGCAGCCTGAGCCCCAAATGGGGGTTTTTAACACTTATGGGAGTTTTTAGGGTCTCAGGCATGGCTGGAAGGCGGGACCTCACCTCTGCTCCGGGGCTCCTGAATCCCAGGGGTGGAGAGGGACCAGCGCATCGCCCCCCTGAGCTGCAGCTCCCAGTCTGGGGCCGAGAATTCCCAGATCAGGGCTTTGCCGTCCCGGGATGTGCAACAAACCGAGCCCCCTCTGCTTAATTCCCTTTGGCTCCAAAACCCTGGAATTTTCCCCATTATGGAACCACAGCTTGCTTTATTTGGAAAGGACCTTAAAGCCCATCCAGGGCCACCCCTCCCATGGGCGGGGACACCTCCCACTGTCCCAGGGTGCTCCAAGCCCCGTCCAGCCCGGCCTGGAATCCGTTTCCTGCCCTTGCAGATGCGACTCCAATATTTTACCATTTTTTTTTTACTTCGGGCAAGGTTCGCCCCAGCCCCGGCTGTGCGGAGGGCACGGCGGGGTCACTGCGGGCACAAGGACACCCTCGGGGACATTCCGCGTCCCTCCCCCTTCCCAGAGCTCCTCCGCACTTCCCGCTGCCGGGGAAGCCCCGCATCCTCATCCTCCCTCCCGCTCCGGGCCTGGCCGGGCTTTTCCGCTCCGGGAAGGGATCCCGGGGGGCCGAACCCGCGGGGCCGTCGGGGCTCGGCCCGGCCCAGCCGCTCGCACTTCCCGCGGGTGAATCCTTGGGATCGCGTTCCCAGGGCTGCTGACAGCGGCCGGCTCGCGGCCACGGGCGATGGGAGTCCTTGGAACACCCCGACGCTGATGGACCCCGACAGCTCCACGCAAAGCAGAGGCTATTTTTGCCCTCGCTGCTGTTTTCTGAACTGATTTTGCCTCTTTAACCTCTGCCGGGGAATCCAACCCCTTCCCTGCTGCTTCCTGGCGGCTCGGGAATCTCGGGGAAAGGAGCGGAACCGGGATTAAACGAGGCTCGGCTGACTCTAAACCCCCTCTGGATGAACCCCAGGGCTGGTGGCAGCATCCCGGTGGCTCCGCCTCGCCCTCCCCTCCTTTTGTGGCTGTGAGAGCACCTCGGAAACAGCGTCAGCCCGACCGATCCCATCCCAGCTCCGTCCTGCTCGGGAGAGCGCGGTGGTTCGGGATTCTCCCTGCCCAGGGAATGCTCCGGCGCGGGGCCCATCCGGCTCTGATCCATGCCGAGAGCGTGGCAGGCCCTGCCCTGCCAGGGATTCCCAAACCAGAGCCAGGTTTATCCCTAAAATCCCACCTCTGCTTCCAGGAGGCCGGGGACAACGGCAGATCCCACAGATCCCGGCGTATCCCAGGATTCTGGCTGCAAACCGGGACGGTGCCGCCAGCGATGCTGCCCGGGGAAGCTGCAGCCGCCCCATTCCTGCCGCTGAATTTTTGGGAGTTGGCGGTGACCTGCACATGGCAGAGGCACTCAGCGGTGGCCCCGGCGAGGGACAGAGCCGGTGCCACCCCGCTCTTGTCGCTGAGTTTTTGGGAGTTCGCCGTGACCCGCACATGGCAGAGCCACCGCGCTGGTGGCCCGGGGGGGTTCAGGCGCGGCCCCTCGCTGCGGGCCGCACGGAGCGGAGCTGTCACCTCTGCTGCTCTCACACCCGTCAGCCTCGGCGGCCCCAAATCGCAGCTGACATTTCCATCCCAGCCCTCGGCACCTGAGCCAGGCGCCGGCGCTGCGAGGGGAGCGCTTGGGAATTTTCTGTGCGAAGGAACAGATTCCTGCTCGCTCCTCGCTCTCTCCTCGGTGTCCGAGCGCGGCTCCAGCCCCGGAGCCTCACGGGGGGAATTACCGGGAATGGCAGCACAGGAGCAGCCGGGATTTTGGCTCAGGAGCCTCGTGCGGTGGACTGGAAGAGCTTCCGTGGGCAACCAGAGTGTTCCCATCAAATGGAGGGCACAGGGATGGAGGAAAAGGAAAGGGAATTGTTCCCATCGGATGGGGGGGGTGCAGAAAAGGAGATGGAATTGTTTCCATCTAATGGAGAAAATAGGGATGGAGGTAAAGGCAGAGGGAATTGTTCCCCCCAAATGGAATGAACGGGGATGGAGACAGAGGGAATTGTTCCCATCGGATGGAGGGAACAGGGATAGAGCCACAGGAGAGGGAATTGTTCCATGGGAATAAGGGCACAGGGATGGAGGCACAGGAGAGGGAATTGCTCCTTGGGATGAAGGGCACAGGGATGGAGGCAGAGGGAATTGTTCCCATCGGATGGAGGGCACAGGGATGGAGGCACAGGAGAGGGAATTGTTCCATGGGATGAAGGGCACAGGGATGGAGACAGAGGGAATTGTTCCCATCGGATGGAGGGCACAGGGATGGAGGCACAGGAGAGGGAATTGCTCCTTGGGATGAAGGGCACAGGAATGGAGGCACAGGAGAGGGAATTGCTCCTTGGGATGAAGGGCACAGGGATGGAGGCACAGGAGAGGGAATTGTTCCATGGGATGAAGGGCACAGGGATGGAGACAGAGGGAATTGTTCCGTGGGATGGAGGGCACAGGGATGGAGGCACAGGAGAGGGAATCGCTCCATGGGATGAAGGGCACAGGGAAGGAGGAAAGGCAGAGGAACAAGAGGGGCTTTGCAGACGCCCGGGAATGACGCGGGAACAGCCGGGGAACGGGGCCGCTTCCAGAGTCACGCACTCAGCCCCGGTCGGGGAATGCAGCAAATCGAGTTTCACTAAAAGCTCGGGAGCCGGGGCTGGGCGGCCGCTCCCGCTCCCCGCTCCCCGGGAATGAGGTTTCCGTGCACTCCCGGGATGTTAAGTGAGTAATTGCCGCGCTCTGCGGCGGCCGGGGAGCGCTGGCCTGGCCCTGGCATCCTTGTCTGGCGCTTCCCGAGCCTCCACGGCTCCAGAAGAATGGCAGGGCCGGGAAACATCAGGAAAAGCATTAAATTCCTGTGTGCCAGCAGAGGAGGCCCAGGATGGACGTGCCCTCATTCCTTGGGGTGCCAGGAGAGGATCCCCACCCCATGAAAAGTGGGAATTGGATGTTAGAAATTCTTCGCTGTGAGGGTGGGGAGGGGCTGGGATGGAATTCCCAGAGCAGCTGTGGCTGCCCCTGGATCCCTGGCAGTGCCCAAGGCCAGGTTGGATCAACTTGGGATCGTGGGAGGTGTCCCTGCCCATGGCAGGGGATGGAATGGGATGGTTTTAATCCCCTTCCATGCTGAACCATTCCACGATTTCCATGGGTGCCGCTTCCCAGCGCAGTGTCTGGCAGCCTCCCACCTCCCCGGCAGCCTGGCACAGCCCCACCCGCGGCTGCCGGGCTGGGAAGGGAGCGAGGAAAACCCCCCCGCGCGCGTGTCAAACCGGGATGGGCGGGAGCTGGGATCGCGTCCCTGCCGCGGGAAAGGCTGAGGCGGGAGGTGCCACCCCGGTGTGAGACATCACAGGGGACAGATCCTGGGAAAACATCGCGGGAGGTGCCACCGCGGGAGGTGCCACCGCCACTCCCGGCTCCGCTGGCACCGCTCGCCCCCGGGGCCCTTGGCATGATCCCCAAATGCCTCGGCTCCTTGGATTGTCTCATCCCCTGCTGTGTCAGCAGGAGTATTTATGGCTCCGCTCCGCTCCCAGGCGGCGGCAGGAGCAGCATTCCCGGGATCTGATCTCTTCCCGTCCCCCCAGGCTCTCCCACCTCGGCCAAGCCCCTCTCAGCCGCTTTTTCTCCCCAGCGAGCCCCGCGTTCCGCGTGGAAAAAGCTTGCCGGGGCCTGGAGGCAGCTCTGGAGATGGGAATTCCGTGGGGACACGGCCGAGGGGGTGGCGGAGCCCCGGAGCGCAGGGATGAGGTCAGGGCTCTCCAGCTGGGATTTGCCGCTTCTCTTTTCCTCGGCGCTGGAATCCCTTAATTAGGGATATTTTGGTGCTGGAATCCCTTAATTAGGGATCTTTTGGTGCTGGAAGTCAGGACGGCGGCTCCCGGTGGGAGCTGGGGCGGCTCAGCAGCTCCGCCAACCCCGCGCGACCCCGTCCTTCATTAAAATAGGGTTGGGTTATGGGGGAAAACACGGAATTTAATGAGGCTGATCCCATCCTCAGCGCGGGCACGGCGTGGGGCTGCTCCTCTGGGGTTTGCTGGTCCATCCTCTTCCTCAGGGAGACAAATTCCTGTGGCTGGGGGAGGTTTTCCTGCTCCTCAGGCCGCTCCCAAGGGTGGTCACAGGGAAGAGAATCCACCGGGAAAAGCAAGATAGCGACGGGGAGCTGGGCTGGGCACGGGGATGCTCCAAGAGCCCAAGGAGTCCATGCACGGCTCCATCCCCTTCCCAAATTCATCCCCGTTCCCGTCTCCGTCCGGGGCGGCGGGCAGGGAATCCCCGTTGGAGAAGCCGTGGGAAATCCTTCCCTTTCCGCAGAGCAAATCCTCCACATCCCGGACGGACACGGTGGGAAAACCGCAATTCCCGGTCGCCCCCGGGTTCCTCTGAGGAACATTCCAGGAGGACAAGAGGGTGCAGAGAACAACGATAATATTCCAAACAATCCAAACCCTGCTGGAAAAGCGGATCCTGCAGCTCAAAGCCGGTCTCCCTCGGGAATGACACTTCCAAAACCTCAAACCTGGCTTTTCCAGGAACTCCCTTCCAAAGGAAAACTTGGGGGTCTACTTGTAAGTCAAAAAATAACAACATGCAAATGAGGGAAGCAAATTCCCTGCTCCCTGTGGCTCCCAGGATGGCGTTTCCATTGGAACTGGAATCCAGACATGGCCCTGCTGCCTTCACCCCCTCCCCAGCCCGGGGGGAATGGGGTGGGATTGATTAGAAAAGCCAGAGCAGCTTAATTGAGCTTCCGAGGCTGCTGCCGGCACAAATTGGATGTGCCCAGCTCCGAATCCAGGCCGATCCCGGCTCCTCCTGCGCATACGGAATCTTCATTTAGGCAACGGCTCCTGCCAATTAACTCAGGACCTCTCATTAGCGCCCTGGCATTGATTGCCCTGCCAGGCTCCCCCCGGAGCCGCTGGAACGAGCCTGGAAGTGGATTCGGATCCTGCGGTTCCACGCTGTGTCCAGAGGCAGAATCCCCTCTCTCCATCCTCGCGGGATCGGGGAATCATTTAGCTTGGAAAAGATGGAATCCAACCATTCCTCCCTCTTCCCCATGGTCCTTCCTTCCTTCCTTCCTTCCGAATTCCGAATTCCGAATTCCTTCCTTCCGAATTCCTTCCTTCCGAATTCCTTCCTTCCGAATTCCTTCCGAATTCCTTCCTTCCGAATTCCTTCCTTCCTTCCGAATTCCTTCCTTCCTTCCGAATTCCTTCCTTCCTTCCCCCCTCCCTCCATTCATCCATCCATCCATCACCTATCCATCCCTCTGTCCATCCATCCATCCATCACCTATCCATCCCTCTGTCCATCCATCCATCCATCCATCACCTATCCATCCCTCTGTCCATCCATCTCTGTATTCCCTGGATCCATCCATCCTTCCATCCATGGATCCATCCACCCATCCATCCTTTATCCATCCATCCCTTCATCCATACATCCCTCCCTCCCTCCCTCCCTCCTTCCCTCTCTCCATCCTGCTTGTCCCAAGCGCATTCCAAGGGCCCAGTTGGGGTCCCCTCCCCTGCCTGCAGCTCCAGGACTTTGATCCCAATCCCTCCTGCTTGTCCTGGAATGGATAAACTGGGAGCCTTGGAGCGAGCTGGGGGTGGCCGCACCGCGGGCAGGGGCTGGCAGCTCCTGGGAGGGTGGCAGCGATGGGGACAGGCCCCGGGGGTGTCCCCAGCAAGGGCAGAGCCCCGCTGGAAGCGGCTCCAGCTGCCTCGCTCCGGGTAATATCTCCCGATGATTTCCCTGCAGCGCTCGGAGGCTGCGGAGTAATCGAATTAGGCAAATATTATGGGCTGGAAAATGGGCAGATAAGTGGCTTAAAGTGATCGAAATGACCTGGAGGTGCCCATGCAAATGGTCTGGAAAATATCCTGGAACAGCCCCGGGCACGCGGCTCCCGGGAGCCGGAATTCCAGGAACAGAGGGGCTCACTGAGCCTCTGTCCTGGTCCTCTGGGGGGGATCAGCCCTGGGACCCCCCCTCCCCATCCCCGGGCACAGAGAATTCCACCCAGCTCTGGAAATGCCTTGGGGGTTCTACTGCTGGGATGGTTTCCCCCCCCCCCCGTCCATGGATTCCACTGCCCAGGGATGTTAATAGGGTCGGGCTCAGCCAGACACCACATCCCCATCTCCAACCCAGCCTGCAAATCCGTGGGACAGAGATCCAGACAGGGAGAGGGGGATCAATATGGGATGGAGCGGGCTGAGAGCCGAGACCCCCGCGGAGCCCCGGGGTGAGGGAAACAGGGCAGGAGGAATTCCAAGCACATCCCAGGATGGGGCTGGAAGCTGTTTAAATCCCCTCCGCGCAGGTGGGGGAGCCTGGAGCGGTGGAAGGAGGCGTTAAAAATATTCCTTCTCCCGGCGTGGAGCAACGACAGGAGACAGAGCCGTCAATCCCCGCTGTCCCCGGGGAGGTGGCACTGCCACCCCCTGCGAGGTGGCACCAGCAGAGAGGCCTGGAGGAGACCTTTTCCCTCCCTGCTGTGCTGGAAATCAGGAGGATCCTCCCCCCTCCACCGCTGGAATTGGGAGTGGAGCAAAACCAGCGGTGGCTGGAGACGTGTGTGTGACAAAGGCTGCTGTCACCCGCCGGGGCCAGCCCTCGCCGCGACCAATTTTCCTGACAGCATCCCCTGCTCCACGCTTTTTTTTGTGGCTGGAGCATCCAGGCAGCAATCCAGAGGCTGGCAGGTGGCTCAGGTGGGAGCCTGGAGATTTGCCTGCATCCCAAAACAGCAATTCCAGCGTCCCGCTGGAGCGGGGCACAGCCAGGGCAGAGCGTCCCTGCTCGCTTCTGGTTTTTTTTGGGATACCCCACATTCCCGGCACAGCCAGGGCAGAGCGTCCCTGCTCGCTTCTGGTTTTTTGGGATATCCCACATTCCCGGCACAGCCCAGAGCTTCCCAGGCTGTGTCCCAGCGCACTCCAGTCACCCAGGAAGGATCCCGGCCTCACATCTGGAATCCCTGCATTTCCGTAATGATAATTAACCTGGAAGAGCTTCCACGGAATGGGATGGGGTTGTGCCGCTGGATTTCTCGCCTTTTAGGGGAAACAAAACCCACCCGAAACTGATTTTTTTTAAAAAAAAGGCAGAAAGGATCCATAGTCCAAAGTGCTTGGAGAAGCAGCTCTTGAAGGAGATTGACTTTGACAGCCCAATAAACGTCGGCTCCTGACGGGCCCCGGCTCCGGGATGAATATTCCCAACTTTAATTGGAGACATGGTGCTCCCATTACCCGGGACAGCGAATTCCGCCTCCCATTGATAAAATCATCGGGTTTTAGGCCTCTAATTGATGGCCACGCTGCTCTTCCCCCGGAGAATCGGCTCCCGCAGCCTGGCAGGGCTGCAGAGGAGCTTCGGAGGGGGATGGAAAGGTCCCAGCGCTGCGTGGGGCGCTGAGAGACCCCCAAACCCTGCAGGATCCCTGTCTGCTTCCAAGGAGGAGGAAAAGGAGGAGGCAGGGCCTGCCAGGAGGGATGGGAGGAGAAGCGGGAGGCGGGGAGAGGGGAGCGAGCGGATAACATCTCCCTGCCTGCCTGGCGTTATCCTGCCGGATTTAGGGAGGCGGATTTCGGTCCCGCTCGGAGCGGCTGCCACAGCCCCGGCGGCGCTGACAGGAGCAGATTAGAGGAGCTGAGCCGGGACCGGGCTGGAGGCTCCCACCTCGCCTCCATCGGTGCGGGGAAAAGGGGATTTGAGATCTGGAAGGGAGCGGGAAAAGCGGGCACTGCCACCCGGGGCGCGGCGATTCCTCTTCACCCTCTCATTCCCAAATGCAAGAGGAACTGGATCAGCCACCCAGGAGCTCTGCCAGGAGACGGGAGGGGGAAGCGGCCGCTGTTTCTCCGGGCTAATGGTCCAGATTTTGTTTCCTCTCTCCATTTTCCCAGCTAAGAGCCCATCCCAGGCTCGCCGATTCCTCTCCTGGCTGCTCCCGCCAGCGATTATTCCCCGTAATTTACATTTAATGATAAGGCTGGGGCTGGATGTTGGGAAGAGATGTCACACAGGGGTGGTTCAACAGCGACAGGAGAGGAAAAAGGGGACGGAGGAAGGGGTGAGACAGGAATCCAGGTGGCAGCACCCTGTGGAGCATCCATGGGATTGTCACCCGCAGCTAAACTGGTGCCACATCCACCCCATCCCCCGCCCCAGTACTACCAGGAGCTTGCCAGCAAGGCAGGGCTCATCATTAATGATTTATCCTTAATTAGGCTGTTCTGGCCAGCGCGAGCATCCCCTGGCATCCTCGGCACCGAGATGTCTGGGAACAACAGGCACTGGCAAGAATTCCCACCTCTTGCTCAGGTAGCGTGGAAATAATTACACGGCGGCTGCGGGAGCTCGGCTTTCGTGGGTTTGTTTTGTTCATCAGGCGCCCGATCCCAAACGCTGCAAACCCAAGGACCCACAGAAACAGGGATTGGGGGAGCGCAGATCCCAGGGGAGGCTTTGCACCCCTCAAAAAACCCCTCTGTGGGAACCGGGGGCGTTCAGCACCCCCGAGATGGAGCAAAACCCCCCCAGAACGCGGGCTGGGAGCTCCGGGGGGAGGTTCAGACCCGAAATGTTGGGAAATGAGGGGGAAAACACCCCAAATTTTGCCGTCAGCCCCCCGCGCCTGGCAGGAGCCGGCAGAGGCTTTGCCGAGCGCCGAGCGCGGTTTGTCTGCAGTCACTAATGACTGCTCTGATTAATTGCAGGGAGGTGACACCGGCGCTGCTGCCACCGCTGAGGAGCCCTTCGGGGAGCGGGGTCACATTGGCAGCGCTGCTGGGAGGGCTCTGCAGCGGCAAGGGATGAACCGGGAGCATCCCAGGCCCCGGCTTGGGATTCCACAGGTCCCGGTGCCAGCTTTGCATTGGGACACCCCTAACCCCAGCGCGGGGTGCCAGGCCAGCGGTGCCACAGGATCCCTTGGATTGGGAGCATCCCAGTTCCCAGCATGGATTGTCACACGTCCCCGTGCCAGCTTTGCACTGGGAACATCCCAGTTCCCAGAACTGGGTGCCAGGCCAGCGGTGCCACAGGATCCCTTGGATTGGGAGCATCCCAGTTCCCAGCATGAATTGTCACACGTCCCCGTGCGAGCTTCGCACTGGGAGCATCCCAGTTCCCAGCATGAATTGTCACACGTCCCCGTGCCAGCTTCGCACTGGGAGCATCCCAGTACCCAGTATGGATTGTCACACGTCCCCGTGCCAGCTTCGCACTGGGAGCATCCCAGTCACCATCACGGAATTCCAGAGGTCCCCGCTGCCCTGGGAACATCCCTGTCCCCAGGATTCCAGGCCCGCGCAGGGTCAGCGGCTCCGAGGCCCCGCGGCAGAGCTCGGGAGCCACCGTGCTGCTGGAGGCAGCAGCTCTCCCGCAATTCCCGCTCCAGCGGCAGGACCTGGCGAGCTCCCGCCTGTTCGAGGCCATCAGCGGAGCCACGGCTCGCCCTGACAGTCCCCGACCTCCGCGCCGAGCCCTGGCCCGGCTCCAGCCGCTGGAATTATTATCCTGCCTCCCGAGGCTCCCAGGAGCGGCAGCAGCAGAGTGCGGCTCAGCCCTGGTCCCGCTCATTTGGGAGCAGGAGGGGGTTCCTTGCAGGACCCGCCCCCATCCATGGCTCTCCAGCAGATCTGGGATCCTGGGGGGCTCCGGGGCTCCTTCCCCCCCTCCCAGACTTGTGACATCTCCCTGGAAGATCCTCCTCTTCCAGCGGAACCAGTGTGGCTCTCCAGCAAACCCGGGATTTTGGGGGTCTCCTTTCGTTCCTCCAGGGATCTGAGGGTCCTTTCAGCGCTCCGGGGTTCCAGGGTTCCTTTAGCCCCTCACAAACCTGTGACATTCTCCTGAAATATCCTCCTCTAAACCAGTCTGACTCTCCAGCAAACCCGGATTCTGGGGGTCTCCTTTCACACGCCCCCCCCCGCCCCAGGATCTGGGGGTCCTTTAACCCCTCCCAACCCTGCTCCAACTCCCTGGCAGCCCCTCCCATTCCAGCACAACCCCGCTGCCCTCCCACCCTTCTCTAGAGCCCCAAACCCTCCCCGCACGGAGCTCAGCGAGGCGGGGACAGCGCGGGGGGAGCACTCGGTGGCCTTGAAACCCCCCGAAGCAGCCCTGCCGAGCATCCGGCGGGGCCGGGCGGCGGAGCAGCTCCTGCGGGTGACAGGTTTATGCAAGATGAGTTATATAAGCCGCGCCGAGCCCGAGTCAGCCGTAATGAGCCGCTTGTGAAATCTTGCACCGATCTGTGTCAGTGCCCTAATCGCGGGCGACAGCCGGGCTCTGCGGCTGCTTGGAGATGATAATATTAATGTCACGAAGCATCAAGCGCAGGATGCGCCTTTCAAAGGGGGGATTACGCTCCTCGCCGGCGAAAAGGAAACAGCCCTAATCTTCCCTGCCGCATCCCGGGCGCTGCCGGGGGCCCGCGGGAGCAGCCGCGGGGTGCGGCGGTGGAGGAAAAAAGCAGCAGGGTGCAGCTTGTCCGCCGTGTGAGCACCCTAATCCTGCTCCAAACCCCATCCCTGCTCGCCTTTTGCCCCATTCCTGCATCCCACATCCCCTCCCCGCATCCCCGCCCCGCAGGAGCGAGCTGGGGCCGAGCGGTGAATTCAGGTGCGGCCGCCAGGCTCCCTTTGTAATTCCAGCAGCTTTTCCCCGGCTGCGGGTGCCGCTGCCGATCCGGAATTGATTAGCATGCATTCCGCTCTCGTCTGGGATGCGGGGGGGAGGCCGAGCTGTCAGGCAGCGCAAACAAACAAACTCCGGCGGCAGAGGGAGGTTGAGGATCCGGAGGGATGCGAGAACCCTGCTGCAGACGGGCGGAAGCGCCGGGCCCGCTCCGGGTGGGAAAAAGCCCTCAAGGATCCCATTTTTCTTCGTGGTTCACCATTTTCACGGCTCACGAGGCTCGGACAGGCTGGCGGTGCCTTTAGGCTTTCCTCCTGTCCCGGAGGGTGACACCAAAGGGTGACTGTGGGTACCTGGGGTCATTCTTGCCCGCCCTGCTGATGGGAGCTCAGCTGGGAGCAGATTTTCATCCCAAATCCCACCTCTGGGACACGCAGTTGGGGGCACGGAGGAGTTGGGGAGGCATTAAAAGCCCAGTGTGGGGGTTCAGGCTGATTTTGGACTTTGTGGGGTGTGAAATGAGGGGTTTGGCGGTTTTCCCCCCAGTTTTCCAAAGGAAATCGCTCCCAACACAGGTGAATGCTCTTTGCCACCAGCCCGGGAGGGTTTGTTTGAAGCCGTCTCCTCTCGTGCTTTGATCTTTGCTCTCGAAATCCTGGAATTCCCAATCCTGGCCCTGTTGGACGCAGCGGAGAGGGGGAAAGCTGTGGGATTGTTGGGTTTGGGGGGATGTGGAGACGCAGCAACAGCAGCGGGAAAATGGAGCAAGAACAGAGCAGATCCCCTTGAGGGGGATTTGGGATCAATATTCCAGGAGGAAGAAGCGCAGCAGCCCTGGAGAGGGGGGTCAGGGGAGCACTCAGCCAGGGCAGGAGGAAGGGCCGGGCCCGGCCCTAACGGGACTTTGGGGACGGAAAAGAGATGACGGCTGCAATTATGGGATGTGGGTTAAAGTGTAATGGGGGCACTGCACTCTCCGGGAAAAACGGGAATCGGCTCCTTGGGAACGGGCCTGGAAGGGGAAAAGCCAGGCGGTGGAGCCTGGGGATGGGAATATTGGGACAGCTCTGCTGTTTCCGGCAGATCCGGCTGATTCCGCTCCTTTTCTGGGCTCTCCTCATCCCCACGGAGCACGAGGGGCTCCATCCATGGGGTACCCAAACCTCGGACACGGCGGTGTCCCAGGGCGTGGACGGGGCTTGGAGCAACCTGGGATAGAGGGAAGTGTCCCTGCCCGTGGGATTTCGGGTCCGTGCTGTGAATTCGTGGTTCTCTTCCCCATTTCCCCTCGGCTCTGGAGGCTGCGTGCTCAGGGAACAGGGTGAGGATGATGAGAACACGAATTCCATTGGCACGGGGCCAGGAGAGCCGGGCTAATTGGAAACAGACGGGAGTCTGGGGTGTCCATGAGCTCGGAATGATGGAAAAGTGGATCTGTGAGTCAGTGATTGGGTTTTTAACTCGATTACTGCGGGTGCTGATGCACAGACTCATCCCGACACCCCCGGCTCCCTCAGGAGCAGATCCGCAAGGAGGAGCCCAGAGCTGCCCTTCCCGCCCTGCCAGGCTCCTCCATCCTGGTCCTGGTCCAGACAGGGTCAGCATTCCATGACCCGGGAACTCCGCTCCCTTCCCTGGGCGCTCCTCGCCCCAAAACAGAGCCAGGGGCGCTCAAAACCTCACTCGTGCTGTTTCCCACTTTCCCTGGGTCGCATCTTCCCAGGAAGAGCCGGAGCTGGAGCGAGGTCGCTGCTGAGCCCTATGGGATGCCGGGGAGAGCCCGAAAGGTCGGGAGCTGCGGCCGCGCTCCATAAATCCCGCGGAGACGATGGACTTGCTTCATCTCCATTATCGCTTCCTTATGCACAAACGCACGGCAGCGCTGCGGCCGTGAATCATCTCCCGGCTGGGTCAGCAGGATCGGGAGCTGCTCCACGGATCAGCCTCTCCACGCCCTCTTTTCCTCCCGGGAAATCTGGGATCGGGGATTTTGGAGCCCCACACCTCGGGCATTTGGTGCAATGAGTTCCCCCCCATCGTGCTCAGCCCAGCGCTGGGGCAGAGCATCAGATCCTTCAGGCTCCAAACATCCCGGGATCCCCCCTGGAAGGGCCGGGAGCCGAGGAGATCCAGGGAAAAGGCTCCATCCCGAAGCTGCCGCAGCTTCCGCTCCTTTCATGCCCCGATATTTCTCCGGGGTTGTGCTCAGCTCCTCCTCCTCCCCATTATCCCCCCAATGTTTATTTTATGGGACCGCAACCCCGTCCTGTGCTGAGCTGGGGAGGTTTTCCCGGCCTGTATCCAGGGTGAGGGGCAGGATGCGGCTGGAACCGCCCCATCCCGCCCCATGGATCTGTCCTCTCCACAACCCCACATTCTGCTCCTCCCAAACCCTCTTCTTCCTCCTGTTCTTCCTCATTTTTCTTAAACCCTCCCCGCTGAGGCAGCCCCGGGTGGGAAACGCCGGGTCCTGGCATTCCAGAGTCCTGGAGGAGCCGGCACATCCCGGGGGAGGACACGGGGGGTGCCAGAGGTGCCCTGGGCAGCCCCTCCCCAGCCGGGCCCCGCTCGGGGCGCTGGGGCAGCGGCGACCGCTGGTTTTAATTAAAAATTAAAATTAAAGTGAAAATGAAGCGCTGCCCGCAGCTCTGGGACACAACGGCTCCGTCGCCAGGTGTCGGCTCGGCTGGCAGGGCTGGAATTCAGATGCCGATGTTGTTCTTTCCCTGGCACGGAGCAGCTCCTTCCTCCTCCTTCCTCCTCCTCCTCCTCCTTCCTCCTCCTCCTCCTCCTCCTCCTCCTCATCCTCCTCCTTCCTCCTCCTCCTGCTCTTCCTCCTCCTCCTCCTCCTTCCTCCTCCTCCTCCTCCTCCTCCTCCTTCCTCTTCCTCCTGCTCTTCCTCCTCCTCCTCCTCCTTCCTCCTCCTCCTCCTCTTCCTCCTCCTCTTCCTCCTCCTCCTCCTCCTCCTCCTCCTCCTCCTCCTGCCCTCCCAGCACCCCCGTGCCCGCAGGGACGCGCAGCGCTTCCACCCCGCCCTTCCCAGGGCTCCGGATCTTCGCAGGACCCTGGATCCCATCTCTCCATGCTGCAATCTTCCTGCCGGTGTCAGCCCAAGCCCTCATTAAGCGCCGCGTCCCCGCTGGAATAATTAATGACTCCTATTTATAACGAGCGCTCGCCCCTGCCCTTGACAGAGCCCCGGCTGCTCCCGCGGCCGCTGACACGGAGCTATTTTTACCCCTCTTCCCTGGAGAGGTTTCGCTCCCGATTCCAGCTGTGGGATTTAAAGGGACGCCGATGCTCCCGCCGCCCCCTTCCCGGAGCTCCAGGGGGATGAGCGGCGTCCCGGCAGGGAAAAGGCTCCGCGATTCCCTCGGATCGGGGAGTGGGTCTGGGTGCGGCAGGGGATGCTCCGTGCGGGAGGATGGGGGGTTGTTAATCCAGAGGGGTCGTGTCGATCCAGCCCTCCCAAGGAATTCCGTTTATTGCTGTCACTAAAAGATGGAGAAGAGCGGGATGCAGGGAAACCCGCGGGAGCAGCTGGGCAAACTCTTCCCAAGGAAAAAGTCCTGCTGGAAGATGTGGATGTCCGAAGGAAAATCCCTTTTGGGGAGGATCTGTGTCCAAATGAGTCCCTGATGCTCTGAATCCCCTTTTTTCCCTGGATATCTGCTCCTGCCCAGGGTC
Source organism: Corvus moneduloides (assembly GCF_009650955.1). NCBI lineage: Eukaryota > Metazoa > Chordata > Aves > Passeriformes > Corvidae > Corvus > Corvus moneduloides. The sequence continues at coordinate 3,711,152 of NC_045502.1, read as the reverse complement.
AGGACACCGGGCTGGGCCTGCCGGGATCGGTGCCAAGGGATCCCGAGGCACCGGCTCCCGCTTCCCGGGAGAAATAGAACCCATCCTTCACTTCCACACCAGCTCTTTGGGATGCGGCTGCTGTGAATCCAGGAGGAAAAGCTGCTCTGAACTCTCCCTGTGATTCCCACGGCTCCGGAAGAGCAGCAGAATTCCTGTGCTCCCCAGCCTGGGTGCCAAAGCGCTCCCACAAACTTTGGAAATCCATGAGTCCAGCAGGGAAACGCCTCTCTGGGCAGGGCAGGAAGGAAAACGATCCAGCTTTCATGGGAATATAAATCCAGGGAATCTCAGCAGGGGGCTGAGAGGGGCAGGGAGAGCTTCCAGCATCCCACGGGATGCTGGTGGGATCTGCTGGGACAGCAGTGCCGGCTGGGGACAAAACCGTCCTCAATTAACTTGGGAACAAAACCTTCCTTAATTAACTTTTATTAGCACGTTTATCCTCCCATAACACACGCTGCGATATTCCTTATCAATCCGTGGGGATCCTCCCGCTCTCGGAGCCGCCACATCCCTGTCCCTGCCTGTGGGGACACCGGGATGTGCCCAGGTGGAGCGCGCAGGGTTTATTTTTACTAAAAGCCGCTGCCGGTCACCCTGGGCCGCGCTCCTGCTGCCATCCAGGCATGGAATGTCCCCTTCCCTCATCCCTGAGCGCTCCGGAGCGGCGGCAGAGCCCGGCAGGAATCATTCCCAAGGCAGGTTGAGCCATCTGGATGGGATGGGCCCTTCTGGCACGGCACGGGGGTTGTTAACACACAGCATATGCTCGCTTGGAAATTAATAATAATTTTCGGCTCTCACCAGCTGCTGGTAATTGGCTCCCCCTTCGCAGGGAGCAGCAGGGTGGAAATTCCGCCGCTTCCCGGCTCTAATGAGACGGATCCCAGGAAAGGTGGCGGCTCCGTGTGCCCCGTGCCACCGGGATGGGCACACGCGGGCACAGGGATCCCCTGGGGAAAGCTGGGCAGGGGCACGGAGGGAGCAGATCCCACCTGGATGGGAAGGGCAGCATGAAAATGCTGGAATGGTTTGGGTGGGAAGGGACTTTAAAGCTCATCCCGTTCCAACCCAAAGCATTCCAGGATTCTGTTCTCCCATCCCTCTGTGGGTGCTGCGGGAACAGCCCTGGACACAGGGAATCTGCTGGAGTGCCAGGACACAGGGATATAGATGGGATATTGGGAAGGAATTCCTGGCTGGGAGGGTGGGGAGGGGCTGGGATGGAATTCCCAGAGCAGCTGTGGCTGCCCCTGGATCCCTGGAAGTGCCCGAGGCCAGGCTGGAGCAGCCTGGGACAGTGGGAGGTGTCCCTGGGCATGGAAGGGGTGGCACTGGATGGGATTTAAGGTCCCTTCCATGGGCAGAAACATCTCCCACTCTCCCAGGCTGCTCCAGCCTGGCCTCGGACACTTCCAGGGATCCAGGGACAGCTTCTCTGGGGAGCCAGGGCCTCTCCAAGCTGCAGAATTCCCATCGTTCCCAGCAGTGCCGAGGGTGGGATTGCGCCTTCTCTCGCTGCCTGGGCAGGTGGGTGTCGGGATATTTATATTTCCTGACAAAATCCGCCTGCGGAGGAGCTCGGGAAGCACACGGAGCATTATTTTGGCTCAAACACCGCAGATCGAGGGAAAGGAACACACTAAACATTCACTTCCATGGAGACTCGGGAGAGATGAGGGCTTGGAAAAATCCCGGGATTCAAGCCAGGCTTTTAAACACATCCTGCCCTGAGAAGGGGAGAGCAGGGAGGGACAGGCAGGCTCTGGAATTCGGGATGTGGACACATCCTCTCATGATCCCGTTAATGGGATTCCCGTCATGGTACACGACCCAAAGAGCTCCAGTGTTTTCCAGGCCGGGCTGTCCTAACACAGTTTGAGCTTCCATCAAAAATTCCCGGCTGGAATTTGCCATGGAGGGATTTGGGGGCTCACGGGGCAGGGTGGGGACCCTTCCCCTGCTCGCATTAACCCCCAGCCCAGCAGGGCTGCAGAATTCCATACAAAATATGGATCTAGCAGCAGCATCCCATAAAAACAGCGATTCCCTGGAGCAGAACCAGCTGGAAATTGCCTTTCCAGAAGCTTTTCCACACCCTTGGCACGAGCCCTCCTTGTCTCCTCCGGGCCCCAGCAGCAAATCCGGCTGCTCCATCGATCCAGGTTTTCCCTTGCTCACTCTCCTCTCCCATCCCATGGGGTCTCACTTCGGGATCTCATCCCAGTGGGAGAGTCCTGCTGTGCCCTCCTGCACCCCTCAATCCCACAGATTCTCCCCAAACTTTCCCTCCATCCCTGCATCCCTCGGCAGGATTTTGGTGCAACAGCAGTTATGGAGGCGTTTTTCCCAAAAAAGCCATAATTGTAAATATTCCCAGATATTTATAAGGGCGGGAAGGAGATGGAAGACAAAGGGCTGGGATCAGCCTGGGAATCACTCCCAGAACGGGCAGGGGTCAGGGATGCTCCGGGCTGGGATCAGACTGGGAATCACTCCCAGAATGGGCAGGAGCCAGGGATGCTCCAGGTTGGGATCAGACTGGGAATTCGCTCCCAGAACAGTCAGGGATGCTCCAGGCTGGGATCAGACTGGGAATCACTCCCAGAACAGTCAGGGATGCTCCGGGCTGGGATCAGACTGGGAATCACTCCCAGAACGGGCAGGAGCCAGGGATGCTCCAGGTTGGGATCAGACTGGGAATTCGCTCCCAGAAGAGTCAGGGATGCTCCAGGCTGGGATCAGACTGGGAATCACTCCCAGAACAGTCAGGGATGCTCCGGGCTGGGATCAGACTGGGAATCACTCCCAGAATGGGCAGGGATCAGGGATGCTCTGGGCTGGCCGAGGTGCCCGGGATCGATGCCCAGCACGTCCCCCCGGCCGATCCGTGGGCAGCAGAGGCCGCGGGATCAATGTGGGATGAAGGAATTACGGCTGCGGACGCGCAGCTTTTACGGCTTCCTTCCCAACAAAGTCCGGCCGTGTGGACTCCCGGTGATTGCCAATTAATTTTGCTGCAGCCCAGGGCAGGAAAGAGCCCAGTAGCCGTGAACCTGCTTTTCCCTGGATCTGGAATGCTGCAATTCCCAGGAATGACCAGTCTGGGAATCCTCAAGCCGCCAAAAGGGCAGGGAAAAATAGGATGGGTGGATTTAGGAGCTTTCCCCCCGCTCCACCACCTCCACCTTCTCCTCACCTCCGTACATCCCACATCCCGAGGAGCTCCGGGAACGAGACAGGCGGAGAGAATCCAGACCTCCCCAATTAGCCAATTTTTCCTGAATGAAGGGCCCTGCTCCTGCCAGCTCCGGGAATGGGATTTCCATCAATCCCGGCCTGATGAGCTCCTTGTCACTCAGCACCTCTAATGCTCCCCGCTAATGCCGTTAGGGGCTCCTCGGCACGGCCCTAACGCAGTTTGCAGCTCCTGCTGGCGCCTGGGATTCGGCCGGAGCGGGAGAGCGAGCGCATCCCTAATCCAAGGAGACACTAATGGGAAAACGAGCTGCCTCCACGAGGTGTGCGGAGCCGCGGGGAAAATGGGAAAAATGCCCGGGAGCGGCATCTCCAGGCCTTGGGAAGCGACCCCATCCCGGTTTGCAGCAGGTCTGTTCCTTGTTTTCCCCATCCCAGAGATTCCTGCACCCCTCTTTCCGTGCCTTGACTGTCCAAGCCTTCCCAGCCCACCCTTTCTTTGGGATTCTCCCTGTTTTCTCCACAGGGATACATCCCTGGTCCATTCCCAATCCCAATTTTCCCATTCTCTCCATCCCAGAGATTCCCACAGCCCTCACTCTGCCCCTCCAAGCCTTCCCAGCCCACCTTTCCCTTGGGATCCTCCCACTTTTCTGCCCCAGGGCTGCATCCCTGATCCCTTCCCCATCCTCTCCATCCCGAAGATCTCCTTATCCCACTTTCCTCGCTCTGCCCTTCCCGGCCCACCTTTCCCTTGGGATCCTCCCGGTTTTCCGCCCCAGGGCTGCATTCCTGGTCATTCCCAATCCCTATTTTCCCATCCCAAAGACTCCCACACCCCTCATTCCTCGCTCTGCCCCTCCAAGCCTCCCCAGCCCGGCTTTCCCTCGGGATGCTGCTCCGTGCCCTTCTCCATCCCGGGTATGCGGCTCTGCCCCTGCTCCTCTCCTGGGAAGAGGCTCGGGAGCCCCTCGGAGCTCGGAACAAATCCCTGTTTTGCTCATCCCTGCTCCTAAATGATTCATAATCACATAACTCGATGAGGACAATAACTCCCAAATCAGATTAAATCTCTCCATTTGTCTGGAGCTTTGGGCTTTAATCTCTTCCCTCCCTCTTTTCCATTGATTTTTTTCCCAGCCCAGCCCCTCGCCGAGCCCTTCCAAGGGTTTTTCCAGCTTGGAATCCTCCTCACCCAGACTTATCCTCCAGGCCAGGTCCCCTTTTCCACCCTAAGCCGCATCCATGGGGATGGGGCAGGCAGGGGACGCAATTCCAGCACCAAAATTCAAAGAATTTCCCCCAATCCCTGCTGCTGCCTCTAAAACATGATCGGTGCCATTCCCAGTGATCCCTGGCTGCCCGCTACAGATCCCATAGGATTGGGAAGTGCAGCCTGGGAAGTCTTCCCATGTTTTTATAGGGCCGTTCCCGGCGATCCCTCGTTAGCCTGGCTTCCCACAGGATCGGGAAGCGAAGCCTGGGAAGTGTTTCCATCCCTTTGGTTAAGGAAGGAAAACGGCGGAAGGAGCAGGGATGGAGCGGGAAGCTGGGCTGGCGGAGGGAGGGTTGTGTTAACTCTGATGAATAATTAATAACCCCCTAATGAGCGTTAATTAATTAATAATAACATGTGCTCAAGCGATCGATTCCCGATGAATGCCAGGAGTCCCCCTGGCTCCAGCTCGGGAATGCTCCTGGATTGAGTCTGGAGATGGGAACCAGCCCCGGGAACGGACAGGGACCGCCCCTTTTTTCCATGGGAATGGGTCTGGGAAAGGATGGGAAGCATCTCCCAAAACCCTTCCAGGGCACGGCAATGATTTTCCTTGGTCCTGTGTGGAAAACTGTGCTGGAAATGTGGGATTTTTCTTTATTCGGGCCCAATTTTAGGTGTTTTTCCCACCTGGAGCAGGATCCCACCTGCGCATCCCATTCCCTTCAATCCCGCCCGGGATGCAGCGATGGATACGGAGCTTTAATCAGCGTCTCTCATTAAAAGCACTTAATTTGCCTTATTAAAATCCGCCCTTTGGATTCGCGGGATCCAGGAAATGAACCGGAGCACCTGAGCGTTCCCTTTGATTGGGAGAGATTATAAATAATTCATGGAATGTCTGCGCTTTCCATGGAAAACCTGATGGGGTGGTGAGGAACTGGGATCCCGAGGTCTCTCCGGGGTGGGGATGGAGCTGGGGGGGTCCAAGGTGTCCATGGAGGGTCCCAGCAGGATCCAGGTGCCAGGGAAATACCCATGGGGAATTGGGATGGGTCTGGTTGAGGGGCTGGATGTATCCAAGGAAAGGCTGGAGGTGGCTGGGAAGAGGAGGAGGAGGAAAGGGAGGATGACCCAGAGGCCGTGCACTGGTTTGTACTGGTTTGTACTGGGAGGACTGGAGCCAGCCGTGAAAATCTCCATGAAAATAAAGCCCAGTATTCCATCTGGAATCCAGAGGGGCTGGAAAGGGGGGCTATAACAGGAATTAAAAACAAAAGTGTGGCTGGAACAGCGGGAATTTGTGGGATTGCTGAGCGAGGAGCTGGAGGGACCTTCGGACAGGGAAGGACCTGGCCCTGCCGCGGCACTGGAACGTACTGGGAGCACTGGGAGCACTGGGGGCACAGCGAGCCTCGGCTGTGGGATCTGAATGCCTGGGGATGAGCATCGTCCATCCCATGGGGTGGGAGCTGCATCCCGGGGGATCTGGGATGTCCATCCCTGGAATGAGCATCGTCCATCCCATGGGGTGGGAGCTGCATCCCGGGGGATTCCGGGTGCGCATCCCTGCCGAAGTGCGCCAACCGAGCATCCCAGGCCCATTCCCGCCCCAGCTGCCTCTGGAAGTGCATCCCGGGGGATGTGGGGGGGGCAGAGCCGCTGCTCCCGAGGCTGCGCCGGGTGAGGAGCGGGATTTGGGGTCCCGGGGCTGCGGCTGCGGGGCTGCGGGGGGACCCCTGCCCGGGCGCCGCCCGTCCGGCGGGCTCGCACTGCCCTCCAGTGGGCGCATCCCGCTCCCAGCGCTGCCCAGCTGTCCCCTGCCGCCACCTGGATGTCCCCTGCCGCCACCCAGCTGTGCCGCACCGCTGCCCAGATGTGTCCCCGTGCCCCCTCCCCAGCCATGGGTGCGCTGAGCTGGGCTGGTCTCAGCCCAGCCGGGGCTGGGGTAAAGCCCGATCGGGGCATTTGGGGTGTCCCCTCCTCCCGTCCCCCCGCTCCCGCTCACTGCAGGTTCCTCTTCTTGGCCCCCTTGAGGGCCACGTTGTCGTACTCGTTGTCGCCGAGCCACTCCTTGCCCTGCAGCAGGAAGGGCTGGCGGAGCGGGACGGGCCTTTTGGGGACGGCGTAGTCATCGCGCTGCGGGTTGTAGGGACAGCCCTGCCCGGGGGGCTCCTCGGGGGCCGCCTGCAGCCTCCACGCCTCCCCCTTCACCTCCTCGGGCTCGTCGTACACGGAGAGGGCGCAGAGAGCCTCGGGCTCGTCGTAGATGTGCTCGGGTTTGGGGGCAGTGGGGCGGCCGGGGGGCTGCCGGCCCCTCTCTGCCTCCCTGGGGCCACTCGGGGGCTCGGGGAGCCCCTCCTGGGGACAGCCCAGGCCGCCGAGCTGGCGCGCCAGGAAGGACTTGGCGATGGTGTCGAAGGGAACGGCGTACTCGGACTCCACCTTGGCACCGTCCTGCCTCCAGCCCTTCTCCGGCACCGCCGGCGCATTCCCGCGGCGCAGGGAATCGCAGGGCTCGGCGTAGGGAAAATCCGCACCCCGCGACGCCTGGAAGGGCCCCGAGGGCTCCCCAGCCCCGGGCGGCATCCCCGCTTTGGCCTTCACCCCCTTCCCCTCCCCTTTGGGCACCTTCCCCTCCCCAGAGGGGCACTTGGGCTCCTCGTGGCCCTGTGCCCAGCTGGGCGTCCTGGCGTGGTCAAGCGGCCGTGGGGCTTCGTCCGCGGGGCCCCCCCAGCGCGGCCCCTCGGCCCCCCGGCCCCGCTGGACGTCGATGGCCGCCTCGATGGCCTGGAAGATCTCGTTGCCTTGCCTGGTGTCGAACTCGAAGTTGCCCTCTCCGGACGCGCAGCGCCGGCCGGCCTCGAAGGAGAAGGTCACCTGCGGGGGGCTGGGGTCAGTCCCCACGCCACAGCCACGGCCACGGCCACGGCCAGCCCGGCCTTCCCGCACCCCACTGACCTTATCCCGGCCGAAGCGGCGCAGGAAGCGGTAGGGCCAGCTGTACAGGATCTCCTGGCTCTGGAGGTGCCGCAGCTCCAGCGCCTCCTCGCCGGCCCGCAGGATGCAGCGGCCCCGGAGGCGGCAGCGCTGCGACGACGGCGTCACCCTCACTGTCACCTCAAACACCTGCTCCAGGCCAGCTAGGGATGGACACAGTGAACACTGGACACGTGTGCCACCCCAAGAAGGACCTTGGGGTGACCCTCCCAAGCCAGGGCAACCTGCTCCAGGCCAGCTGGGGATGGACAGGGTGGACATTGGACACGTGTCCCACCCCACAGAGGGGCCAGAGTGACCCCTCAAGCCAGAGCAATCTGCTCCAGGCCAGCTGGGGATGGACGGGGTGGACACTGGACATGTGTCCCACCCCGCAGAGAGGCCAGGGTGACCCCCCAGCCGGGGCAGTGGTGTCCGGCTGATAAGGGCTGGACAGCTCCGGCCACTGCCGATAGCGCAGCACAGCCAGCGCCGCCAACCGCAGCAGGAAGAGGTTTTTGGGGAGGAGATTTCGCCTCCCACGCAGCAGCCCCAGCCCCGCTTCTCCTTCCCTACTCCTCCTACCTTTGCCCCGGGAGCTGTACAGGGAATTTTCCTCCATGGAGAACTCGCCCTCGGTGCCCAGCGAGCCCGGCGGGCCCTCCTTGGCCGCTGCCGGCTCCTCCCGGCTCCTCTGTCCGGGGAAAGCGCACAGGTGAGGGGTCCCATCCCTCCCAATGGATCCCACCTTTCCCAAGCCCATTACCCCGCTTTTCCCGGCGCGTACCGGGAACGCCAGCTCGCACAGCCTCTGGATCCAGTCGGCCGCCTCGGCGCTGTCGGCAGCCAGGAGGAATCGCCGGTCCGTGGTCTCCAGCAGGAAGGGGACGGTGTCCTTGGGACAGGTGGCATCGCCGCCCGCCTCGGCCACGTGGACGCAGTCGCTGAGCCGGACCAGGCGCCGGCCACCCTCGGCCTTGCGCAGCCTCTCCGCCGGCCCCGAGCCCTCCAGCAGCTCCAGGCGGGCCGTGGAGCAGGAGCTCTCCCGGTACAGGACACCCCAGAACTTCTTCCATTTCTGCCGTGGGGAGAATGAATCAGTGGGGTTTTGCCTTCCCAGGAGGGTTTTATCCTTCCAGGAATTTTTATCCCCTCGTGATCATGCAGGACCCCAAGGCAGGACAAGGGTGCAAAGCCCTGCAGGATCCTGCATTGCAGCCAGGACTGGCTGAAGGTGGGGGTGAGATAAATTGGGGTTTAAAAATCCCTGGATAAACATCCCTGGCATGCAGCAAGGCCTTTCCAGCACCAGCAGCATCCCAGGCTCACCCAATCCCAACTCCAATCCCAATCCCCCATCTGCAGCCTCCCACAGCCCTGAACGACTTTCAGCTCCTTTTTCCTTCCATTTTCCCTAAAAACCCCAACTTTTCGACTCTCCCCTGGCAGGAGCAGCAGTTCCGGGTCCCGGAGCGTGGGAGGCCCCACAGCAGAGGGGAAGTGGGGGCAGGGGAAGTCAGCCCCAAAACCGGCAGCGAATCCTCCCCGGCAGCTCCGGGGCCCGCGGGCCGTGCTGGGACACGGCTCCCTTTTCCCGGGATGGGATGTTGGGATCGCTGCCCTTCCCGTGGCGTGGATCCCCTCGGGATGGGGTCCACGGGGAGCAAAACCCGGGAGAGGAGCAGGAGAGGCCCCTCAGCTCCTTCCCCTCAGAGCCGTTGCCCAACCCCGGCCTCGATGAGCGGCGGAAGCAGCGCGGCTTCGGAGGCCACAGCTGTCACCCACCGGGTGGAGCTGCCACCAAATGTGGCTTTCGGGGTCACTTCCGTCACCCCGTGGCTCTGGGGGTCACATCCGTCACCCAGCGTGGCTCTGAAGGTGGCATCTGTCACCCCTCGGCTCTGGCGGGGGTTGTAGCTGTCACCCATTGTGGTTCTGGGGGTCACGTCTGTCACACAAGGCAGCTCTGGGGGTCACATCCAGCACCCAACGTGGGGCTCGGGGACACATCTGTCACCCCCCCCAGTTCTGGGGGGTCACATCAGTCACCTGTTGTGGCTCCGGGCGTCACATCTGTCACCCCGTGACTCTGGGGGTCACATCTGTCACCCCGTGGCTCTGGGGGGGGGTTGTAGCTGTCACCCATTGTGGTTCTGGGGGTCACATCCCTCATCCCCCTGGCTTTGGGGGTTGGATTTGTCACCCACTGCGGCTCTGGGGGTCACATCCGTCACCCAGCGTGGCTCTGGAGGTGGCATCTGTCACCCCTCAGCTCTGGGGTCACATCCGTCACCCCCAGCTCTGCAGAGCCTCTCTTGGGGGGTCCCTACAAAGCACCCCCAGCACCTCCCGTTCCCCCTCCCCCCCCGCGCTGCCTGAAGGGACACTGAGCATCCAACGGGTGGGATCATCCCATTCCCATGGGATTCACCCCCGGACCCCACATCCCAACGCCCCCGTGGCTTTCCAGGACCCCCCGAATCCCCCTGACCTTCCCGAAGGTTTGCTGGAGCTGGAGGTAGATCCCGCCCTGCTTCACCACCGGCTCCTCCATCCGAGCACCTCCGGCATGTCCGGCGTGTCCGGAGTGTCCCCCGGGGGTCCCTCGGGGCCGCGTCCCCTCCCCGGTGCCACCGGGGCCGGCTCAGCTCGTGACGTGCTCAGCTCGGGCTCCGCCGTTTCCTCCGCTGGCGGTGGCTTCCTGTGGGTCCCCACGCGGGGACAGGGACACGGGCGTGGCACCGCCGGACAGGTGGGTGTGGCACTGCTGGACACGCCCGCGTGCCACCCTGTGGTGCTGCTGGGCACTGGGCAGGGCACTGGACACTGGGCAGGGCACTGGGAACTGGGCACTGGGCACTGGGAACTGGGCACTGGGAACTGGGAAATGGGCAGGGCACTGGACACTGGGCACAGGTGCACGACAGTGGGCACTGGGCACTGGGAATTGGGATCAGGGAACTGGGCAGAGCACTGGACACTGGGCACTGGGAACTGGGCACTGGACACTGGGCACTGGGCACTGGTCCTGGGCACTGGGAAATGGGCAGGGCACTGGACACTGGGCACATATGCAGGACAGTGGGCACTGGGAACTGGGCACTGGACACTGGTCACTGGGCAGGACACCGGGAACTGGGCACTGGGAACAGGGAACTAGGCAGAGCACTGGGCACTGGGCATTGGGAACTGGGAACTGGGCACTGGGCACTGGGCAGAGCACTGGACACTGGGCACAGTTGCAGGACACTGGGGCAGGACGCCGGGCACTGGGCAGGGCACTGGACACTGGTGGAGGACACCGGGCACAGGACACTTGGCAGGGCACTGAGCACCAGTGCAGGACACTGGGCACTGGGCAGGGCGCAGGACACTGGACAAGACGCTGGTCACCGGCTAGGATACTGGGCAGGACACTGGGCACAGGGGAGGGCACTGGACACTGGACACTGGACACTGGGCACTGGGCACAGGCCACCGGGCACAGGCCACCGGGCGCTGGGCAGCCCTGCCACGGCCCTGCCAGGCTTTTCCCACCTGGGAAATGGTCCCGGGGGTGCCCCAGGGGGCGGCGACCCCCCAGCCGTGCCCCTGCCCAGCATCCCAGTCCAAACCAGTGCTCCCAGTGCGGGCGGTGGAGCCATGGGAGGGGGGGGTTGGGGGGAAATGGGGAAGGTGAGGGCGAGGAGGGGGAGGGGGAGGGGGAGGAAGAGGTTTTGAGGCTGCGGCAGCGCGGGGAGGGAAATGGGGGATGGGGGAACTGGGAGCACTGGGGCAGGGCAGACACTGGGGCTGGGCTGCGGTAACTGGGAGCACTGGTGCGAGGGCCTGGGAGTGGGGCACCGAAGGCACTGGGGGCACTGGTCCTACTGGTGTCAGTGGTCACATGGTGACACTGGTTATACTGGGGGCACTGGGGGCACTGGCCCTACTGGTGTCAGTGGTCACATGGTAACACTGGTTATACTGGGGGCACTGGGGGCACTGGCCCTACTGGTGTCAGTGGTCACACTGGTGACACTGGAGGCACTGGTTATACTGGGGGCACAGGGCGTGCTGGTCACCCTGGTCACAGTGGTGTCCCCGTTGTCGCCGCTGTCGCCGCGGTCGCGGGGGTGCGCGGCCCCTTTAAGGCCGTGTCAACAAACCCCGCTCGCGCCCCTCCCTCCTTCCTCCGCGCCGCGCCGCCGCCGTGACGTCAGACGCCGCGCGCCGCGCGCGCACCGGGGGCGTGGCCCGGGCGCTGTGGGCGAGTCCCGGCGCCGCGCGCAGGCCCCGCACGGGCGAGGAGGCGTGGCCTGGGCGGGGCGGGGCGTGGCCTGAAGCGGCGCGCGCACCCCGCGGGGCGTGGCCACCGCCTTGTGGGCGTGGCTTAAGCGGCGAGGGGCGTGTCCCTTCGGCGCGCGCAGGCGCCGGATAGGCGGGGCGGGCGCGGGGGGCGTGTCCCTCCGGCGGGCGCATGCGCGGAAGGGGCGGGGCCGCGCGCGGGGGGCGGGGCCCGGGCGGCGGGGGGGGGGGGGCGCGTCCCGGCGCGGCGCATGCGCGGTGCGGGCGGCGGCGCGGGGGGACGCGGTGGCGCCGGGCCCGGCGCAGGCGGGGGCGGAGGCGCGAGCGGAGCATGAATGGGGCAAGATGGCGGATCATGTGCAGGTGAGCGCCGGCCGCGCCGCGGGGCTCCTCCGGGCTCGCCCGCCGCCCTCCCGGCACCCCCGCGCCGCCCCCCCGCCCCGCGCGGCCGAGCCCCGCACGGCCAGGCCCGGCCAGGCCCGGCGCGGCCCAGGCGGCGGCGGCCCGCAGGCCCCGCTCGCTGAGGAGGTGTCGCCGCCGCCGCCGCGGCCTCTCGGTGTCCCCCCGTGTCCCGGTGTCCGCGCCGTGTGTCCCTGTGTGTGTCCCTGTGTCCCCACCGTGGATCCCCCCCGGCCGCCGGCGGCTCCTTCCGTCCCCGTCGTGTGTCCCCCGTGTCCACGCCGTGTCCCCCCGGCCCCATCGCGTGTCCGCCGGTGCCTCCCGGTGTCCCCCCGCCGTGTGTCCCCGTCCCCACCGTGTCCCACACCCGTGTCCCCGCTGGGTCTCCCTGCTCCCAGCCGTGTCCCCCCACATCTCTCTGCCCCCTCTCTCGCCGCCGCTGTGGGGTCCCGGTAAGGAAATATTTGGGAAAAGGCCGCTCAAATCCCGGTTTTCCCCTCGGAAAGCAGCAGCCAGGCCGCCGCTGTCAGCCGCTGTCCCTGTTCCTCTCACCCGGGGTTTTTGGGGGATCAGCTCCCTGGTCTCGCTGTTGGCATTCGCGTCCTTGTGGGGATCCTTGGGATGTGTTTGGATCGTATTCCAGCGGGGTCCGGATCGTTTTGCAGCCGTGTGGGGACCTGGAGTTGGGGGAAGGTGTTTAATGAGTGTTCAGAGTGAAAGCCGGAGGGGAGAGGTTCGTGGGGCGGGAGCCGGGAGGGAAATCAGGGATGGCAGCGGCTTCCAGGCTGGATTGGAGGGACCAAAACCCCTCTGAACGGGCCCAAAACCCCATGGAAAGTGTCCACAGACCCTCTGAAAATTACCTAAACCCTCTGAAAATTACCTAAACTCTCCGAGAGAGACACAAATCCCTCTGAAAGGGACCTAAAACCCTCGGAGTGGGACCAAAACCCACTCAGAAAGGGACCCAAAACCCCAAGGAAGGGGCTCAAACCCCCTCTGAAGGAACACAAAACCCTTTGAAAGGGTCCCTCAACTCTTTCGACGGGACCTAAACCCTCTGAGAGCACCCCAAAACTCACTGAAAGGGACCCTAAAACCTCTGAAAGGGACCCAAACCCTCTGAAATTTGCTCTAAAACCTTTGAAAGGGACCCAGAATGCCTCTGAAGAGTCCCTAGACCCTCTGAAGGGGACCTTAAACCCTCTGAAATGGACCTAAAATCCTCTGTAAGGGACCCAAACCCCCTTGGAAAGAGACCCTAAACCTTCGGAAAGGGCCCAAAATCTGCTGAAAGGGACCCTAAACCCTGTGAAAGGGACCCCAAACCCTCTGAAATTGACCCCAAACCCTCTGAAATTGACCCCAAATCCTTTGAAATTGACCCCAGACTCTCTGAAGGAATCTCAAAGCCTCTGAAATTGACCCCAAACCCTGTGAAGGGACCCCAAACCCTCTGAAGGGACCCCAAACCCTCTGAAGGGACCCCAGACTCTGTGAAAGGGACCCCAGACTCTGTGAAAGGGACCCCAAACCCTCTGAAATTGACCCCAAACCCTCTGAAGGGACCCCAGACTCTGTGAAAGGGACCCCAAACCCTCTGAAATTGACCCCAAACCCTCTGAAGGGACCCCAGACCCCATGAGGAGCCGCTGCCGCCGCTGTCGGAGGCAGCAGAAGTCGAACCAGGCGCAGCTGGGGGTGGTTTTTGCATCGTATTTTGGTTGAGCCGGCGCTGGATTTGCATGGAGGCCAAAACCTTGGATAAACTTGGATAAACTGGAACTCCTGGGAGTTATTTATTATCCCTGGAACTTTGGGAATAAATCAATCCCGGGAACCACGAGGGTGAGCAGTTTATTAACCCGGGAGAGAGGCAGGTTGGCCGGGAATGTGGTTGGGAATTGTGTCCTGGGAAAAGATCCCATGGGAAGAGAGGGATTGCTGCATGATTAACCAGAATTTTCCTGCAGGGAAACAATCCCGATTTTCCTTGGGATGCAGCCGGAACTCGGCTTCAAATCCGGGTTTTCCGTGTTAAATCTTGGATTGAGCAAGGTGGAAGTTGGAGCTGGAGGGGTTGGGATTGTTGTGCTCGGCGGGGTTAAAGTTTAACAGCAGAACTTTGGGAGATGTTCCACGGCTGGAAAAGGGATTTGCAAACTCGCAGCACCCGGAATTGCGGTGTGGGAAAAACGGAGCTGAAAATGGGAGCTGGATGGGGTTTGGGGAGGGGTTTGGAGTGATGGGAAAAGGGGAAAGGGATTGGAATGGGAAGAGAGGAGGTTTACATGGGATTTTGGGAAGGAATTCTTCCGCTGTCCCAGCTTATCCCAACCCAGCCTTGGACACTTCCAGGGATCCAGGGGCAGCCACAGCTCCTCTGGGAATTCTATCCCAGTTCCTCCCCACCCTCCCAGCCAGGAATTCCTTCCCAAAATCCCACAGAAATCTCCCCTTTCCCAGTGGGAAGCCATTCCCTGTGTCCTGTCCCTCCAGGCCTTGTCCCCAGTCCCTCTCCAGCTCTCCTGGAGCCCCTTTAGGCCCTGCAAGGGGCTCCAAGGTTTCCCTGGAATTTCCCTTCTCCAGCTGAACATTCCCAGCAACCCCAGCCTGGCTCCAGAGCGAGCAGTGCAGAGGTGTTTTTATGGAATAAGCTTTGGGAACGGATCTTGGTTTAATGGGAACAGGGATTTGGGAATAAATCCCAGCTGGCAGCAGCCGGGCAGGGTTTGGGAAGTTGGGAAAATCCTGCTGCTGCTTCCTGAGAGCTTCGCTTTGGGTGGCAAATATTCCCAGAGGAACTTTGGGAGTTGTGGTGGAGCCCAAATCCAGTTTTAAGGATTTGTTCCTGGTCTGGCGGAGCCCAAAAAGATTTTCCATGGATTTTACCTGGCGTGGTGGAGCCCAGAAAGATTTTTCCTGGATTTTATTTGGTGTGATGAAACCTAAATTCATTTTTTATGGATTTTACCAGATGTGCTGGAGCCCTAAAAGATTTTTTTATGGAATTGTATCTGGTTTGGTGAAGCCCAAAAGTATTTTTTTATGGATTTTACCTGGTGTGAAGAAGCTCCCAAAAATTTTATGGATTTTATCTGGAGTGGTGGAGCCCAAATCCATTTTTTCAGGGATTTTTCCTGGAGTGAAGAAGCCCAAAACCACTTCTTATGGATTTTACCTGGAATGATGAAGCCCAAATCCATTTTTTTAGGGATTTTACCTTGTGTGATGAAGCCCAAAAATTTTTCCATGGATTTTACCTGGAGCAGTGGAGCCCAAATTAATTTTTGATGGATTTTTCCCAGTGTGATGAAGCCCCAAAACCACTTTTTACGGATTTTACCTGGAATGGTGAAGCCCAAACCCGTTTTTTTAATGGATTTGACCTCATTTTCATCCTGAAAAATCAGAAATTCTGGGAATTGCGAGTGATCCCTGCAGGTTTTGGTGGGAATTTTGCGCTCGGATCTGCTTCCCTGGCTCTCCAAAGGGAAATGTCTGGGAACAAAGGATGCAGTGATGGGAATGCAGGAGAGCGGGATCAGATGATCCGGGGTGCCTGGGAAGGAAAATCCTTCCAGAAAATTATTCCAGCACCAACTTTTCTGCAAATAAACAGCTCTTGGAATGAATATTTTTGGGATTTTCCAAGTTTTGGAAGCATCACTTGATCCTCCTTGGAGCGGAGGAGGCAAGGGGGGGGTCATAAATCCCATTTTTTTTCCCCTTTGGAAGCAGATTTTCCCATTTTTCCTTTGAATTTCACTTCCTGACGTGATTTCCATGCTGCTGCCCCAAGGTGGGATGCAATTCCATGGGGATATTCCTCTCTGGGATAGGGATGGATCCTGGGGCTGTGCTGGATGTTTCCTTTGCCTTGGATTTGGGAAATCTTGGAATGATTAAAAATGGTCACTTCCATTGGCTGGAAAGGGATAGGGAGAAGATACCAGGATGTCCTGGAAGCTGAAATGAAGGAAATTTGGGATACTGGGAGGTCCCAGGATGTCCTGGAGGGATTTAAAATCCACCTGGATGTGGCATTTTGGGAATGTTCAGTGGCAGCCTTGGCACTGCAGGGAGAACTCTTGGATTTGGATCTTGGAAGTGTTTTCCAACCCAAATTCCATGATTTTCAGGCTGAGGTGGCTGCTGGGAATAGGGAAATCAGGGATCTGACACCTCAACAGTGTGAATTCCTTGGAAAATGAAGAGCAGGGAGAAGCCAGGAAGGAGATCCATGGGGCTCTGGGTTCAATTCCGGCTTTTCCAGAGGTTGCACCACCCGAGCTTGACCGGAAAACCAAATCCAGTAATTCCAGGTGGTCTTTTCCAAGACTTCAGCCTCATGCTGCCCCATCCCGGTGTTGCGGTGGAATTCCTGTGGGAATTCCTGTGCCCTGTTTGTGGACCCAGCGATTGCAGGAGTTACAGTCCAAGGACACCCTGCTGGAAAAGGCTGGAAAAGGCTCATTCCTGGATTCCCTTCCAGCCGCAGGGAGCTGGAGATGATTCCCAGTGCTCACCTCACTCCTTCCCAAAGGAATTCCTGCCCAATATCCCACCCAAATCTCCGCTTTCCCAGTGGGAAGCCATTCCCTGGGTCCTGTCCCTCCATCCCCTCTGCAGCTCTCCTGGAGCCCCTTCAGGCCCTGCCAGGGGCTTGGAGCTCTCCCTGGAATTTCCCTTCTCCAGCTGAACATTCCCAGCAATCCCAGCCTGGTCGATGTTCCTTAGGCATGAAATATTGGAGGACAAGGAAAAACTGACAAGGGATTGTTGCCAGTGCTGAAAGAGAGGAAATTTATGGCATGGTGGGAAGAAATTCCTGGCTGGGATGGGATTCCCAGAGGAACTGGAGCTGCCTCTGGATCCCTGGAAGTGCCCAAGGCCAGGTTGGGATAATCTGGGATCGTGGAAAGCGTCAGCATTGGGATTTAAGATCCTCCCAACCCAAACCATCCTGGAATTCTCCAGCACCACTTTGGATTCATTGGAATTGTATCCAGGGCTGGTTTTCCCTGTGGGCAGAGGTTCCAGATATTCCAGAGGCTCCGGAGGCTCCCAAGGCCTGCTGGCTCCCCGTCCTCTCCTTATCTGCGTCCCCCAGAGCTCCCTCCGGCACAATCGTCCCGGCAGTGCCGCTCTTATCTCGGAGCGGGACCTGCCCAGGGAGCACCGGGAATGACCCCAATTCCTGCCCATTCCAGCCTGGAATAAGCCTGGCTCGGATGCTCCTGGTGGGATTCAAACATCCTGAAAATTTCGTGGAATGAAGGATCAGGGAAGCTCAGCTGCTCTGCCTGGTTGTAATAAGGAAGTCAGGAAGAAAGTGAAGGAATTTGTTGGTGAGAATTCCCAAAAATTGGGGTTTTCATCGGGGTTTCTTTGGTTGGATTGCAGTTAGCAGGAATTTGGTGGGGTTTTTTTCCCTTGGATATTTGTGCACATGAAATTAACAAATAAAACGATGGAAATTTAATGGAAATTAAGGATGAAACCTCCCCAAATTTCCAGGGATTTCAGCTTTCCCTTGGAGCTGCTCTCCTGGGATTTGGGGCTTTTTCCACGTGTCCTTAAATTCCCCTCATCCCACAGCCCCCTCCGAGCTCCGTATCCAGAGGAATCCTGTGGAAGGAAATCAGGGACACAGCACTAAAACCTGGGATTTGAATCCCCCTGGGAATAATCCAGCACTTCCCTTCCCTGCTGGATTCACTCCTGGATAATTCCTTGCTTTTCCTGTGATGTTTTCCACGGGAATTCTGGGCTTTAATTCCCTTGTGAGGGACCTTGGATTGTTCCTGCCTTTGGGAATTGTGTCCCTGTTTTTCCCGTGGCTCCGAGGGAGTTAATTCCCGGGATCCATGGGAAGGCTGGCACGGATCAGGCACAAACAAGGGAGTTTTGTCCCTGCCAGTGTCACACAAAAGCGGCTTCCAAGTCAGGAATCGCTGGGAATCGTTCCTTGGAAGTGGGAAGAGAAGTGGCCGCAAGGAAAGCCCCATTCCCAGGTTTCTCCCGGAATTCCTGCACAGGGATTGGAAAATTGTAAAAACTTGGGGGGTTTTGTCCCAGAATTGTTGGAATTTGTGGGATGTGCTTCATCCTTCTCCTGCTGAGGAGGTGGAGCTGCTTCCCAGGGATTCCTGTGCGGGCCAGGGAATGGAAGTGAAGCTGTTGGAGCAACATTTTCCATGAGATTATTCCCAAACAAATGAAAATAACAACGAATCACAGCTCTGGGATGGGATGAAAAAGAAGGGAATTATTCCAGAGGGTCCCTCTCCGTGTTTCCCTGTTATCCTGGCAGCACAGATCCCAAATTCCCGGTGGTTTTGGCCTGGAATTGCCGTGTAGGGAATGTTCCCTGCTGCATCCACCGGCTCATCCCGGAGCCTCATCCCAAACAACCTCTCCCGGAAAGAAATCCCACAGCCAGCGCTCTCCTGGTTTTTGGAAAAGCCCAAAATTCCCAGCTTGGAATGATCCCCCCTGGAAAGCTCCAGGTGGGAACAGCTGCTCGTTAATCCAGCAGGAAAATCCCCAGGGAATGTTTGTATCCAGCTGCAAATCCGCGCTTTAACTGGGACACCTCGGGTGTCACCGGGGGGGAGCATCCGCCCCGATCCCATTTCCTGGGAATATTTTCCGGCTGTCTGAGCACTCGGGAGCTGCCTGGTGGTTTCCAATCCCTTTGGAGGCGTCCAGCGAGGCTCCATCCCGTTCTCCTTCCGTTCCTGCTCCGGGGGGTTGGGATGCGGTGATGGAGGAGGTTCAGGGGGAGCTCCTCCCGCTGTCCTGGGGTGCTGAGGGACAGTGGGAATTGGGAATGCCCATCCCAAACCGTTCCGTGATTCCATGAAATCCTTTATGGCTCCATGCAAAGGGAACACGAGCTGAGTTTGGGAGGAATTTGACAGTGTGAAGTTCAGGATATCAGGAAGGAATTCCTGGCTGGGAGGGGCTGGGATGGAATTCCCAGGGAAGCTGTGGCTGGATCTCTGGAAGTGTCCAAGGCCAGGCTGGGATAACCTGGGATAGTGGGAGGTGTCCCTGCCCACAGCAGGGGATGGGAATGGATGGGATTTAAGGTTCTTCCAAACCAAACCAGTCTGTGATTCCATGGAAAAGGTGAAAATGAGAGGAATTCCCCTGTAGGGAATTCCATAAATCCAACAGAACAACAAAAGGGAAAGGGGGAACTAGGAAGGGGGAAGGGAAAGGGAATGGGAAAGGGAAGAAAAGGGGAAGGGGAAAGGGAAGGAAAGGAAAGGGAAAAGGGAAAGGAAGGGAAGGGAAAAGGGAAAGGAAGGGAAGGGGAAAGGGAAAAGGGAAGGGAAGGGGAAAGGGGAAGGAAAGAAAAGGGAAAGGAAGGAAAGGGGAAATGTTACAGCAGGCCCCCAACAGGGAAAGGAAAAGGAAAGGGAAAAGAAGGAAAGGGGAAAGGTGGGGGAAAGGGAAAGGAAGGAAAGGGGAAAGGTAAAGGAAGGGAAAGGGAAAGGAAAGGGAAAGGAAAGGGAAAGGAGAAGCTACGGAAAGCTCAATTTGCGCGTGCACAAACACAACACCGGGGTGACAGTGCAGAGGACTCGCCTTCCATCCCTTCCATCCCTTCCATCCCTTCCATCCCTAAATTTTTAGCTCTCCCTACATTTCCAGGTGTGCCCAAATGCCGTTTTTCCGTGTTTTCCAGAGCCTGGCCCAGCTGGAGAACCTGTGCAAGCAGCTCTATGAGACCACGGACACGGCCACGCGCCTGCAGGCCGAGAAGGCGCTGGTGGAGTTCACCAACAGCCCCGACTGCCTGAGCAAGTGCCAGCTGCTCCTCGAGAGAGGCAGCGTGAGTGCATCCCCAGAGATCCCCCAAAAGCCTGGAATTCCAGCCTTGGATGAGGGAATTGCCCCCAGCCCCGAGCGCAGCTTTTGGTGTTCGTAAACGGCGCGAGAAATCCGAGCGAGGCGGTTCCTGCTGCGGGCAGCCGGGGTTGGAGGTGGAATTGCAGCTTCCAAGCTGGAATTGGGGTTTCTGGTTGTTCTTCCCACTGGCACAGGGTGGGGATTAGGGTGGGATTTTGGGATGGAATTGCTGGCTGGGAGGGTGGGGAGAGGCTGGGGTGGAATTCCCAGAGAAGCTGGGGCTGCTCCTGGATCCCTGGAGGTGTCCAAGGCCAGGCTGGGATAAGCTGGGGTAGTGGGAGGTGTCGGGATTGGAACTGGATGGGATTTAAGGTCCCTTCCCAGCCAAACCATTCCAGGATCCTGGAATTCCCATGCAGCTGATAAATACCACAAGAAATCCAAGTCAGGGAGTCCCAGCCCTTCCCAAAGGAGTTTGGAGAATCCCTTAATTTGATCCCTTGTCCTGGGCAACTCTGGGATTCAGGTTGAATTCCATAAAATTGGCTATTTTTCCTTTATTTTTCCAAATGGGAATGCTTAAAGATTTCTCTCCTGCTTTGCCAGGTCAGAAGGAAAACAAAAAAACCAAACCAAGGGATTGAGGTGGCTGAATTCCGTGATTTTTATCCCAGGATTAGCTCAGTGATCCATAGGAAACACATTTTAACCTGTATTTAATAACAACTGGAAGCTGCTTTTTAATTTAAATTATCCCTTTCCTGTGGCTCCCAGGGATCATTCCAGCATGGAATGGAAGGAAATTTCAATATTTTGGCAGTTTCCAGTGGCACTTCCATGGTGTTCTGCTCTTCCAAAGCTTTTCCTTCCTTTCCTCAACTCCAACTTGTTTCACTTTAGGATTAAATTCCATGGCGGGGGGGGGGGGGGGGTGTGGAATTTGCTTCAAATCCATTTCTGCTCCATGAATTAAAATTCCAATTTTTTTTTTTTTTTTTTGGATTTGTTTTCCCTGTGGTTTTGTTTTTTCCAGTCTTCCTACTCCCAGTTACTGGCAGCCACCTGCCTTACCAAACTGGTGTCACGCACAAACAACCCCCTGCCGCTGGAGCAGCGAATAGATATCCGTGAGTATGGAATTTTTTCCCACCAAATCCATGGAATCTTGGTCACAGAGACTCCTCTCCGTGGGTGGGAGGTTCCCTGCCAGCTGTGGGCTTTCCACTTGGGATGCTCCAAAGGTTTATTGTGGATGGGGTGGCTTGGCTGTGTTGTTAGCAGAGTTCAAGGCTGGATAGGCGGAATTTTTTGGGATAAAAGGGAATGGCAGCTGCGTGGTCTGGTGAATAAACCACGTGGATTTGATACATTTCCCTTGGAATGCAAAATCGGCTTTTCCAAGGCTGTGGTCAAGGCAGAAAAGCCTTTATGGGTGTCTGGAATATCATTTGGATTTGGATTTTGGGGATTTAATCCATCCCTGCTCTTTCCTGGATCCTCCAGGGAAGCAGGAAATGCCTCAGCCTGCTTTCCTTTTTACCAATGATACGGGAGATTGGCATCTCCAGGGAAAGCTCTGGAAATACTTGGGATCTGAAGGCTTTTCCAGCCTTGGAACAGGCAGAATCCCCATCCCTGCAAGTGGAGGCGGCCCTTGAGGATGGGGCTTGGCCTCCATGACCTTCGAGGGCTTTTCCAACCTTCAGAATTCCCTGATTTTTGGAGCTGACGGAGCCAACAGATGAGGTTTGAGGGTGGGAATCCCACCCTTTTTCCAGCTGTGTTCCAGGGCTAAATCCAACCCTTTCCCAACATCTTCAATTCCTGACACTGAACCGTGCCCTAAATCAAATCCCTCCTGATGGGAGAGAATTTACTGAAATCCTTGCAAGGAGTTTCAAAGATAAACCGAGATTTTCCTGGAGTTTCAGTGCTTCCAGAGAGTTCTTTATTGAGTCTTATCAGAGGAACAGAGCCACCAGCGTGAGCCAGGTACAGCATGGAAGGAAGGAAAGTAGGAATGAGTCCAATTATCAAGATTTACACAGCCTTTTAAAGATATTTTAACCAATAGTTACTAAAAACGTGCATTATTTTCACTTTCCTACCCGTTATTCAGTAACACGGGCAGGAACTGCGGAATTCTCTATCCAATCATCCCAAACCACTTTTACTGCAGAACGTGGAGTGGTAGAAGAAGGAGAAGAAGGTTTAGAGAACAACAACAATCCTCCACTTGGATCTTTTTTACTCTCATCTCTTTACTACAAAGAGAAGCCCAAAACCTCTAAATTTCCACCCTGTGCCAATCTCCCATCGTCGTCCATCACCTCATTCCCACCTCTGCATTTTCCAGTTCTTGTCTGACTGTTGCTAATTTTTTCCAAGGTTGGAGGTAAAAGCAGCGTTGTTCGGGGGGGTAAAAACCCTTAAAAACAGGCAGAGAAATATTCCCGGCACTCTGCATTCCTACGATTCCCAAACCAAACCCCACCCTTCACCTCTTATCCCCCCTATCCCTTTCACCTCCCTGCATCCATTCTCTCCAACCAACCTCCCCAGAGCTCCTTTTCCCTTTGGTGGAAAACACCTGGAAACCCCTCCCAGGGCTGGATTTTCCCTCCAGCTCCATCTTTTCCTTCTTTTCCAGGGAATTATGTGCTCAACTACCTGGCCACGAGGCCGAAGCTGGCGACGTTCGTGACGCAGGCGCTGATCCAGCTCTACGCCAGGATCACCAAGCTGGGCTGGTTCGACTGCCAGAAGGACGAGTACGTCTTCAGGAACGTCATCAACGACGTCACCAGGTTCCTGCAGGTCAGATTCCCGCCTGGAATTGCCGGCATTCCCCAAATCCAGCGCTTTTCCAGCTGTTCTGCGGGAGCTCGGCCTCTTCTGTGTCGGTGCTTTGGAGGAGCGGCTTCCCAGGGCAACCGGCTCCTTTTTTTTTTGAGTTAAATCGGAATTTTTTGAGTTAAATGTGAATATTTTTAGCGAAATCTGAATGTTTTTAGCGAAATCTGAATGTGTTTTAGCCAAATCCATGTATTTTTTAGCTAAATCCAAATATTTTTTAGCTAAATCTGAATGTTTTTTAGCTAAATCCGAATATTTTTTAGCTAAATCCAAGTATTCTTTAGCCAAATCCAAATATTTTTTAGCCAAATCCGAATATTTTTTAGCCAAATCCGAATATTTTTAGCTAAATCTGAATACTTTTTAGCGAAATCCGAATAATTTTTAGCCAAATCCAAGTATTTTATAGCCAAACCCGAATATTTTTTACCCGACTCTGAATATTTTTTAGCCAAATCCCAATACTTTTACCCAAATCCGAATATTTTTTAGCCAAATCCGAATATTTTTTAGCCAAATCCATGTATTCTTTAGCCAAATCCGAATATTTTTTAGGTAAATCCTAGTATGTTTTAGCTGAATCTTAATTTTTTTAGCTAAATCCGAATATTTTTTAGCCAAATCCCAATATTTTTAGCTAAATCTGAATATTTTTTAGCGAAATCCGAATATTTTTTAGCGAAATCCGAATATTTTTTAGCCAAATCCAAATATTTTTTAGCCAAATCCAAGTATTCTTTAGCCAAATCCGAATATTTTTTAGGTAAATCCTAGTATGTTTTAGCTGAATCTTAATTTTTTTAGCTAAATCCGAATATTTTTTAGCCAAATCCCAATATTTTTAGCTAAATCTGAATATTTTTTAGCGAAATCCGAATATTTTTTAGCGAAATCCGAATATTTTTTAGCCAAATCCAAATATTTTTTAGCCAAATCCAAGTATTCTTTAGCCAAATCCGAATATTTAGCCAAATCCGAATATTTTTAGCCAAATCTGAATATTTTTAGCTAAATCCGAATATTTTTTAGCCAAATCCGAATATTTTTAGCTAAATCTTAATTTTTTTAGCCAAATCCTAATATTTTTTAGCCAAATCTGATTATTTTTAGCCAAATCCGAATATTTTTTAGCCTAATCTGAATATATTTTAGTCAAATCTGAATATTTTTTAGCTAAATCCGAATATTTTTAGCTAAACCTGAATATTTTTCAGCTAAATCCTAATACTTTTAGCTAAATCCTAATATTTTTTAAGCTAAATAGTATTTTTTTTGCTAAATCCTAAATTTTTTTAGTCAAATCCAAGTGTTTTTAGCTAAACCTGAATTTTTTTCAGCTAAATCCTAATATTTTTTAGCTAAATCCAAATATTTTTTAGTGAAACCCAAATATTTTTTTAGCTAAATCCAAGTATTTTAGCTAAATCCGAATACTTTTAGCAAAATCTGAATATTTTTAGCAAAATCTTCATTTTTTAGCCAAATCCGAATAATTTTTCGCCAAATCCAAGTATTTTATAACCAAACCCGAATATTTTTTTAGCTAAATCTGAATATTTTTCACCAAATCCAAATATTTTTTAGCTAAATCTTAATTTTTTTAGCCAAATCCGAGTATTTTTAGCTAAATCTGAATACTTTTTAGCTAAATCCAAATATTTTTTAGCTAAATCCTAATACTTTTAGCTAAATCCGAATATTTTTAGCTAAATCTTAATATTTTTTCACTAAATCTTAACTTTTTAGCTAAATCCGAATTTTTTTTAGCTAAATCCAAATTTTTTTAGCCAAATCCGAATATTTTTAGCTAAATCTGAATACTTTTTAGCGAAATCCGAATAATTTTTAGCCAAATCTGATTATTTTTAGCCAAATCTGATTATTTTTAGCCAAATCCAAATATTTTTTAGCAAAATCTAAGTATTTTTTTAGCTAAATCCAAGTATTTTAGCTAAATCTGAATATTTTTAGCTAAATCTTAATTGTTTTAGCCAAATCCGAATTTTTTTTAGCTCAATCCAAATATTTGTTGGCTAAATCTGCATATTTTTTAGTCAAATCTGGATATTTTTGAGCTAAACCTTAATTTTTTTAGCCAAATCCGAATTTTTTTTTTAGCTCAATCCTTGTTTTTTAGCCAAATCCCGGGTTTTTTGGCTAAATTCGGATGTTTTGGCGTTTCCCTCTCGCTGCGGTGAAGCGGATTGGGAGATGGAGCCATTCAAAGATTCCGTTGCTTTCCAGGCCTCCATCCCAAATATTCCTCAGGTGCTTTTGGCTGCAATTCCCAGAGCTGCATCCCTCATTTTCCTGCTCCCGGCCCAGGGGACGTGGGATTTGTAATTAAGACCTTTAATTAATTAGTGTGGAGACAATTCCTCCTCCAATCCCATTTCCTGGCTGCCAAAACATCCAGGAGGCTTCCCTGGAGCCAGAGGTGCTTCCGTGGCCTTTTCCAAGGGCTTCTCCTGGGATTTTCTTGTGCCCGAGGTCCCCAAATCCTGAAATATTCCTGAATTTCTCGATTGCAGATGAGTCTTTGGAGCTGGAGTTTAGGGCAGGAGGTGCAGAGCCAGGATTTAGGTGCAGAAATTGGGGAAAAGGAACAAATTTCAGGTTGTTTCTCTGCAATCCTTACATCCAGGCTTTCAGCTTTTTAGGGAAGAGGAATCTGCACCCACAGCTGGCTCCTTGTTGAGGAGAAGGGGAAAAATGGGATTCTTTGGGAAAAGGGGCTTAAAAATGGGCGGCTGGGAGTTTATTTCCCAACGTTTTCCATGTGTTTTGCCTTAAAATTGACCCCAAAAAATAGAAAAACTCCCCCAAAAAATCTGCTCAGGGTTAGGACATCGCAGGAAAAAGATCTTAATAAAATAATTAATTGCAATGATAATATTAAAATATTAAAATATGGAATAAAGGGGCCTGATTTTGGTTCCTCTTTAGAACCTTTCGCCTCACGGATTTTAAAAGCACGTTTGAAATTCACAATCTGGGCTATTTCACACTCAGAAAAAGAAGGATTAAGCTTTTCTAGCCAGGAATTTTTCCAAGGAAATGAATCCTTGGAAGTGCAGCCCAGTGAACGCTGTGCCTGTGCCTTTGCCTCCCCAGGACAGTGTAGAGCACTGCATCATAGGAGTGACAATCCTGTCCCAACTAACGAATGAAATTAATCAAGTAAGTGCTACAGCCTTCCTCAGTGAAGTAAGTGTCCAATTTTCTCATTCATATTGTTGTGTCCTGCCTTTTCCGGGTTTTTTTTTTTTGGGAATTTTGCTGTCTGGGAGGTGTTTGAGGGGGGTGTTGTTGTGTTTGTTGGGGGTTTTTTGTTGTTGTTGTCCACGGTCGCTGCCTGTTCATGCT
The DNA here is from genome assembly GCF_009650955.1 of Corvus moneduloides. Classification (NCBI taxonomy): domain Eukaryota; kingdom Metazoa; phylum Chordata; class Aves; order Passeriformes; family Corvidae; genus Corvus; species Corvus moneduloides. The sequence goes on along the minus strand of NC_045502.1, from coordinate 3,684,946 downwards.
GAGATGCTGAGAGCTCCTGTCTTGAGGGATTGTTTTGTTTCACTGGCATCTTCCATCTTTTCCCATGTTTTGGTATGGTTTTCTGGGATGGGAAGGGGGAAGAACAAGGATAAGGAATTATTTAGTGAAGATGAGTGTGAGCCCTGTTGTCAGCCCCGCTTTATTGACCAGGGAGATAAAACCAAAATTATCCAAGTGTGCCCATTTTTAAACCATCCCTTTCATCAGGATGAAACTCTGAATGAATTTCTGGGATAAATTTCCCACAAATCCTGCTGGATTCTCTGGGCCGTGTCCCTTTCACAGCCCCTGGGGCCTGGCCAGGCCCGATCCTGGCCCAGCTTTTCCCAGGTGGATTTAAAATCCCTCCAAGGCTGTGCTGCCTCTTGGAATTGCTGCTGGAATCTGGGATGAGCAGCTTTAGCTGGTGCTGTCCCATCTTCCATGGATTTCCCATGGTTTTCCCATGGTTTTCCCATGGTTTTCCCCTCAGCCGGGCAGATTTTGCTGCAGTGCTGAGCTGAGGGTCACAATGGGTGTAAAAGTCTCTGATTTTCAGCCCCTCCCTCATGACCAGGGAGATAAAACCAAAATTATCCAAGTGTGCCCATTTTTAAACCATCCCTTTCATCAGGATGAAACTCTGAATGAATTTCTGGGATTAATTTCCCAGTGTTCCCAGCAGGAAGCTCCCAAATCCTGCTGGATTCTCTGGGCCGTGTCCCTTTCACAGCCCCTGGGGCCTGGCCAGGCCCGATCCTGGCCCAGCTTTTCCCAGGTGGATTTAAAATCCCTCCAAGGCTGTGCTGCCTCTTGGAATTGCTGCTGGAATCTGGGATGAGCAGCTTTAGCTGGTGCTGTCCCATCTTCCATGGATTTCCCATGGTTTTCCCATGGTTTTCCCATGGTTTTCCCATGGTTTTCCCCTCAGCCGGGCAGATTTTGCTGCAGTGCTGAGCTGAGGGTCACAATGGGTGTAAAAGTCTCTGATTTTCAGCCCCTCCCTCATGACCAGGGAGATAAAACCAAAATTATCCAAGTGTGCCCATTTTTAAACCATCCCTTTCATCAGGATGAAACTCTGAATGAATTTCTGGGATTAATTTCCCAGTGTTCCCAGCAGGAAGCTCCCAAATCCTGCTGGATTCTCTGGGCCGTGTCCCTTTCACAGCCCCTGGGGCCTGGCCAGGCCCGATCCTGGCCCAGCTTTTCCCAGGTGGATTTAAAATCCCTCCAAGGCTGTGCTGCCTCTTGGAATTGCTGCTGGAATCTGGGATGAGCAGCTTTAGCTGGTGCTGTCCCATCTTCCATGGTTTTCCCATGGTTTTCCCATGGTTTTCCCCTCAGCCGGGCAGATTTTGCTGTAGTGCTGAGCTGAGGGTCACGATGGGTGTAAAAGTCTCTGATTTTCAGCCCCTCCCTCATGACCAGGGAGATAAAACCAAAATTATCCAAGTGTGCCCATTTTTAAACCATCCCTTTCATCAGGATGAAACTCTGAATGAATTTCTGGGATTAATTTCCCACAAATCCTGCTGGATTCTCTGGGCCGTGTCCCTTTCACAGCCCCTGGGGCCTGGCCAGGCCCGATCCTGGCCCAGCTTTTCCCAGGTGGATTTAAGATCCCTCCAAGGCTGTGCTGCCTCTTGGAATTGCTGCTGGAATCTGGGATGAGCAGCTTTAGCTGGTGCTGTCCCATCTTCCGTGGATTTTCCATGGTTTTCCCATGGTTTTCCCATGGTTTTCCCCTCAGCCAGGCAGGTTTTGCTGCAGTGCTGAGCTGAGGGTCACGATGGGTGTAAAAGTCTCTGATTTTCCTAAAGAAACAGGTGGAACAAAGGATTTTGATTTTAATGTCTCACAAAGTAACTAACTTTGGATTTTTCTGGGATGTTGCCTAATCCAGAGAAATCCTGGAGGCAATCTGTACCAAGCAGGATAAAACCTGCCAGGACACAGGAAAATGGGGATCAACACAAAAATTGGGATGGTATTTTCCATACCCACAAAGGGCTTTAAATGGGAATTAAATAATGTTCATTTTCCTCAACTCCCTGAATTCCCAGTAGTCTGAACTGAGGAATAATTTCGGTATTAAAGCACCTGACAAATTTAGGTCCAGCTTGGATCTTCCACCAACTGTTGGGGCTTTTCCTTCTCTCATAAAATATAAAGGATGGGAGTGTTGGGATCCTCCATGGAATTGTTGGGAAAATTCAGGTGTAAAATCCAATGTTGGAGCTGTCCTGGTTCCTCAAATACTGGAGGGTGTTTTGGAAATTGAAATTTAAGTGAGGAACAGTAAAATAAACATATAAAAATGGATATTTATGCAGGAATTCTGCATCCCACCGGGATAACCCAGTGCCCATCCCAGGAATTTGGCTCGTATCGATGGCAAAAATGGGAATTTTTCCTCACTTTCCCCCTTTTCCTGGAAAAAAAAAAAAAGCTGTGAAGTGCTCTGAGTTTTGCTGCTCCTCAGCTCTGGGATCCGGTGACAGATCCAGGACTGGAATTTATCCCATAAAACAGCAAAGTCCAGCCTGGCTATCCCTGGATAACTCCTTCCACTTTCCTTCCTCTCCATCTGGGTTCAGGAGGGAATTTCAATTCCTGGTGCTTATCCCTGCCTGCCCAGCAGCTCCAGCTGGGATTTAACCCTTTGGAGCCGGCCATTCCCGTTCCTAAAATCCCCAAATGCTGCTGAAAACGTTGTTTTGCTGATTGGGGCAGAGATTGAAGTAAAACTGGGAAGAAATTGGGAATAACCCAGCCCAGCTTCATGGCAGGGCTACACCAAAACCCCAGGAATGTGAATTTATCCGTGGAAAAGCTGTGGAATTGCATCCCGCTGGTTTAGGCAGTTGTGGGGAGGGCAAGCTCGATGTCCCAGTGCTTCTCAGGGTTCCTGCTGGTTTTCCTGGTCTCATCCCATGAGCTCTGAGCCCTGGTTCTCTCCCAATCCAGGCGGACACCACCCACCCCCTGACCAAGCACAGGAAAATTGCCTCTTCCTTCCGGGATTCCTCTTTATTTGATATTTTCACCCTGTCCTGCAGTTTACTGAAACAGGTAAGGAAAGGTTTGGAATCTTTTTTGGGAAGTGAGATGTTGGGGCAGCTATTTTGGGATGAAATTCCTTCCTGGAATGAGCACTCTGGTCCTAAAAACTCTGCTCTGGGGTTGTTTTTCAGGGAAAAAATGGATTTATTAAGGAAATTTCCTTTCTAAAGAAATCCATATTATTACTACTATTATTATTATTATTATTGTTATTATTATTGTTATTTAAATAATTATTTAATAATTAATTTTATTTAAATAATAAATAAATATAAAATAAATAACAAACCACGCCACAAACACAGAAATAATTCCACGATTCCAACTGCAAATCCATCCCTGGATCCTGGGTTTAAACTTCCCTGTCTTTAAGCATCAGGAAAGAGAGGAGAAATTTGGGTTCCATTTTCAGTATCTTTGACAAGTAAATCCTTATCCCTGGCCCTGCACAGGACACCCAAAATCCCAACTTTTCCAAACTATTTGGGATGGATTCAAGCTGGAATGAGTTCATTTTAAGCCCAGGGTGATGATACAAAGGATAAAAGGACCAAGATGTGTTTAAACTGCAGAGAAATGAGCCGGAATTCCATGTCCAGGGAGTTCTCTGTGTCATGGGAGTGTCCCAGCTTTCCCTGCCTGGAGCAGCTGCTCATTCCCATGGGAAGGAGAGCCCAGGATTCCTGTCAGGCAGAAAAGGGGGGTTGTGTTTAACATTAATGAGAATTCCCTGATCTCCTGCATCCCTGGCAAGCCTCGTGCCTGTGCAGTTCAGGGAGGGAAATGGGAATGCTGCCTGTTATCCATGTCCTGGAAAGACTCTGGGATATATTTATGGACTCACTGCCTCTACAAACACTCCTGGTGCTCGTTCCACAAAGCCCCATCTTGCTTCAAGTGAAGTCCTGCCTCAATTCCGCTGCCACCTGGATTTAATTTCCCCTTTTCCTGGTCTTAATTCCACGTTTTCCACAGGCTTCTGGGAAGAACCTGAACCTGAACGATGAAAGCCAGCACGGGCTGCTGATGCAGCTCCTCAAGCTCACCCACAACTGCCTGAACTTCGATTTCATCGGCACCTCCACGGACGAGTCCTCGGATGATCTTTGCACTGTGCAGATCCCAACCAGTTGGAGATCAGGTGATTCCTGCAGGAATGCACAGCATCCCACCTGGAAAACACTCAAACCCTCTGATTTGGCACAAATAAACCTGGGCGTGCAAAGCCAGAGGTTAAACCCAAAGCCAGAGGTTAAACCCAGCCTTAAATCCACCTAATTCACTTTTGGGATTTTATCTTGCTTTTAAAACCCCTTTTCCCTTCCAGTCTTTCACCTCCCAGTCCAACCACCAGGAAAACGGAATTTTTTTAAAAAAGCAGGGCAGAACTTGGCACCTTTTCCCCACATCCTGCTGTTCCCAGCAGGCATTTGACAGGCACTTGCACAGATTGTGTTCTGAAAATACCTTCCTGTCATTTTCTCCCAGTTCCAAGTGCCAGTGGGTGACTTTATTTCTAGGAAAGGCTTTTGCGTTAAAAATACAAAATCCTGGGGAAATTTTCGTGGAATTGTGGTGCTTTGGTGTGACAAATCCATGTGCCATGGGTAATAAAATAAGGATTAGACCTGTGGGAAGCTGTAAATGGAGGTAAAATCCTCTCTTGTCTTGCAGCATTCTTGGATTCTTCGACCCTTCAGTTGTTTTTTGATCTTTATCATTCCATCCCTCCTTCGTTTTCTCCTCTGGTAAGTCCAGGGTTTATTTTCCTTTATTTTAGGATTCATGTGGGAGATTCCCTGGAGGTTCAGGTGCCCCAGGTTGTGCTGAAGTGTCCAAGTGCTGCTGAGAGTTTTGGAGCATCTACAGGGTTGGATTTTCCCTAAAAAACACATTTTTGCTGGAATTCCAACCTCCTTTCCCCTCACACAACTTGGAATCTCCTGTTTGCTCATCCCCTTGAGGAACGTAGCCCCTGTTATTCCCAAACCAGGTCCTAAAACCACACCAGGAGTAGGGAGCAAGCTGGGAAACACCCCAAGGAATGGAATTTCTCCTTCCACCCTTCCAAACTAGGCCGTGTCCCACTGGGATGAAAGGGCCAAGAGCACAACTGAGCTGAAAGTTGGATTATTTCTTCTGAAAAAATACAAAAAAATGGCCTGCCAGGCATTTATCTCCATGATAAATATTACCCATGATTAAAGCTCAGTGAAAACAAAGCTGAGAGGGAAGGGCCTTCAGAAAGAATTGTTCCGTGGAGAGACTCCACTTATTCTGGTGGAGGGTTAATGGCTAGTCCTGAATTTCAAGCCTCAAATATTCAGGAGAGATTTGAAGTGTGAGACTCCTTTTTTGAATGGAAAGCTGAAATGATTCCATTGGGATCAGTGATTGGAGTCCCCATCCCTGAAGGTGTCCAGGGAAGGAGGCCTGGATGTGGCACTCAGTGCTCTGGGCTGGGATCAAAGGTTGGACTCTGACCTTGGAGGGCTTTTCCCACCTCAGGAATTCCATGATTCTGTGACTCTTGGGATGGAGCTGTTCCTCTGGGTGCTGGAATTTCTTTCTCCGCTGCGAAGGTGAAGGAGCTGTTCTGTCCCTAAAGGAGCACCAAACCTCAGTCACCGCTCGTGTCGTGAGGGGAAAACCTCTTCATTTCCTTATTCTCATCCCGATTTTTGTGTTTTTTTCCATTTTCCTGCGTGCTGGCAGGTTTTATCCTGCTTGGTGCAGATCGCCTCCGTGCGCCGCTCCCTCTTCAACAACGCCGAGCGGGCGAAGTTCTTATCTCATCTCGTGGATGGAGTGAAACGGATACTGGAAAACCCCCAGGTGAGTATTCCAGGTGGGATGAGGGCTCTGTGTCCTCTTCATCACATTTCATCCCCAAAAATCCATTTAATGTCCCTCCTGAATGTGGACATGGATACTTGGCAAAGGGGAGAAGGGTCTTGCTGCTTTCTCCTGTTTCTTGCCATTCCACCACCAAGGGTGGGTATTAGGAAAAACTTCTCCATTGGAAGAGTATTTAAGGACTGGAGCAGGCTGCCCAGGGATGTCAGCATCCCTGGAAGTGCCCAAAAACCAGTAAATGTGGCAGTTCCAGACCGGTTTAATGGGCAGAGTGGGATTTGTTGGGAGCTTGGACTTGTTCTCGGAGCTCTTTCCCAACCTGTGTGATTCCAGGTGACAGCAGAGCCGTTCCCGAGTCCCCCTTTTCTTTCTGTCCCCTCAGAGTTTGTCAGACCCCAACAATTACCACGAGTTCTGCCGGTTGCTGGCCCGGTTGAAAAGCAATTACCAACTGGGAGAACTGGTGAAGGTGGAGAACTACCCCGAGGTGATCCGGCTCATCGCCAACTTCACCGTGACCAGCCTGCAGGTACAAACCTTCCCTTCCCTCTTCCTGCCCCTTGGATTCCCTGGAAAACAAGGCAAGAGCTTCTCATCTGGTTCATTTTTACCCCGAACCCCAGAGGGAGGCTGTGACACAACCCTGCATGGATCATTCTGCGAATTCCTGAATGGAATCTGTGGGGGAAGGCAGAGTTGTTGCCATGCCTCCAGAGGCTTTCCATATCCTAGCAGGGAAAAAAACCCCAACTTGTTAAATAAGGTTTATTTTTAGAATTCTGTCTCACTTCACTCTTCCAATGCACTCAGCGGGGTTGGGAGTAATTGGAATATCATGGATATTCCCACTGAGTTTTCCAGCGGTGTGTACAGCTCACCACCACAGCCCTGCACAGGAGAGGGTTTAAAAAATTGTGGAGCTTGGAGAATTCCTTTGTTCAGTTGTGATTCCTGGGAAGCAGCTCGGGGCTGTGCAGTGTGTGGGAACTGAGTGAGGCCTGGGATTGGAGGCTCAGCTCCATGTCCTGGGAATTTGGGATTATCTCCCAGTGATTACTGAGTGCTGATCCAGGTGTACTTTGAAATTCCTGGTTAATTTGGCAACCAGGCCTTTAAAGATGTTGGCCAGTGGAAAGTGCAACGAGCTGAGCTTTAAACCCCTTCCAACCCAAATTCTGTGGAAGAAAAGTCAAGTCAAACAAAACAAATCATAACTCCTTGGTTTGTTTTCCTTTTTTTTCCCCTCTGGGAGCACTGGGAATTTACTCCCAACAGCGAGCCCTGAAATTCCCGGTTAATTTGACAACCAGGCCATTAAAGGCATTGGCCAGTGGAAAGTGCAACGAGCTGAGCTTTAAACCCCTTCCAGCCCAAATTCTGTGGAAAAAACTTAAATCAAACAACACAAATCATAACTCCCTGGTTTGTATTCCTTCTCTTTTCCCTCTGGAAGCACTGGGAATTTGCTCCCAACAGTGTGCACTACCTGCTGAGCCTGTGGCAGCGCCTGGCTGCCTCCGTGCCCTACGTGAAGGCCACAGAGCCCCACATGCTGGAGACCTACACCCCTGAGGTGACCAAAGCCTACATCACCTCCCGCCTGGAATCCGTGCACATCATCCTCAGGTGAGGGAATGCCAGGGCTGGGAGCGCTTTTCCTGCTGCTCTGAGGGGTGGGAAGGCTGGCAGAGGTGGGGGTGTTCCCGCTGGAGAGGACACGGCTGAGGGGTCTCCCACTGGAGAGGGACTGGGGACAAGGGCTGGAGGGACAGGACCCAGGGAATGGCTTCAAAGTGACAGAAGAACGGCTTAGATGGGATATTGGGAAGGAATTCCTGGCTGGGATGGAATTCGCAGAGCAGCTGTGGCTGCCCCTGGATCCCTGGAAGTGCCCAAGGCCGGGTTGGATTAACCCGGGACAGTGGGAGGTGTCCCTGTCCCTGCCATGGGATGGCATTTAAGCTCTTTCCAACCCAAACCATCCCAGGATTCAGTGAATTCCAAACTGCAGCTCCAACACCCCTGGGAATAAAACGGGAGCGAGCATTCCAGGAGCTGCTGCTCCTGGGACTCCCTGATCCCAGGGCTGCTCCCAGAGTTCCCCACAGCGCCCTGGGCTGGTGGAGAATCCTGTTGGACACAGGCACAGGGGACAGGAGCTGTGCTGGCACACCAGGAGGGGCCTGCATCCCTGGGATCTCGGGAATATTCCGGCTTTGGGGCTGGAAATGCTGCCCTGGCAGAGCCACACCAACATCCTGGGAGCAGCCCAGGCTCGCCGACAGCTCCAAGAATTCCAAGCCGGGCATTTTTTCCCCTCCAGTGGCTCCAGCTCCCAAGTGAAAGGCAGAGAGCAGCCCTGGGCACCTCTGGAATAAATCCCTGGATGATTTCCAGCCGGGATTGTGTCCCTCTGGAAAGATGCAGCCCTTGCCAATGGCAGACGGTGGGATGGGATGAACTTCACCATCCCTTCCCAAACCATTCCATAATTCCAGGATTGTCAGCTCCAGAACAATCACTCCAGGCTCCAGCATATTTCTCTTCCCAGTTTTCCTTTAAAACCAGCCACAAGAGCAGGAAGTTTTGTGAGGATTTCTGAGGGAGCTTTCCTAAATCACAGCCTGGCTGGTTTTTTTAGAAGAGGTTTATTTTTTTAAGCTGGGTTGGTTTTGTTTTTTTTTTTGAGACCCTGCTTAATCTCCCATGGCTGAGCTGATCTCTGTGTCCGACATGTTCCGGGTAGGATTCATCTTCCCGGGATCTGCAGCATCCCAGAATCCCCATCAGAGCAGAGGGGGAATGTGAGCCAAGTGTGACTCACTTCACTCTCCCAGCTCCGCACAAATTCCACCTAAAAGCACCTTTTATTTTTAATTCATTTCAAGGAATCAGCCTCCAGAATTCCATTGTCGTGCCTGGATTTGTGTGGGATGAATCCTCCCGGGTGTGTGTTTGTGTTGGATGAAAACAAATGGTCAAATATAGGAAAATAAGGCCTCTCTTAGGGAAAACTGATGGGATTATCCCTTTTTCTTCTGGATCATCCATCCCTGGAAGTGTTCAAATCCAGGTTGGACAGGGCTTGGAGCAACCTGGGATAGTGGGAGGTGTCCCTGCCCATGGAAAGGGTGGAATTAAATGAGTTTTAAGGTCCCTTCCAACCCAAATCATTCCAGAATTTTCTGATTTCTTGTGGAATTTACTGCATTTAAAAGAAAAGGCACTGAAAGGATTCCCATGGAAAAGTTGTGCTGTAGGAACACAACCAGAGCCTTTGTTCCTGGCACTGCCCATTCCCTTCAAACCCCTGGATAAATGTTAAAGGAAGTGGGTACTGTTAAAACAACGGGATAAATGTTATGGGAAATGGATAAACGTTAAAAGACCTGGGTAAATGTTAAAAGAAATGGATAAATGTTAAAAGAAATGGATAACTTTAAGGATGGAAGAAGAGGTTGCTCCCACCAGGTGCCGATGGCTTTTCCCCCTGATCCGCTGCTCCTCTCCTGATTTTCCACCTCATTTATCCACTGCTCCTCTCCTGATTTTTAGCGTTTCCCACTCAGATTTCTGGCTTTTCCACCTCATTTATGCCCTGATTTCTGGCTTTTCCACCTTATTTATTCCCTGATTTCTGGCTTTCCCACCTCATTTATCCACTTCTCTCCTGATTTTTAGCGTTTCCCACTCATCCATTGCTGTTCTGATTTCTGGCTTTCCCACCTTATTTATTCCCTGATTTCTGGCTTTTCCACCTCATCCACTGCTCCTCTCCTGATTTTTAGCATTTCCCACTCAGATTTCTGGCTTTTCCACCTTATTTATTCCCTGATTTCTGGCTTTCCCGCCTCATTTATCCACTGCTCCTCTCCTGATTTTTAGCTTTCCCCTGACCCACTGCTCCTCTCCTCATTTCCCACTGACATTTAATGTCCATTCCTCTCACCTCCCACCACCCTCCAATTCCGCGGCGCCTCCAGCACCCCGCTCTCCCCGTACCTCCGGCTGCCTCCACGCGCCGGATCCCTTTTCCACGCGCCGGATCCCTTTTCCACACGCCGGATCCCTTTTCCACGTGCCGGATCCCTTTTCCATGCTCTGGATCCCTTTTCCATGCTCTGGATCCCTTTTCCACGCGCCGGATCCCTTTTCCACGCGCTGGATCCCTTTTCCACGTGCTGGATCCCTTTTCCACGTGCCGGATCCCTTTTCCACGTGCTGGATCCCTTTTCCATGCTCTGGATCCCTTTTCCGCGTTCTGAATCCCTTTTCCACGTGCTGGATCCCTTTTCCATGTGCTGGATCCCTTTTCCACGTGCTGGATCCCTTTTCCATGCTTTGGATCCCTTTTCCGCGTTCTGAATCCCTTTTCCACGTGCTGGATCCCTTTTCCACGTGCTGGATCCCTTTTCCACATTCTGGATCCCTTTTCCACGTTCTGAATCCCTTTTCCATGTGCTGGATCCCTTTTCCACGCACTGGATCCCTTTTCCACGTGCCGGATCCCTTTTCCACGTTCTGAATCCCTTTTCCATGTGCTGGATCCCTTTTCCATGCTTTGGATCCCTTTTCCACATTCTGGATCCCTTTTCCACGTGCTGGATCCCTTTTCCATGCTTTGGATCCCTTTTCCATGCGCTGGATCCCTTTTCCACGCGCTGAATCCCTTTTCCATGCACTGGATCTCCCTTTTCCACATTCTGGATCCCTTTTCCACATTCTGAATCCCTTTTCCACGTGCCGGATCCCTTTTCCACGTTCTGAATCCCTTTTCCATGTGCTGGATCCCTTTTCCATGCTTTGGATCCCTTTTCCACATTCTGGATCCCTTTTCCACGTGCTGGATCCCTTTTCCACGCGCTGGATCCCTTTTCCACGCGCTGAATCCCTTTTCCATGCACTGGATCTCCCTTTTCCACATTCTGGATCCCTTTTCCACATTCTGGATCCCTTTTCCACATTCTGAATCCCTTTTCCACGTGCCAGATCCCTTTTCCACGTTCTGAATCCCTTTTCCATGTTCTGAATCCCTTTTGCACGCTCTGGATCCCTTTTCCACGTGCCGGATCCCTTTTGCACGCTCTGGATCCCTTTTCCATTCTCTGGATCCCTTTTCCAAGCACCGAATCCCTTTCCCAAGCGCTGAATCCCTTTTCCAAGCACTGAATCCCTTTTCCACGTGCCGGATCCCTTTTCCACACTCTGGATCCCTTTTCCAAGCACTGAATCCCTTTTCCACGTGCCGGATCCCTTTTCCACACTCTGGATCCCTTTTCCAAGCACTGAGTCCCTTTTCCAAGCACTGAGTCCCTTTTCCACGTGCCGGATCCCTTTTCCAAGCACTGAATCCCTTTTCCAAGCACTGAATCCCTTTCCCAAGCGCTGAATCCCTTTTCCACGCACCGAATCCCTTTCCCAAGCGCTGAATCCCTTTTCCACGCGGTTTCTCCTCCCGCAGGGATGGCCTGGAGGACCCTCTGGAGGACACGGGGCTGGTGCAGCAGCAGCTGGACCAGCTCTCCACCATCGGGCGCTGCGAGTACGAGAAGACGTGCGCGCTGCTGGTGCAGCTCTTCGACCAGTCCGCCCAGTCCTACCAGGAGCTGCTGCAGAGCGCCAGCGCCACCCCCATGGACCTGGCGGTGCAGGAAGGTGAGACAGCCAGCTGGGAATTCCCGAGGGAATTGTGCCTCCAGGAGCTGGGAATTCCCGAGGGAATTGTGCCTCCTGGAGCTGGGAATTCCCAAAGGAATTATGCCTCCTGGAGCTGGGAATTCCCGAGGGAATTGTGCCTCCAGGAGCTGGGAATTCCCAAAGGAATTATGCCTCCTGGAGCTGGGAATTCCCGAGGGAATTGTGCCTCCAGGAGCTGGGAATTCCCAAAGGAATTATGCCTCCTGGAGCTGGGAATTCCCGAGGGAATTGTGCCTCCAGGAGCTGGGAATTTCCGAGGGAATTGTGCCTCCAGGAGCTGGGAATTCCCAAAGGAATTATGCCTCCTGGAGCTGGGAATTCCCGAGGGAATTGTGCCTCCTGGAGCTGGGAATTCCCGAATGAATTGTGCCTCCAGGAGCTGGGAATTTCCGAGGGAATTGTGCCTCCAGGAGCTGGGAATTCCTGAGGGAATTGTGCCTCCAGGAGCTGGGAATTTCCGAGGGAATTGTGCCTCCAGGAGCTGGGAATTCCCAGTGGAATCGTGCTTCCTGGAGCTGGGAATTCCCGAATGAATTGTGCCTCCAGGAGCTGGGAATTCCCAGTGGAATTGTGCTTCCTGGAGCTGGGAATTCCTGATGGAATTGTGCCTCCAGGAGCTGGGAATTCCCGAGGGAATTGTGCCTCCTGGAGCTGGGAATTCCCAGTGGAATCGTGCTTCCTGGAGCTGGGAATTCCCGAATGAATTGTGCCTCCAGGAGCTGGGAATTCCTGATGGAATTGTGCTTCCTGGAGCTGGGAATTCCTGATGGAATTGTGCCTCCAGGAGCTGGGAATTCCCGAGGGAATTGTGCCTCCTGGAGCTGGGAATTCCCAATGAAATCGTGCCTCCAGGAGCTGGGAATTTCCGAGGGAATTGTGCCTCCAGGAGCTGGGAATTCATTCCTCCAGGAGCTGGGAATTTCCGAGGGAATTGTGCCTCCAGGAGCTGGGAATTCATTCCTCCAGGAGCTGGGAATTCCCGAGGGAATTGTGCCTCCTGAAGCTGGGAATTCCCAAGGGAATTGTGCCTCCTGGAGCTGGGAATTCCTGATGGAATTGTGCCTCCAGGAGCTGGGAATTCCTGGAAAATCCCCCCGGAGGGGAGGGATCGCTCACGGTTTCTCCTGGGGGCGGTGGCCCTGTGGGGGTGGCGCTGCTCTGGAGATGGGGCTGGATTGACTGGGGGGAAATGGGTTCATTTGGGGGAAATGGGTTCATTTGGGGGAAAATGGATTTATTTGGGGGGAAATGGGTTCATTTGGGGGGAAATGGGTTCATTTGGGGGAAATGGGTTCATTTGGGGGAAATGGGTTCATTTGGGGGAAATGGGTTCATTTGGGGGAAATGGGTTCATTTGGGGGAAGTGGATTTCTTTTGGCGAAAATGGATTTATTTTGGGGGGAAATTGATTTATTTGGGGGGAAATTGATGTATTTGGGGGGAAATTGATTTATTTCGGGGGAAAATGGATTTATTTGGGGGAAGTGGATTTCTTTTGGGGAAAATGGATTTATTTGGGGGGAAAATGGATTTATTTGGGGGAAAGTGGAATTTTTGGGGAAAATGGATTTATTTGAGGGGAAAATGGATTTATTTTGGGGGAAAATGGATTTATTTAGGGAAAGTGGAATTTTTGGGGAAAATGGATTTATTTGGGGGAAGTGGAATTCTTTGAGGGAAAATGGATTTATTTTGGGGAAAAGTGGAATTTTTTGGGGAAAATGGATTTCTTTGGGGGAAAATGGATTTTTTTGGGGGAAGTGGATTTCTTTTAGGGAAAATGGATTTATTTTGGGGGAAATGGATTTATTTGGGGGAAGTGGATTTATTTGAGGGGAAAATGGATTTATTTGGGGGGAAAATGGATTTCTTTTAGGGAAAATGGATTTATTTGGGGGGAAAGTGGATTTCTATTGGGGAAAATGGATTTATTTGGAGAAAATGGATTTATTTGGGGGAAGTGGATTTATTTGGGGGGAAAATGGATTTCTTTGGGGAAAAAGTGGAATTTTGGGGGAAAATGGATTTATTTTGGGGGAAATGGATTTATTTGGGGGAAGTGGATTTATTTGAGGGGAAAATGGATTTATTTTGGGGGAAAGTGGAATTTTTGGGGAAAAATGGGTTTATTTTGCGGGAAAATGGATTTATTTTGGGGGAAAGTGGAATTTTTGGGGAAAAATGGATTTATTTGGGGGGAAAATGGATTTCTATTGGGGAAAATGGATTTCTTTTGGGGGAAATGGATTTATTTGGGGGAAGTGGATTTATTTTGGGGGAAATTGATTTATTTGGGGGAAGTGGATTTATTTGAGGGGAAAATGGATTTATTTTGGGGGAAAGTGGAATTTTTGGGGGAAAATGGATTTATTTGAGGGGGAAATGGATTTATTTCGTGGGAAGGTGGATTTCTTTTAGGGAAAATGGATTTCTTTGGGGGAAAAGTGGAATTTTTGGGGGAAAATGGATTTCTTTGAGGGGAAAATGGATTTATTTTGGGGGAAAATGGATTTATTTGGGGAAAGTGGAATTTTTGGGGAAAATGGATTTATTTGGGGGAAGTGGATTTCTTTTAGGGAAAATGGATTTATTTTGGGGAAAATGGATTTATTTGGGGGGAAAATGGATTTATTTGGGGGGAAAATGGATTTATTTGGGGGAAAGTGGAATTTTTGGTGAAAATGGATTTATTTTGGGGGAAATGGATTTATTTGGGGGAAGTTAATTTATTTGGGGGGGAAATGGATTTATTTCGGGGAAAATGGATTTATTTGGGGGGAAAGTGGAATTTTTGGTGAAAATGGGTTTATTTTGGGGGAAAATGGATTTCTTTGGGGGAAAATGGATTTATTTCGTGGGAAGGTGGATTTCTTTTAGGGAGAATGGATTTATTTGGCCGGAAAATGGATTTCTTTGGGGGGAAAATGGAATTTTTGGGGAAAATGGATTTATTTTGGGGGAAATGGATTTATTTGGGGGAAGTGGATTTATTTGGGGAAAAGTGGAATTTTTTAGGGAAAATGGATTTCTTTGGGGGGAAAATGGATTTATTTGGGGGAAAATGGATTTCTTTCGTGGGAAGGTGGATTTCTTTTAGGGAAAATGGATTTCTTTGGGGGGAAAATGGATTTCTTTGGGGGGAAAGTGGAATTTTTGGTGAAAATGGGTTTATTTTGGGGGAAAATGGATTTATTTGGGGGAAGTGGATTTCTTTTAGGGAAAATGGATTTATTTTGGGGAAAAGTGGAATTTTTTGGGGAAAATGGATTTCTTTGGGGGGAAAATGGATTTCTATTGGGGAAAATGGATTTATTTTGGGGAAAGTGGATTTCTATTGGGGGAAATGGATTTATTTTGGGGGGAAAATGGATTTCTTTGGGGGAAAGTGGAATTTTTGGTGAAAATGGATTTATTTTGGGGGAAATGGATTTATTTGGGGGAAGTTAATTTATTTGGGGGGGAAATGGATTTATTTCGGGGGAAAATGGATTTATTTGGGGGGAAAGTGGAATTTTTGGTGAAAATGGGTTTATTTTGGGGGAAAAATGGATTTCTCTTGGGGAAAATGGATTTATTTCGTGGGAAGGTGGATTTCTTTTAGGGAGAATGGATTTATTTGGCCGGAAAATGGATTTCTTTGGGGGGAAAGTGGAATTTTTGGGGAAAATGGATTTATTTTGAGGGAAATGGATTTATTTGGGGGAAGTGGATTTATTTGGGGAAAAGTGGAATTTTTTAGGGAAAATGGATTTCTCTTGGGGAAAATGGATTTATTTGGGGGAAAATGGATTTCTTTCGTGGGAAGGTGGATTTCTTTTAGGGAAAATGGATTTCTTTGGGGGGAAAATGGATTTCTTTGGGGGGAAAATGGATTTCTTTGGGGGGAAAGTGGAATTTTTGGGGAAAATGGATTTATTTTGAGGGAAATGGATTTATTTGGGGAAAGTGGATTTCTATTGGGGGAAATGGATTTCTATTGGGGGAAATGGATTTATTTGGGCGGAAAGTGAATTTCTTTGGGGAAAATGGATTTCTTTGGGGAGAAAACAGATTTCTTTGGGGCTGGGCCGCCCACTGCCAGAGGAGGGTGGCCAGCCCTGAGCGTGCCCCCGCCCGCAGGCCGCCTGACGTGGCTCGTGTACATCATCGGCGCCGTCATCGGCGGCCGCGTGTCCTTCGCCAGCACGGATGAGCAGGACGCCATGGACGGAGAGCTGGTCTGTCGGTAGGGATGCTCCACTCCGGGATATTCCGGAAAAATCTGCTCCTGGGAAAGCCGGGAAAGCGTTCTTGCCCTTTTCCCAGCTGGGATATTCCAGTGGGAAACGCGGCTGGAAGGGGGCGGGCGCTGGGTGGGAAGTGCTGGGGTCGATTCCCGAAGGGAGTTTGGGTTGTGGTAGAGAGGGAGGGGGGAGAGAGTGTGGCGAAGGGAATTCTTCCTTAATTACTGCCTAATTATTCCCTAATTATTCGTGAATTACGTGGTGTTTTTTACTGGGATATGGGAAAAGTCTTTTCCCCGCTTCGTAACCCCACCTGGGTTTTGTCCGTAATTGGAAAATTCCAATGTTGTCGTGTCGTTCAGTGGATTTTTGGGATTGAAATCCCCTGGGAATTTGGGTTCTGACAAAGAATGAGGGGCAAAGAGCCTGGAAAAGGCAATTACTGGCTAATTATTGATTGAGTATTCACTCATTGATCACTAAATGCGTGGAAAAGGCAATTATTGGCTAACTGTTGATTGATTATTCACTCATTGATCACTAAATGCGTGGAAAAAGCAATTATTGGCCAATTGTTGATTGGTTATTCACTCATTGATCACTAAAAGCATGGAAAAAGCAATTATTGGCCAATTGTTGATTGGTTATTCACTCATTGATCACTAAAAGCATGGAAAAAGCAATTATTGGCTAATTATTCATTGATTATCACTCATTGATCACTAAAAGCATGGAAAAAGCAATTATTGGCTAATTATTGATTGATTATCACTCATTGATCACTAAATGCATGGAAAAAGCAATTATTGGCTAATTGTTGGTTGATTATTCACTCATTGATCACTAAATGCTTGGTGGTTCTTTGCTGGGATGAGGGGAAAAGGCTTTTTCCCACTTAATAACCCAAAAAAGTGGCTTTTGTCCATAAATACTTGGGAATATTGGGCTTGGAAAATTCAAATTCGGTGATGTCATTAATTGGATTTTTTGGGATTGAGACCCAGTGGAAGCTTTAATTAATGGATGTGGGAACTTGGAGCTCAAAGCTTTGCTCCCACTGAAAGTTTTCTCTTGGAATCCGGGCGGAGAAAAGGAGGTGAGGAAGCTGAGCTGGTGGAAAAAGAATTCCTGAGGGGGAAAATTCTGGGATCCCAACTAAACTCCAGCTGTTTTAGAGCCACCGTTTATGATAAATATCCATAAAAGTTGATTTCAATTTGATTTTCTCTCCCCTTTTATGCCTGGTGGCACTTCCCAAAGGAATATCTTTCGGAATTGTTGGGGAATATCCGATTGGATTTATCCCAAAATCCCTTCACCCCCATCCCAGGTGGGATTTTGCAGCTCCCACAAACCCAAAACGCCGTGGGAAAGGCTCTAAACCCAGATTTTTATGGGGGAGGGAGGCACCTGAGAGGAATTTGGGAGATTCCAAAGCACCTGGAATTCAATTCCGGAGCAAATCCAAGCCCTGCAGCGCTGCTGGAAGGCCTGGAGGAGCCTTAAACAGCTTCACAGCCAGGAGGAGCCTTCTGCTCGCTGCTTGGTACCAAATCGATCGAATTGAGCCCAAATTCCCGCAGAAATTGAGGAAAAACCAATCCCCCACCCCCCTGGGAGCAGCCGGGCAATCCCTCCGTGCTCAGTGCCCGTCCCCAGCGGGCGTTTGCTTCCCCTCCCTGTGCTTCCCTTCCCTCTGCTTCCCCTCCCTCTGCTTCCCTTCCCTCTGCTTCCCCTCCCTCTGCTTCCCTTCCCTGTTCTTTCCCTCTGCTTCCCCTCCCTCTGCTTCCCCTGTTCTTCCCCTGTGCTTCCCCTGTTCTTCCCCTGTTCTTTCCCTGTTCTTTCCCTGTTCTTTCCCTGTTCTTTCCCTGTTCTTTCCCTGTTCTTCCCCTGTTCTTCCCCTGTGCTTCCCCTGTTCTTCCCCTGTGCTTCCCCTGTTCTTCCCCTGTGCTTCCCCTGTTCTTTCCCTGTTCTTCCCCTGTTCTTTCCCTCTCCTTTCCCTGTTCTTTCCCTGTTCTTTCCCTGTGCTTTCCCTCTGCTTTCCCTCTGCTTTCCCTGTTCTTTCCCTCTGCTTTCCCTCTGCTTTCCCTCTGCTTTCCCGCTTCTTTCCCGCTTTTTTCCTACCTTTTCCCACTTTTTTTCCCACTTTTTTCCCGCTTTTTTCCTACCTTTTCCCACTTTTTTTCCCACTTTTTTCCCCGCTTTTTTCCCCACTTCTTTCCCGCTTCTTTCCCACTTTTTTCCCACTTTTTTCTCACTTTTTCCCACTTCTTTCCCGCTTTTTTCCCCGCTTTTTCCCGCTTTTTATCCCGCTTTTTCCCCCGCTTTTTATCCCGCTTTTTTCCCCGCTTTTTTCCCACTTCTTTCCCGCTTTTTTCCCCGCTTTTTTTCCCGCTTTTTTCCCGCTTTTTTCCCACATTTTTCCCCACTTTTTTCCCACTTTTTCCTACCTTTTTCCCGCTTTTTCCCCTGCTTTTTCCCCGCTTTTTTCCCCACTTCTTTCCCGCTTCTTTCCCACTTTTTTCCCACTTTTTTCTCACTTTTTCCCACTTCTTTCCCGCTTTTTTCCCCACTTTTTCCCACTTTTTTTCCCACTTTTTCCCCGCTTCTTTCCCGCTTTTTTCCCACTTTTTTCCCACTTTTTTCTCACTTTTTCCCACTTCTTTCCCGCTTTTTTCCCCACTTTTCCCCGCTTTTTTTCCCACTTTTTTCCCGCTTTTTCCCGCTTTTTTCCCACTTTTTTCCCCCCTTTTTTCCCCGCTTTTTTCCCACATTTTTCCCCACTTCTTTCCCACTTTTTCCTACCTTTTTCCCGCTTTTTTCCCGCTTTTTTCCCGCTTTTCCCCCACTTCTTTCCCACTTTTTTTCCACTTTTTTCCCGCTTTTTTCCCCGCTTCCTTCCCGCTTTTTTCCCCGCTTTTTTCCCACTTCTTTCCCGCTTCTTTCCCCACTTTTTTTCCCACTTTTTTCCCCGCTTTTTTCCCACTTCTTTCCCACTTTTTTCCCCGCTTTTTTCCTGCTTTTTTCCCATATTTTTCCCCACTTCTTTCCCACTTTTTCCTACCTTTTTCCCGCTTTTTTCCCGCTTTTTCCCCGCTTTTTTCCCCACTTCTTTCCCGCTTCTTTCCCACTTTTTTCCCACTTTTTTCTCACTTTTTCCCACTTCTTTCCCGCTTTTTTCCCCACTTTTCCCCGCTTTTTTTCCCACTTTTTTCCCGCTTTTTCCCGCTTTTTTCCCGCTTTTTTCCCCCCTTTTTTCCCCGCTTTTTTCCCACATTTTTCCCCACTTCTTTCCCACTTTTTCCTACCTTTTTCCCGCTTTTTTCCCGCTTTTTTCCCGCTTTTCCCCCACTTCTTTCCCACTTTTTTTCCACTTTTTTCCCGCTTTTTTCCCCGCTTCCTTCCCGCTTTTTTCCCCGCTTTTTTCCCACTTCTTTCCCGCTTCTTTCCCCACTTTTTTTCCCACTTTTTTCCCCGCTTTTTTCCCACTTCTTTCCCACTTTTTTCCCCGCTTTTTTCCTGCTTTTTTCCCATATTTTTCCCCACTTCTTTCCCACTTTTTCCTACCTTTTTCCCGCTTTTTTCCCGCTTTTTCCCCGCTTTTTTCCCGCTTCTTTCCCGCTTCTTTCCCGCTTCTTTCCCACTTTTTTCCCACTTTTTCCCACTTCTTTCCCGCTTTTTTCCCACTTTTCCCTCTTTTCCCACCTTCCCAGGGTGCTGCAGCTGATGAACCTGACGGATTCCCGGCTGGCGCAGGCCGGGAATGAGAAGCTGGAATTGGCCATGCTGAGCTTCTTCGAGCAATTCCGCAAGATTTACATCGGGGACCAGGTGCAGAAGTCTTCCAAGGTAACGGGAATTCCAGGGATCCCACTCTTTTCCAAGGAAAACCAGCGGAATTCACGGATTTCTCCTTGGTTTAGCCAAAAATAAATCCCATTTTCTGTGATTCCTGCGTTTATTCCCAAGTTTTGACTTTGCAAACGCTCAGCTGGGTTGGGAATCTCGGGAAGAGCCAAGGATTGGAGACTTGGATTCAATTTTTCCTTGGTTTTCTTATTCCTGTGGTCACCTCAAACACCCAGGAGCCCCCTGAGCTTTAAAATGGGAATAAATCCCAATTCCCTTCATCCCAAGGCATTTGGAGCTGTGCTGGTGCCTCTTTTGGGATGGAAAATAACCTTTTTCCAATGGAAAAACCAGTGGGAATATTGCTCCAGCCTTGGCTTCTCTTCATTCCTGGAGGAGAAATCAAAGTGGGGTCAAATCTCTTCACAGGGATTTGGGAAGTGCCGAGAATTCCAAAGAAATCCCCTCAAATCCCTGGCTGTGTTTGGAGGTGGAGGAGCACAGTTCTGTCCCATTTTCCTGGGAATTTTCCAGGGAAAACACCAGTCCTCCTTTAGTTCAGAGTGCTGCTGCTATGACCAAAAAAAAAAGAGCAAAAATCAGCATTAGGATCAACGGAATCACCCCAAACAACAACAACAAAATCCCAAAGCATCCCTTTCTCCTGCACAGCACAAACAGATTTTTTGGGATCATTCCTGGTTTTCCTGGCAATTTTTAAGCCTTTTTTCCATGGTTTTTTTTTGTTTGTTTTTGGGCAGCTGTACCGGAGGCTCTCCGAGGTGCTGGGGCTCAACGACGAGACCATGGTGCTGAGCGTGTTCATCGGGAAGATGTAAGTGGAAAAACCACAATTCCTGGGATTTCCTGGAGCCAGCACCGGGAAAAACGGCACTCGGAGGGATTGGTCCTAGCCTGAAAACCTGGAATTTCAGCCCAAACCCTGGAATTTCTGCCCAAACCCTTGGAATTTCAGCCCAAACCCCTGGAATTTCTGCTCAAAACCCTTGGAATTTCAGCCCAAAACCCTTGGAATTTCAGCCCAAAACCCCTGGAATTTCAGCCCAAACCCTTGGAATTTCAGCCCAAACCCCTGGAATTTCTGCTCAAAACCCTTGGAATTTCAGCCCAAAACCCTTGGAATTTCAGCCCAAAACCCCTGGAATTTCTGCCCAAACCCTTGGAATTTCTGCCCAAAACCCCTGGAATTTCTGCTCAAAACCCTTGGAATTTCAGCCCAAAACCCCTGGAATTTCTGCCCAAACCCTTGGAATTTCTGCCCAAACCCTTGGAATTTCAGCCCAAACCCCTGGAATTTCAGCCCAAACCCCTGGAATTTCAGCCCAAAAATCTGGAATTTCAGCCCAAAACCCCTGGAATTTCAGCCCAAACCCCTGGAATTTCTGCTCAAAACCCTTGGAATTTCAGCCCAAACCCTTGGAATTTCTGCCCAAACCCTTGGAATTTCAGCCCAAAACCCTTGGAATTTCAGCCCAAAACCCCTGGAATTTCTGCCCAAACCCTTGGAATTTCAGCCCAAAACCCTTGGAATTTCAGCCCAAACCCCTTGGAATTTCAGCCCAAAACCCTGGAATTTCCACCCAAACCCCTGGAATTTCCGCCCAAACCCTTGGAATTCCTGCCCAAACCCCTGGAATTTCAGCCCAAACCCCTGGAATTCCTGCCCAAACCCTTGGAATTCCTGCCCAAACCCCTGGAATTTCAGCCCAAAACCCTTGGAATTTCAGCCCAAACCCCTGGAATTTCTGCTCAAAACCCTTGGAATTTCCACCCAAACCCCTGGAATTTCCGCCCAAACCGCTGGAATTCCTGCCCAAACCCCTGCAATTCCTGCCCAAACCCCTGGAATTTCCGCCCGAACCCCTGCAATTCCTGCCCAAACCCCTGCAATTCCTGCCCAAACCCCTGGAATTTCCACCCAAACCCCTGCAATTCCTGCCCAAACCCTTGGAATTTCCACCCAAACCCCTGCAATTCCTGCCCAAACCCTGGAATTCTGCCTGCTCCAGGCCAGGCCAGGTTTGCTCCGGGTTCGGGCGCTCCCGGAGCTGAGGTTGGAGTTCTGCCGCCCGGACTCGCCCCCAGCAGCCCCGTGCCGGGGGTTGTTGGGATCCTTTCCCGGTGATCCGAACGCCGGGAGCGCCGTTCCCAGCCCACGTTCCCGGTCCCCGGCAGCTCTGGCGCTGCGGGAAGGGGCCCAGAGCTGCTTCCAGGCTTTTCCTTGGAGTTCGGAGCCGGAGCGCTGCAAACGCGGCACCCGACGGCTCCGAGCTGCAGTTGGATCCTTTTCATCCAGTTTTTGATCCATTTTGTATCCATTTTTTAATCCATTTTTAATCCATTTTTTATCCATTTTTGATCCATTTTTTAATCCATTCTTTTATCTATTCTTTTATCCAATTGATCCATTTTTAATCCTTTTTTAATCCATTTTTTTCCATTTTTTTATCCATTTTTAATCCATTTTTTGATCCATTTTTAATCCATTTTTTGATCCATTTTTTAATCCATTTTTTATCCATTTTTTAATCCATTTTTTATCCATTCTTTTATCCATTTTTTTATCCTTTTTGTAATCCATTTCATCCATTTTTTTATGCATTTGATCCATTTTTTATCCATTTTTTTATCCATTTGATCAATTTTTTTATTAATTTAATCCATTTTTTTATCCATTTTTTATCCAGTTTTTGATCCATTGTTTAATCCATCTTTTATCCATTTTTTTATCCTTTTTTTTATCCATTTTTAATCCATTTTTTGATCCATTTTTTGATCCATTTTTGATCCATTTTTAATCCATTTTTTATCCATTTTTTTAATCCATTCTTTTATCTATTCTTTTATCCATTTGATCCATTTTTAATCCATTTTTTATCCATTTGATCCATTTTTTATCCATTTTTAATCCATTTTTTGATCCATTTTTTGATCCATTTGATCCATTTTTTAATCCATTTTTATCCATTTTTTTGTCCATTTTTAATCCATTTTTTGATCCCTTTTTTAATCCATCTTTTATCCATTTTTTTATCCTTTTTTTAATCCATTTTTTATCCATTTATTGATCCATTTGATCCATCCACTTTTTATCCTTTTTTTATCCATTTTTATCCATTTTTATCCTTTTTTTATCCTTTTTTTATCCATTTTTAATCCATTTTTTGATCCATTTGATCCATTTTTTTGATCCATTGTTTAATCCATCTTTTATCCTTTTTTTTACCCATTTTTGTCCATTTTTTTATCCTTTTGATCCATTTTTTAATCCATCTTTTATCCGTTTTTTTTATCCTTTTTTTAATCCATTTTTTATCCATTTTTTGATCCATTTTTAATCCATTTTTATCCACTTTTTATCCTTTTTTTATCCATTTTTATCCATTTTTTATCGATTTTTTTATCCATTTTTTATCCTTTTTTTAATCCATTTCATCCATTTTTTTACCCATTTGATCCATTTTAGATCCATTTTTTAATCCATTTTTTATCCTTTTTTTTATCCATTTTTATCCATTTTTTATCCTCTTTTTTATCCATTTGATCCATTTTTTATCCATTTTTTAATCCATTCTTTTATCCATTCTTTTATGCATTTGATCCATTTTTTTATCCATTTTTAATCCATTTTTTTTTCCATTTGATCCATTTTTAAATCCATTTCTTAATCCATTTTTCATCCATTTTTTAATCCATTTTTTTATCCATTTTTATCCATTTTTTGATCCATTTTTTGATCCATTTTTTAATCCATTTTTTTATCCATTTTTATCCATTTTTTGATCCATTTTTAATCCATTTTTATCCACTTTTTATCCTTTTTTTATCCATTTTTATCCATTTTTTATCGATTTTTTTATCCATTTTTTATCCTTTTTTTAATCCATTTCATCCATTTTTTTACCCATTTGATCCATTTTAGATCCATTTTTTAATCCATTTTTTATCCTTTTTTTTATCCATTTTTATCCATTTTTTATCCTCTTTTTTATCCATTTGATCCATTTTTTATCCATTTTTTAATCCATTCTTTTATCCATTCTTTTATGCATTTGATCCATTTTTTTATCCATTTTTAATCCATTTTTTTTTCCATTTGATCCATTTTTAAATCCATTTCTTAATCCATTTTTCATCCATTTTTTAATCCATTTTTTTATCCATTTTTATCCATTTTTTTTTCCATTTTTGATCCATTTTTGATCCATTTTTGATCCATTTTTGATCCATTCCTTGCAGCCTCTGGGCCCAGCCCGGTGCCCGGCGCATCCCAAAGCTCCCCAGCCCTTCTCCGCCCTCGCTGCCGTTCCTCCCCTGGAGCTCTGCTCATCCCGCTTTTCCCAGCCCAGCAGCATTCCACAATTCCAGGGGCAATCCCATGGAATTCCAGGGGCAATCCCACACAATTCCAAAGGCAATCCCACACAATTCCAGGGGCACCTTGGCATCCGAGGTTATCCAAAGGATCATTTTCCAGCCAGCCCGATGGGAGCTCAGGGATTCTCTGCCCTGGTGCTGGCGGGAGATGGAAAAGCGGCAAAATCCACCACAAACCCCGGCAGAATCCTCCACAAATCCCGGCAGAATCCCGGCAAAATCCTCCACAATTCCCGGGAGAATCCCGGCAAAATCTGCCACAATTCCCGGCAGAATCCCGGCAAAATCTGCCACAATTCCCGGCAGAATCCCGGCAAAATCCTCCACAAATCCCGGGAGAATCCCGGCAAAATCCTCCACAAATCCCGGCAGAATCCCGGCAAAATCCTCCACAATTCCCAGCAGAATCCCGGCAAAATCCTCCACAAATCCCGGCAGAATCCCGGCAAAATCCTCCACAATTCCCGGTAGAATCCCGGCAAAATCCTCCACAATTCCCGGGAGAATCCCGGCAAAATCCTCCACAATTCCCGGGAGAATCCCGGCAAAATCTGCCACAATTCCCGGCAGAATCCCGGCAAAATCCTCCACAAATCCCGGGAGAATCCCGGCAAAATCCTCCACAATTCCCGGCAGAATCCCGGCAAAATCCACCACAATTCCCGGCAGAATCCCGGCAAAATCCTCCACAAATCCCGGGAGAATCCCGGCAAAATCCGCCACAATTCCCGGGAGAATCCCGGCAAAATCCACCACAATTCCCGGCAGAATCCTGGCAAAATCCACCACAATTCCCGGGAGAATCCTGGCAAAATCCTCCACAATTCCCGGCAGAATCCCGGCAAAATCCGCCACAATTCCCGGGAGAATCCCGGCAAAATCCGCCACAATTCCCGGGAGAATCCTGGCAAAATCCGCCACAATTCCCGGCAGAATCCCGGCAAAATCCGCCACAATTCCCGGGAGAATCCCGGCAAAATCCGCCACAAATCCCGGCAGAATCCCGGCAAAATCCGCCACAATTCCCGGCAGAATCCCGGCAAAATCCGCCACAATTCCCGGCAGAATCCCGGCAAAATCCGCCACAAATCTTGGCAGAATCCCGGCAAAATCCGCCACAATTCCCGGCAGAATCCCGGCAAAATCCGCCACAATTCCCGGCAGAATCCCGGCAAAATCCGCCACAAATCCCGGCAGAATCCCGGCAAAATCCTCCACAATTCCCGGCAGAATCCCGGCAAAATCCGCCACAATTCCCGGCAGAATCCCGGCAAAATCCTCCACAAATCCCGGCAGAATCCCGGCAAAATCCTCCACAATTCCCGGCAGAATCCCGGCAAAATCCGCCACAATTCCCGGCAGAATCCCGGCAAAATCCTCCACAAATCCCGGCAGAATCCCGGCAAAATCCTCCACAATTCCCGGCAGAATCCCGGCAAAATCCGCCACAATTCCCGGCAGAATCCCGGCCCATCCCGCTGACCGTCCCTCTTTGCTCTCCCGCAGCATCACCAACCTGAAGTACTGGGGCCGCTGCGAGCCCATCACCTCCAAGACGCTGCAGCTGCTCAATGACCTCTCCATTGGATATCCTTTGGGAAGAGCTCCTGGATCCTCGGGATCCCTTGGGAGCAGGGCCGAGGGAGGCGGAAGTTCCTGCACATTCCTGCTTTTCCCCGGAGTTTTTGGGAATGAGGAGGGCGGGATGAGGCTCCAGGCCTCATCCGGTGGGTGGCTGGAGTGGGGATGTTTTAATTGTGGATCCGAATTCCTTTGGAATTGAGCAGATCCCGGTCTCTCTCCTGGTTTTCCTGACGTTCCAGAAAGTCCAAAACTTCCACAATAGTCCAGAAGTTCCAAAAATTCCAAAATTCCAGACCCTTTTTCACTGGGCGTCTCCCCAAGCCGAGATTTGCACAATTTGGGTTATCCTTGGAAAAACCAGAAGGGAATTCCCAATTTATTGAGTCATCCAGGCACAATCCCCTTCTTCCAGCCTGGCCCTGGAAGTGTTTTTCCAGGAATTCCAGTGGGTGGCTGGAGTGGGGGTTTTTTAATTGTGGATCAGAATTCCTTTGGAATTGAGCAGATCCCAGTCTCTCTCCTGGTTTTCCAGAAGTCCCAGAAGTTCCAGACCCCGAGTTTTTCCAGAAATTCCAGAAGTTCTACCCCAGTTTTTCCCCCGGTGCTCACTGGGGGTCTCCCCAAGGCCAGCTTGGGTTATCCTCGAAAAAACCAAAGAGAATCCCAAATTTCTCGAGCAATCCAGGCACAATCCCTTTCCTCCAGCCTGCCTCTGGAAGTGTTTTTCCAGGAATTCCAGGGTTTCTTCCTTGACCTCCCTGCACCTACAGCAGCGTGAGGAAGCTGGTGAAGCTCAGCGCCGTGCAGTTCATGCTGAACAATCACACGGTGAGCGCTCCCCTTCCCTCCCTGCCCCATTCCCAGCCCTTCCAGCTGCGAGAATTCCACACCTGGATACCCTTTGGAAGTGGATCCGGCTCCCTGTGCTTCCATGGTGCTGGAGGAGCCTCTGGAAAATGGGATTTTTGTGAAAGTTTGGGGGTTTTTGGTTAAAACTCCTGGGTTTGGAGGGGCTGGGATTTGGTGGCGCTTCCCATTCCCTCTCTGCCTCATTCCCAACCCTTCCAGCTGGGAGAATTCCACACCTGGATACCCTTTGGAATTCCAGCATCTCCAGCTGGGAGAATTCCACACCCTTTGGAAGTGGATCCGGCTCCCTGTGCTTCCGTGGTGCTGGAGGAGCCTCTGGAAAATGGGATTTTTGTTAAAATTTTGGGGTTTTTGGTTAAAACTCCTGGGTTTGGAGGGGCTGGGATTTGTTGGCGCTTCCCATTCCCAAAGGATCCGTGTGGGATCTGCTCTCCACTAAATCCAGATTCATCCCTGGAAATTTCCCAGGCCAGGCTGGATGGGGCTTGGAGCAGCCTGGGCTGGTGGAAGGATGGGATTGCAGATCCCTTCCCACCCAAACCATTCCAGGATTTCCATTCCGGGACGTTCCCAGCACTGGAGCCCTCGGGCTCCCAGCAGCA
Organism: Corvus moneduloides; assembly: GCF_009650955.1. Classification (NCBI taxonomy): domain Eukaryota; kingdom Metazoa; phylum Chordata; class Aves; order Passeriformes; family Corvidae; genus Corvus; species Corvus moneduloides. The sequence goes on along the minus strand of NC_045502.1, from coordinate 3,657,801 downwards.
CTTCCAGAGGGTTTGCATTCCCTGCTGGAATGAGGGATGCATCCCTGGAATGAGGGGATATTTCCAGGCATTCTCACAGTCTGGGTTCAGTCTGGGATTCCATTTTTCCCTGGAGAAGAGCTGGGAATGAGCCTGAGGGATTCCCTAAAGGAGCACATTCCTGCTCTGCTCCAGAGGCACAGCCGGGAATTCCAGAGGGAGGGAGACCAGCGGGATTTGCAGCTCCTGTTGCCCTCTGGTGGCTCCGGGAATGCTGCAGGTGCCCATTCCAGAACCCTGGACCCACTTGGCATCCCCAGGAGCCAGCTCAGGGTGGTGCTTCCCGAAATTTTCCAGCTTGGAAAAGCCCTTTAGGATCAACCACCATTCCCTGTGTCCCCAAGTGCCACATCCACACGTTTTCCCAACGTTTCCAGGGAAAACAACTCCCTGCTGCCCAGGCCACCCCGTACCAACCCTTCACCACCTTTTCCATGAGGGAATTTTTCCTGCATCCAGCCTGGAGTGGTGGGGGGAGGCTTTTCCCTCCTCAACCCATCCCGTTTTTCCTTTTCCAGAGCGAGCACTTTTCCTTCCTGGGAATCAACAATCAATCCAACCTGACGGACATGAGGTGTCGGACCACGTTCTACACGGCCCTGGGACGGCTGCTCATGGTGGATTTAGGTATTTTCCTGGGAATTCCAGCACAATTCCAGCGTTTTGGAGCTGGATCCTGATGTTTAGGGAGCTGTAGCATCACCAGGAAGGGATTTGGGATGGGAAAACGCAAATGGGAGAAGGAAAAGGGTTTGGGAATTGGGGTTGATGCTGAGAACATCCCGGTGAAATTGAGGATCAAGTTTTCCATCCCAAGATTTGGGATCAATTTTCCATCCCATCAAGTTTGGAATCAATTTTCCCATCCCAAAACTGGGAATCAGTTTTCCCATTCCAAGACTTGGGGATCAATTTTCCCATCCCACCAAAATTGGGAATCAATTTTCCCATCCTAAAATTTGAGGATCAATTTTCCATCCCACCAACTTTGGGATCAATTTTCCCATTCCAAAACTGGGAATCAATTTTCCCATTCCAAAACTTGGGATCAATTTTCCCATCCCACCAAGTTTGGGATCAATCCACAGGAAAAGGGGCATTTCCCAGGATAAGGGGCCATTCCCAGGAGAAGGGGCATTTCCTGCAGGAACAGGGCCATGCCCATTCCCATGCCCCATTCCCATGCCCCATTCCCATGCCCATTCCCATGCCCATTCCCATGCCCCATTCCCATGCCCATGCCCCATTCCCATTCCCATTCCCATGCCCCATTCCCATGCCCATGCCCCATTCCCATTCCCATGCCCATTCCCATTCCCATGCCCATGCCCCATTCCCATTCCCATGCCCATTCCCATGCCCATGCCCCATGCCCATTCCCATGCCCATTCCCATGCCCATTCCCATGCCCCATGCCCATTCCCATGCCCATTCCCATGCCCATTCCCATGCCCCATTCCCACCCCATTCCCATTCCCATGCCCCATTCCCATGCCCATTCCCATGCCCCATGCCCATTCCCATGCCCATTCCCATGCCCATTCCCATGCCCCATTCCCATTCCCATGCCCCATTCCCATGCCCCATTCCCATGCCCCATTCCCATGCCCCATTCCCATTCGCATGCCCATTCCCACCCCATTCCCATTCCCATGCCCCATTCCCATGCCCCATTCCCATGCCCATTCCCATGCCCATGCCCCATGCCCATTCCCATGCCCATTCCCATGCCCATTCCCATTCCCATGCCCCATTCCCATGCCCCATTCCCATGCCCATTCCCACCCCATTCCCATTCCCATTCCCATGCCCATTCCCATGCCCATTCCCACCCCATTCCCATTCCCATTCCCATGCCCCATTCCCATGCCCATTCCCATGCCCTATTCCCATGCCCCATTCCCATGCCCCATTCCCATGCCCATGCCCCATTCCCATGCCCATTCCCATTCCCATTCCCATGCCCCATTCCCATGCCCCATTCCCATACCCATTCCCATACCCATTCCCATGCCCATTCCCATTCCCATGCCCATTCCCATGCCCCATTCCCATTCCCATGCCCCATTCCCATTCCCATTCCCATGCCCCATTCCCATGCCCATTCCCATGCCCTATTCCCATGCCCCATTCCCATGCCCCATTCCCATGCCCATGCCCCATTCCCATGCCCATTCCCATTCCCATTCCCATGCCCCATTCCCATGCCCCATTCCCATACCCATTCCCATACCCATTCCCATGCCCATTCCCATTCCCATGCCCATTCCCATGCCCCATTCCCATTCCCATGCCCCATTCCCATGCCCCATTCCCATGCCCATTCCCATTCCCATGCCCATTCCCACCCCATTCCAACCCCATTCCCATGCCCCATTCCCATGCCCATTCCCATGCCCATTCCCATTCCCATGCCCATTCCCACCCCATTCCCACCCCATTCCCACCCCATGCCCACGCCGTGCCCGCTGTGCCCGCAGGTGAGGACGAGGATCAGTACGAGCAGTTCATGCTGCCGCTCACCGCAGCCTTCGAGACGGTGGCGCAGATGTTCAGCACCAACTCCTTCAACGAGCAGGAGGCCAAGGTGAGCCCGGCCGGGCCCCGCTGCCCCCGGCCCGGCCCCGCTGCCCCCTCATTGCCCCCTCATTGCCCCCTCATTGCCCCCTCACTGCCCCCTCATTGCCCCCTCGCTGCCCCCGGCCCCGGCCCCGCTGCCCCCTCATTGCCCCCTCATTGCCCCCTCATTGCCCCCTCATTGCCCCCTCATTGCCCCCTTGCTGCCCCCGGCCCGGCCCCGCTGCCCCCTCATTGCCCCCTCATTGCCCCCTCATTGCCCCCGGCCCGGCCCCGCTGCCCCCTCATTGCCCCCTCATTGCCCCCGGCCCGGCCCCGCTGCCCCCTCATTGCCCCCTCGCTGCCCCCTCATTGCCCCCTTGCTGCCCCCTCGCTGCCCCCTCACTGCCCCCTCACTGCCCCTGCCCTGCCCCTGCCCTGCCCCTGCTCTGCCCCTGCTCTGCCCCTGCCCTGCCCCTGCCCTGCCCCTGCCCCTGCCCTGCTCTGCCCCTGCCCTGCCCCTGCCCCGCCCCTGCCCCTGCCCTGCCCCTGCCCTGCTCTGCCCCTGCCCTGCCCCTGCCCCGCCCCTGCCCCTGCCCTGCCCCTGCTCTGCCCCTGCCCCTGCCCTGCTCTGCCCCTGCTCTGCCCCTGCCCTGCTCTGCCCCTGCCCTGCTCTGCCCCTGCCCTGCCCCTGCCCCGCCCCTGCCCCTGCCCTGCTCTGCCCCTGCTCTGCCCCTGCCCTGCCCCTGCCCCGCCCCTGCCCCGCCCCTGCCCTGCCCCCTGCTCTGCCCCTGCCCTGCCCCTGCCCCGCCCCTGCCCCGCCCCTGCCCCTGCCCCTGCCCCTGCCCCTGCCCCTGCCCTGCCCCTGCCCCTGCCCCTGCCCCTGCCCTGCCCCTGCCCTGCCCCTGCCCCTGCCCCTGCCCCTGCCCTGCCCCTGCCCCTGCCCCGCCCCTGCCCCGCCCCTGCCCTGCCCCTGCCCTGCCCCTGCCCCTGCCCCTGCCCCTGCCCCTGCCCCTGCCCTGCCCTGCCCCTGCCCTGCCCCTGCCCTGCCCTGCCCCTGCCCTGCCCCTGCCCTGCCCCTGCCCCTGCCCTGCCCCTGCTCTGCCCCTGCCCCTGCCCTGCCCCCCCGGTGCCCCCCCGGTGCCCCCCCGGTGCCCTCGGGGCCTTCCCGGGGCTGGGCGGGGGCCCAGGGGGAGCACGGGGGGAACAAATCCCGATTTTTTTGGTGTTTGATGGGATTTGATTGGATTTTTATTGGATTGTATTTGATGGATTTGGTTTTATTTTATTGTAGTTTATTTTTGTTATTTTTAGTTTATTGGATTTGGTTTTATTATTTGTATTTTTTTGTATTTTATTGTATTTTATTGTATTTTATTTATTTGTTTTTATTTTATTTTATTTATTTATTTCTATTTTATTGTATTTTATTTATTTTTTTTTCTTTTATTGTATTTTTTTTTATGGTATTTTATTTTTATTATTTTATTGTATTCTATTGTATTTTATTTATTTTATTTTATTTTTTTATTTTGTTTTATTTTATTTCATTGTATTGTATTATACTTTATTTATTTATTTTATTTATTTTATTTTATTTATTTATTTTATTTTATTCTATTTATTTTATTCTATTCTATTCCATTTTATTTATTCTATTTTATTCTATTTTATTGTATTGTATTGTACTTTATTTTATTTATTTTATTTATTTTATTCTATTTTATTTGTTTTCTCCTATTTTATTCTATTCTATTCTATTTTATTCTATTTTATTAAATTCGTATTTATTTCATTCGACTTAATTTTATTTTATTCTATTTTATTGTATTTTATTCTTTTATTACATTTGATGCTATTTTTATTTTATTTCTTTTATTATCTTTTTATTTATTTTTATTTTGTTTTGTTTTATTTTAGGGTAGTTTATGGTAGTTTGTTCTATTTTATTTTATTACATTTTATGGTATTTTATTTTACTTCTTTTCTTATATTAGAGTTTATTTTATTAGATTTTATTTTGGTTTATTTTATGACATTTGATGAAATTCTATTTTATTCTATTCTATTTGAATCTATTTTTCATATTTTCTTTTATTATGTTTTCATCTATTTTCTTATCTTTTATTCTATTTTTATCTTTTACTCCATTCTATTTTATTGATTATATTTTATTCTATTTTTATACTGATTTTGTTTTATTCTATTTATATATTTTCCATCCTATTCTATTTTGTTCTGTTTTATTTGATTACTTTTTTTTTATTTTATTCTATTCTGTTCTATTTTATTCCATTTTATTCTATTTTAATCTATTTTGTGTATTTTATTATATTTTATTTATTTTATTTTATTTTTGTATTTATTCTATTTTATTCTATTTTGTTCTATTTTGTATCTTTTCTAATATTTTATTTTAATTATGCTTTAATCTATTTTCTTGTACTTTATGATATTACATTTTATTGATTATATTTTTGTATTCCTTACATTTTATTTTATTCTCTTTTCTTTAATTCTATTTTATTCTATTTTGTATATTTTATTTTATTTTATTTTTGTATTTATTCTATTTTATTCTCTTTTGTATATTTTCTTATATTTTATTTGAATTATCTTTAATACATTTTCTTGTATTTTATGATATTTTTTATTTCATTTATTATATTTTATAATATTTTTGTATTTATTACATTTTATTCTATTTTATTCTATTCTATTTTATTCCATTCTATTGTATTCTATTCTCTTGTGTTCTATTCTATTCTATTCTATTTTATTTTATTCTATTCTGTTTTATTCTACTCTATTCTATTCTACTCTTTTATTGTATTTTATTCTATTCTATTTTACTCTATTCTATTCTATTCTATTTTATTTTATTCCATTCCATTCTATTTATTCTACTCTATTCTATTCTATTTTACTATATTTTATGCTATTCTATTTTATTCTATTTTATTCTATTTTATTCTATTTTATTCTATTTTATTCTATTTTATTCTATTGTATTCTATTGTGTTCTATTTTATTCTATTTTATTCTATTCTATTCTATTCTATTCTTTTATTTTATTCTATTTTATTTTATTCTATTTTTTCTGTTTTTCTATTCTATTCTGTCCTATTCTATTTTATTCTGTTTTTTCTATTTTTTTCTAATTTTTTCTATTTTTTTCTCTTCTATTTTACTCTATTTTATTTTATTTTATTTTATTCTATTTTTTCTATTTTTCTATTCTGTTCTATTCTATTTTATTCTGTTTTTTCTATTTTTTTTCTAATTTTTTCTATTTTTTCTATTCTATTTTACTCTATTTTATTTTATTTTATTCCATTCCATTCCATTCCATTCCATTCCACTCTATTCTATTCTCTTTTGTTCTATTTTGTTCTGTTCTATTTCATTTTATTCTATTGTATTCTATTCTTTTATTTTATTTTATTGTATTTTATTCTATTTTTTCTATTTTTTTCTATTCTATTCTATTCTATTTTACTCTATTTTATTTTATTTTATTTTATTTTGTTCCATTCCATTCTATTCCATTCTATTCTATTCTATTCTATTCTCTTTTATTCTATTTTGTTCTGTTCTATTTTATTCTATTCTATTTCATTTTATGCTATTCTATTGTATTCTATTCTATTCCGTTCTGGTTTTTTCTACTCTATTTTATTTTATTTTATTTCATTTTATTCTATTCCATTCCATTCTATTTTATTCTACTCTATTGTATTCTATTCCGTTCTATTCTATTCTATTCCATTCCACTCTATTCTGTTCTCTTTTATTCTATTTTGTTCTATTCTATTTCATTTTATTCTATTGTATCCTATTCTTTTATTTTATTCTATTTTTTCTATTTTTTTCTATTCTATTCTATTTTACTCTATTTTATTTTATTTTATTCTATTCTATTCCATTCCATTCTATTCTATTCTACTCTATTCTATTCTCTTTTATTCTATTCTCTTTTATTCTATTTTGTTCTCTTCTATTTTATTCTATTCTATTTCATTTTATTCTCTTCTACTGTATTCTATTCTATTCCATTCTATTTTTTTCTACTCTATTCTATTTTATTTTATTTTATTTTATTCTATTCCATTCCATTCTATTTTATTCCATTCTATTCCATTCTATTCTATTCTATTCTCTTTTATTCTATTTTGTTCTGTTCTATTTTATTCTATTCTATTTTTTTCTATTCTATTTCATTTTATTCTGTTCTATTCCATCCTATTCTATTCTATTCTATTTTGTTCTGTTCTATTTTACTCTATTTTATTCTATTCTATTTAATTTTATTCTATTCTATTCTATTGTATTCTGTTCCATTCCATTCTATTTTTTTCTGTTTTATTCCCTTTCCCTCTCCCTCGCTGATGCTTTAACCCTTTCGTGCCCCCAGAGAACCCTGGTGGGGCTGGTGCGGGACCTGCGGGGCATCGCCTTCGCCTTCAACGCCAAGACCAGCTTCATGATGCTCTTCGAGTGGATGTATCCTTGCATTCCCAGACATTCCCAGACATTCCCAAACATTCCCAAAGCCCTCAACCTCCCATCCCTCAGGGGATGCCTCCAACCATCCCCTTTGCCCTGGGAATTCTCTGGCCGGGCCTTCCCCTTTGTTTCCAGATGACTCGGAGTCCTTTTCCCGAGCCCTGCAGCAGCTCGGCCTCGCTCTGCTCCCGAGTTATCCCAAAAAGCTGCTCCCCCAGGAATTGCTGGGGTTTTTCCACGCCTGACCTGGAAAACACAAAGCTTTTCATGGATGCATGGCAGAGCTTTGCACGGATACATCCCAGCAGCTCCCAGAGCGTTTCCTCTCGCTCCCTGGAGCGCTGGGATCCGCGTCCTTTTCCCGAGGAATCCGCGTCCTTTTCCCGAGGAATCCGTGTCCTTTTCCCGAGGAATCCGCGTCCTTTTGCTGAGAACACGCAGCCATTCCAACTGCTCCGTGCCTGCTGAAGGTCAGGCACTGGCAGATCCTCGGGGTTTCCCTCTCCTTCCAAAAAAAACCTTTCTGACTTCTGGTTGGCCTTAAAAAATTGGGATTTTTGTCTTTGAGCCTTCAAGGATTTCATCCTGATTTTTATTACCCTTTCTTTGGTCTGGGATAAAACAACAACGATTCAAGGAGAGCAGATCCCAGCGTCCTTACCCGAGCCTATTGATGAACCTGCTTTGCAGTGCTCACAGAAAATTCCTTTTCCAGGGAATTTTTGGCCTTGAAAAGCTGGGAATTCCTTAGCTTTCCCTGGCAGTTACCCCTCCTACATGCCCATCCTGCAGCGAGCCATCGAGCTCTGGTACCACGACCCAGCCTGCACCACCCCTGTCCTCAAACTCATGGCTGAGCTGGTCCATAACAGGTAGGAACATCCCCAAAAATCTGGGATTTCGTGGAATTGTTCAGCTTGGAAGGGATTTAAAGCTGATTCTGCCCCTCTGTGGGTGTGTGGTTGTTGCCTCGTGTGGCTGTTGCTGCCTGGTTTTGTTTTCTTTCTTCCCATCTTTTGCTGCTCTAAAAGGGGAACAAGGAGGGGAAAACTGGGAATGTTTTACAGGGAAGCCAATCCCACATTTGGGATTCAGAGCTGCAATCCATCAGCCCTGGATGCTTCCATTTCCAAGTGGCAGGAAACTCTTCATTTCATTCTTAAAATCTTCTTATTCCCAAAGGAACCTTGTTTTCCCTGGAAGCTGCTTGGATTTGGAGCTGGAATGAAGGGAGCTTCCCTTCCAGCCCAGAGGGGATTGGGGGTGCCCTGTATCCCTTGGGATCAATCCAGAGGGAATTGGGGGTGTCCTGTATCCCTTGGGGTCAATCCAGAGGGAATTGGGGTGCCCATATCCCTCTGGAACTGGGGTGCCTGTATCCCTTGGGATCAATCCAGAGGGAATTGGGGGTGTCCTGTATCCCTTGGGATCAATCCAGAGGGAATTGGGGGTGCCCTGTATCCCTTGGGATCAATCCAGAGGGAATTGGGGGTGTCCTGTATCCCTTGGGATCAATCCAGAGGGAATTGGGGTGCCCATATCCCTCTGGAATTAGGGTGCCTGTATCCCTTGGGATCAATCCAGAGGGAATTGGGGGTGTCCTGTATCCCTTGGGATCAATCCAGAGGGAATTGGGGGTGCCCTGTATCCCTTGGGATCAATCCAGAGGGAATTGGGGGTGTCCTGTATCCCTTGGGATCAATCCAGAGGGAATTGGGGTGCCTGTATCTCTTGGGATCAATCCAGAGGGAACTGGGGGTGCCCATATCCCTCTGGAATTAGGGTGCCTGTATCCCTTGGGATCAGTCCAGAGGGAATTGGGGTGCCTGTATCCCTCTGGAATTAGGGTGCTTGTATCACTTGGGGTATCCTTCTGGATCAATCCAGAAGGCAGAGAGGTGCCTGTATGCCTTGGGATCAATCCAGAGGGAATTGGGGGTGCCCTGTATCCCTTAGGATGAGCCTTTGTTCTTCCAGCAGGGAGGGATCTGTGTGGGATAATTTGGAATGTTGTCAGGAGGATGCTCTGGCTCCGGTGGGAAGGGACACGAGGTTGAGATTCCAGCTGTTGGGAATCCATCCTGGCAGGCTGCATCTTTGGGATGCAATCCTGGCTGGAAATCATCCAGGGATTTATTCCAGAGGTGCCCAGGGCTGCTCTCTGCCTTTCACTTGGGAGCTGGAGCCACTGGAGGGGAAAAAATGCCCGGCTTGGAATTCTTGGAGCTGTCGGCGAGCCTGGGCTGCTCCCAGGATGTTGGTGTGGCTCTGCCAGGGCAGCATTTCCAGCCCCAAAGCCGGAATATTCCCGAGATCCCAGGGATGCAGGCCCCTCCTGGTGTGCCAGCACAGCTCCTGTCCCCTGTGCCTGTGTCCAACAGGATTCTCCACCAGCCCAGGGCGCTGTGGGGAACTCTGGGAGCAGCCCTGGGATCAGGGAGTCCCAGGAGCAGCAGCTCCTGGAATGCTCGCTCCCGTTTTATTCCCAGGGGTGTTGGAGCTGCAGTTTGGAATTCACTGAATCCTGGGATGGTTTGGGTTGGAAAGAGCTTAAATGCCATCCCATGGCAGGGACAGGGACACCTCCCACTGTCCCGGGTTAATCCAACCCGGCCTTGGGCACTTCCAGGGATCCAGGGGCAGCCACAGCTGCTCTGGGAATTCCATCCCAGCCAGGAATTCCTTCCCAATATCCCATCTAAGCCGTTCTTCTGTCACTTTGAAGCCATTCCCTGGGTCCTGTCCCTCCAGCCCTTGTCCCCAGTCCCTCTCCAGCTCTCCTGGAGCCCCGTTAACCACAGGCCTGGGCCCCAGGGTGCATCACCGTGTCCCGCAGCCGTAGGGAGGAGGAGGAGGAGAAGATCCAGCAGGCAGGAATTGTGCAGCAAGATTGATTGATTTAATTATTTTACAAACTCTTTTATAGGCTTTTTTCTTCATAATCTATTTGAACTAAGGATCAGCCCCCCTTGGGGTGATTGGCTAAAATCCTAAAAAATCCATTGTCAAAATATTTTTCTACTCTACCATAAACAAGACTTTCCAAGGTTGCAGGTGGCTTGGGTGTTTACATTCCCTGCTACCTCTCCTGTGAGAGAGAAAAGTCTCTCACGGACTTAGAAAATAGCAAGAAAATCCTCGCTAGCAGCATTTTTGTATCTACAGAGCCCCTTTAGGCCCTGCCAGGGGCTCGGAGGTGTCCCTGGATCCTTCCCTTCTCCAGGTGAACATTCCCAGCTCTCCCAGCCCCTGGATCAGTCTGGTGGCTCTGACCATGCCCTGTTTTCCCATAGATCCCAACGGCTGCAGTTCGATGTGTCCTCTCCCAACGGGATCCTGCTTTTCCGGGAGACCAGCAAGATGATCACGACATACGGTGAGCGATGCCAGGGCCTGCAGCTGCCCTGGAGGCATCCATGGACACACCCTGGATACCCTGGGAGCTGCTGGAAGCTCAGGGTGGGCAGGGAAAAACCGGGGAAACAGGGAAGGAGTTGGCAGCCCCAGGGGACAGGGAGAAACATTCCCGTCCTCGGGGTTGCCTGTTCCCACGTGGGATTGGGTTCTGCCGTGGTTCCTAGGAAAGTCATGGAATGTTTGGGTTGGAAGAGACTGTAAATATCCATGGGCAGGGTTCCAGTGTGCTGGGTTGTTCCTTGGACACTTCCAGGGATGTGGAATTCTCTGGGAATTCCAGCCCAGCCAGGGATCACTTCCCAATATCCCATCTGATCCAAAGTTGTGCTGGAGAATTCCAGGATGGTTTGGGTTGGGAGGATCTTAAATCCCATCCACTTCCAATCCCAACACCTTCCGCTATCCCAGATTATCCCAGCCTGGCTTTGGGCACTTCCAGGGATCCAGGGGCAGCCACAGCTTCTCTGGGAATTCCATCCCAGCCCTCACCACCCTCACAGGGAGGAATTTTTTCCCCAAATCCATCTGAATTTCCCATTTTTCAGCTTAAGGCTGTTCCCCCTTATCCTGCAGAGCCTGACTTTTCCCTGGCCATAAATCCTTGGAACCTTCACCCACCCCTCACTCCCCTTTCACTTCCCTGCCCCCTGAAGGAGAGGAACCCTGGGAAGATGGGTTGGGATACAACCACTGGAATCCCAACTCCGCCTCCATCAGGGGGAGGAATTTTTTCCAAAAAACCCATTTTTCCCCCCCAAATTTCCCATCTTTCCGCTTAAGTCCATTCCCCCTTACCCTGCAGAGCCTGACTTTTCCCTGGAACCAGGCCCTGAACCCTCCCTTGGGGCTAAATCCTCACAACCTCCCCGCACCCTGGAGGGAGGGGATCCCAGGAACGCGGGTTGGGATGCGGCCGCTGGAATGCTGACCCCGCTCCCGTCCCGGTGCGCGCAGGGAATCGCATCTTGACGCTGGGAGAGGTCCCGAAGGATCAGGTCTACGCCCTGAAGCTGAAGGGAATCTCCATCTGCTTCTCCATGCTGAAGGCGGCGCTCAGCGGCAGCTACGTCAACTTCGGCGTCTTCCGCCTCTACGGGGACGACGCCCTGGACAACGCCCTGCAAACCTTCATCAAACTGCTGCTCTCCATCCCCCACAGCGACCTCCTGGTGAGCTTCCCCAGGGACTGGGAGATTCCCAGGGATTGGGAGATTCCCAGGGATTGGGAGCATCCCAAGGGATTGGGAGCTCCCCCAGGGATTGGGAGCTTCCTGAGGGATTGGGAGATTCCTGAGGGATTGGGAGCTTCCCGAGGGATTGGGAGCATCCCCAGGGATTGGGAGCTTTCCAAGGGATTGGGAGCTTCCCCAGGGATTGGGAGCTTCCCCAGGGATTGGGAGATTCCCAGGGATTGGGAGCATCCCCAGGGATTGGGAGCTTCCCCAGGGACTGGGAGATTCCCGAGGGATTGGGAGCATCCCCAGGGATTGGGAGATTCCTGAGGGATTGGGAGCTTCCCAGGGATTGGGAGATTCCCAGGGATTGGGAGATTCCCCAGGGATTGGGAGATTCCCAGGGATTGTGAGCATCCCCAGGGATTGGGAGCTTCCCCAGGGATTGGGAGATTCCCAGGGATTGTGAGCATCCCCAGGGATTGGGAGATTCCTGAGGGATTGGGAGCTTCCCAGGGATTGGGAGATTCCCAGGGATTGGGAGCTTCCCCAGGGATTGGGAGCATCCCGAGGGATTGGGAGATTCCCAGGGATTGGGAGCATCCCGAGGGATTGGGAGCATCCCGAGGGATTGGGAGCTTCCCCAGGGATTGGGAGATTCCCAGGGATTGGGAGCATCCCGAGGGATTGGGAGCATCCCGAGGGATTGGGAGCTTCCCCAGGGATTGGGAGCATCCCAAGGTGTCGTGGTTTGGTCCGAAATACTCATTACTGTTTATCTTCTGTGAGATAAGAATTAGGAGGAAAAAAGCAGCCACCAAACTTGAAAGAATAGAAAGAAGTTTATGAACAGACCTAAAAGAGGGAAAAAAAATTACACCACACCTTCAGAACTCTCCTCCTCCCCCCACCTTCCTCCCTTCTCCCACTGACAATGGAAAAAGACAACCCTGGAGATGTTCAGTCTGTTACCACTTCCATAATAACCTTGTTCAGTCCATTTAGAAAGAGAAGTCTCTTCTTGCTCGTGCTATGAAAACATCATCACAACGAGACAGCCGCCCACATCCAAATATTGTTCAGTCCATTTAGGAAGAGGAGTCTCTCTGCTCGCATGTGAGCCCCTTCCCCCGACTTGCAGCTTTTCCCACAACTGCTTTCGAGGGTCCACTCTTGAAGTTTTTTGGGGTACAGTTTTAAGGTTGAGCCGTTCAGAAACAAAAGTTCTCTTCACCCATCGCTGGGAGCATTTCATCTCTAAGAACAGAGGCCCTTCTCCTTCCCTGGGAGCAAAGGGTCCCCCTCATCTTCATCTCTAGGACCATCTCTGGGAGCATCTCTAGGAGCTGAGGTTTTCTCCTTTCCTGTTTGGAGCCAAAGTCCTCATCAGGTCCATCTCTAGGAGCTGAGGTTTCTCCTTTCCCATTTGGAGCCAAAGTCCTCATCAGGTCCATCTCTAGGAGCTGAGGTTTCTCCTTTCCCATTTGGAGCCAAAGTCCTCATCGTTTCCATCTCTCCCTGTCCAAACTTCTCATGAAATTACAGCTGTGTCAGCATCTGCCTATCTCAGCGCAGGTGCTTTTGCTCACGAGTTGAACACTCCACCCCCCAGATCTTCATGAAATTACAACGGGATACTCTGATATATCAGAGCTTCACAACAGAATTTCAGCTTTAAGCATCTCCTCTCTCTCTTCCCTCAGGTTTTCAGCTCTTCACAGCAATAAAAGGGTCAATCTCACCTCGGCCTTGCAGCTGGAATGTGGCTTATGGCAGTGGAGGGGGGGGGGCATTCCGAGCCGCTCTGGCTACCACAGCCCTGCTGGGGGGGTCATCCTGGAGCCGTGGCCCGGCCTGGCCTGAGCCGGGCCCACTGGGCCCGCTGGCCCCCACTCGGGCCCCGCAGCCACCTGTCCCAGCGCTGGAACCGAGAGAGAGCTGGGGGGGTTTGTTTATTCTTAAGTGTGGATCACAGAGGGGGTCACAACTTTAAGTGGCTCAGAGAATTGTCCATGTTCAAACTGGCCACTGATAGGTTCTGTCAGGTCATACAGGAAGAACATCACTTCTGAGACTCAGCTTGCTGACCTCTGACACGAGGTGAGGTGACACCGAGCCGTGCCCTAAATCAAATCCCTCCTGATGGGAGAGAATTTACTGAAATCCTTGCAAGGAGTTTCAAAGATAAGCCAAGACTTTTCCTGGAGTTTCAATGCTTCCAGAGAGTTCTTTATTGAGTCTTATCAGAGGAACAGAGCCACCAGCGTGAGCCAGGTACAGCATGGAAGGAAGGAAAGTAGGAATGAGTCCAATTATCAAGATTTACACAGCCTTTTAAAGATATTTTAACCAATAGTTACTAAAAACGTGCATTATTTTCACTTTCCTACCCGTTATTCAGTAACACGGGCAGGAACTGCGGAATTCTCTATCCAATCATCCCAAACCACTTTTACTGCAGAACGTGGAGTGGTAGAAGAAGGAGAAGAAGGTTTAGAGAACAACAACAATCCTCCACTTGGATCTTTTTTACTCTCATCTCTTTACTACAAAGAGAAGCCCAAAACCTCTAAATTTCCACCCTGTGCCAATCTCCCATCGTCGTCCATCACCTCATTCCCACCTCTGCATTTTCCAGTTCTTGTCTGACTGTTGCTAATTTTTTCCAAGGTTTGAAGCTAAACCAGCGTTGTTCAGGGGGGTAAAAACCCTTAAAAACAGGCAGAGAAATATTCTCAGCACTCTGGGTTCCTACACCGAGGGATTGGGAGCATCCCGAGGGATTGGGAGCATCCCAGGAAAGGCTGGAGCATGAACAGGGAATGCAGAGATTGCAGGGACGGAGGGATTTGTGATGCGGGGTCTGGGTGATGCTTGGAGAGGCACCACAGAAATAATTCCCAGGATTTCTCTTGGGATGGGTTTTAAATCTCATCCCATTCCCACCTGCTGTGGGTGAGGGTTGGAAAGGCATCGTGCAAATAATTCCCAGGATTTTGATTGGGATGGGTTTTAAATCCCATCCCATTCCCTCCCCCCCTGCCTTGGATGCCTCCCACTATCCCAGGTTATCCCTTGGACACTTCCAGGGAGGGGGCATCTCCAGGGAAATCCATTCCAGCCTCTCACCACCCTCCCAGCCAGGAATTCCTTCCCAATATCCCACCTAAATCTCCCCTTTTCCACTGGGAAGCCATTCCCTGGGTGCTGCTCCCTCCATCCCTCGTCCCAAATCCCTCTCCAGCTCTCCTGGAGCTCCTTTATCCAAACCCCGCATCCTGGAGCGAGGTTTGTGCTTCCCTGCGGGCTGGGATCTCCATGGAACCGTGCTCCCAAACCCTGTCACTCCCATCAGCACAATCCTGCCTGGAAAAGCAATTCCAAGGAATAATTCCTGTTATCATTCCAAAATCAAGGAGAGAGGGCAGCAAGTTTTCCTCCCAATCCTTATTACCGGGATGTGAAGGGATTTGTGCCACCTCTGGCTGCATCCAGCACGTTCCTGGTTTAATTTCTTGGGATATTTATATGGCCAGAGCTGGAAACACAGAGCTCTGGAGCTGGGAACCCTTTGGAAAAATCCCAGGAGTGCTGGGAGATGGGGAAGGTGTGTGGCCCTTCCTCAGGGTGATTTTTGGGAATTCAGAGAGCCCATCCTGTCCCCAGGAAAACAAACAGCGGGAAAAACGATTGGATAGAGCAGCACTGGGAACATCATGGAATGGTTTGTTGGGAGAGAAGAAAAGGTGGGAAATCCGTTGGAATATTCTGGGAAGAGAGGTTGATTTGTTCTTCCCATGACATTCATCAGCACATTCCAGGGGATTCACGAGAGGCTGGATTTAGGAATCCAAGGTGCTTCCACAAGTCCTTAAAACTGGATTTTTCCCTCCTTTTCCCACAGGATTATCCCAAGCTCAGCCAGTCCTACTATTCCCTGCTGGAAGTTCTCACCCAGGACCACATGAACTTCATCGCCAGCCTGGAGCCCCACGTGATCATGTACATCCTGTCCTCCATCTCCGAGGGGCTCACGGCGCTCGGTAACTCCTGCTGCTCTCCCGGGGCCCTCAGGGATTCGGGTTGGAAGTGGGAGGAGATTCCGGTGCTCTGAGTGGAGAGTTTGAGGTCGAACATCAAACTGGGAGAGCAGGTGGGGGAGTTCCATCTCTGGGAAAAGCTGGAATTGTGGAGAGGGAGAGGTTGGAGCGGTGACCCCAACGCTCATCCCTTCCAAACGGAACCATTTGTAGGATCAGGGAATCCTGGAATGGTTTGGGCTGGGGGGGGCCTTAAAGCCCATCCAGTTCCAATCCCAGGGACTGCTTCCACGATCCCAGGGTGCTCCAAGCTGGCCTTGGACACTTCCAGGGATGGAGCAGCCACGGATTTTCCTCTGGGAATTCCATCCCAGCCAGGAATTCCTTCCCAAAATCCCATCCATCCCTGCCCTCTGGCATTCCGTGTATCCCATCCCTATAAACAACCTCTCTCCTTTTTAATTCCACCTCCCTTCAGGCCACAGTTAAACCCCTCCAGCCTGAACATTCCAGGCTTAACATTCCCAATTCTCCCAGACTTTTCTTCACCCTCCTCTCAGGGAGGAACTCGGGCTGATCCCTGAACAAACAAACACCAACAACCCCAACAAACCCCAACAAACCCCAACAAACCCCAACAAACCCCAACAACTCCAACAAACACCAACAACTCCAACAAACACCAACAAACACCAACAAACACCAACAAACACCAACAACACCAACAACCCCAACAAACACCAACAAACACCAACAAACACCAACAAACACCAACAAACCCCAACAACTCCAACAAACACCAACAAACACCAACAACCCCAACAAACACCAACAAACACCAACAACACCAACAAACACCAACAAACACCAACAAACTCCAACAAACCCCAACAACTCCAACAAACACCAACAACTCCAACAAACACCAACAACTCCAACAAACACCAACAACTCCAACAAACCCCAACAAACACCAACAACTCCAACAAACACCAACAACTCCAACAAACACCAACAAACACCAACAAACACCAACAACTCCAACAAACACCAACAACTCCAACAAACACCAACAACTCCAACAAACCCCAACAAACCCCAACAACTCCAACAAACACCAACAACTCCAACAAACACCAACAAACACCAACAAACACCAACAACTCCAACAAACACCAACAACTCCAACAAACCCAACAAACCCCAACAACTCCAACAAACACCAACAACTCCAACAAACACCAACAAACACCAACAAACACCAACAAACACCAACAACCCCAACAAACACCAACAAACACCAACAAACACCAACAAACACCAACAAACACCAACAAACACCAACAAACCCCAACAACTCCAACAAACACCAACAAACACCAACAAACACCAACAAACACCAACCACCCCAACAAACACCAACAAACACCAACAAACACCAACAAACACCAACAACTCCAACAAACACCAACAAACACCAACAAACACCAACAACCCCAACAACCCCAACAAACCCCAACAAACACCAACAAACACCAACAACTCCAACAAACACCAACAAACACCAACAAACACCAACAAACACCAACAACCCCAACAAACCCCACAAACACCAACAACCCCAACAAACCCCAACAAACACCAACAACCCCAACAAACCCCAACAAACCCCAACAAACCCAACAAACCCCAACAAACACCAACAAACACCAACAAACACCAACAAACACCAACAACCCCAACAAACCCCAACAACCCCAACAACCCCAACAAACCCCAACAAACCCCAACAAAACCCCAACAAACCCCAACAAACACCAGCAAACACCAACAACCCCAACAAACCCCAACAAACCCCAACAAACCCCAACAAACCCCAACAAACACCAACCACCCCAACAAACCCCAACAAACCCCAACAAACCCCAACAAACCCCAACAAACACCAACAAACCCCAACAACCCCAACAAACACCAACAAACACCAACAACTCCAACAAACACCAACAACTCCAACAAACACCAACAACTCCAACAAACCCCAACAAACCCCAACAAACCCCAACAAACCCCAACAAACCCCAACAAACACCAACCACCCCACAAACCCCAACAAACCCCAACAAACCCCAACAAACCCCAACAAACCCCAACAAACACCAACCACCCCAACAAACACCAACAAACACCAACAAACACCAACAAACACCAACAAACACCAACAAACACCAACAAACACCAACCACCCCAACAAACACCAACCACCCCAACAAACACCAACAAACACCAACAAACACCAACAAACACCAACAAACACCAACAAACCCCAACAAACACCAACCACCCCAACAAACACCAACAACTCCAACAAACACCAACAAACACCAACAAACACCAACCACCCCAACAAACACCAACAACCCCAACAAACACCAACCACACCAACAAACCCCAACAAACCCCAACAAACCCCAACAAACCCCAACAAACCCCAACAAACACCAACAAACACCAACAAACCCCAACAAACACCAACCACCCCAACAAACACCAACAAACACCAACAAACCCCAACAAACACCAACCACCCCAACAAACTCCAACAAACACCAACAAACCCCAACAAACACCAACCACACCAACAAACCCCAACAAACACCAACAAACACCAACCACCCCAACAAACACCAACAAACCCCAACAAACACCAACGACCCCAATAAACGCCGACGCTTCCCGGGAGCTTTTCCAGCAGCATCCCAACCTGGGGATTTTCCCTGTTCCCACAGACACCATGGTTTGCACGGGCTGCTGCTCCTGCCTGGACCACATCGTCACTTATCTCTTCAAGCAACTGTCCCGCAGCACCAAGAAGAGAACGACGCCGCTGGCCCAGGAGAGCGACCGCTTCCTGCACATCATGCAGCAGCACCCGGAGATGATCCAGCAGGTAGCGCCCCAATTCCCGGGAAAAGCTGGCATTTCAGCGCGCCAAGCCTGCCTCTTCCCTGCTCTGCAGCAAGGAAGTGTTTGCTGGGAGAAACGGGAGAAGCAGGGAGTTGGTTTTTGGGATGAACGGGAGAAAAAGGGAGTTGGTTTTTGGGATGAACAGGAGAAACAGGGAGTTGTTTTATGGGATAAACGGGGAGTTGTTTTCTGGGATAAACGGGAGAAACAGGGAGCTAGTTTTTGGGATAAATGGGAGAAACAGGGAATTGGTTTTTGGGATAAACGGGAGAAACAGGGAGTTGTTTTCTGGGATAAACGGGAGAAACGGAGTTGGTTTTTGGGATAAACAGGGAGTTGTATTTCGGGATAAGCAGAGAGCTTTTTTTTTGGGATAAACAGTAGAAACAGGGAGTTGCTTTCTGGGATAAACGGGAGAAACAGGGAATCGTTTTTTGGGATAAACAGGGAGTTGTATTTTGGGATAAGCAGGGAGCTTTTTTTTTGGGATAAACAGTAGAAACAGGGAGTTGTTTTCTGGGATAAACGGGAGAAACGGGGAATCGTTTTTTGGGATAAACAGGGAGTTGTTTTTTGCCAGCATTCCACCTCTCCTCAGGTGCAATTCCAAGCCTTGCTCCAAGGTTTTGCTGATCCCAAGGAACAGCAGTTGGACTGCCCAAAAAACGGGCTTTTCCCTGTTTTTTTTTTTAAGGGAATGCAGTTCTGGTGCTCTCCCCTGGTGCTCAGCAGCGGCAGCACCATTCCCGTGTGGGAGCAGGGAGTTTTGTTCCCCCCTCGCCGGTGCATCCGGCTTTTTTTTGGGATGCAGGCTGAGTTTTCTGAGGCTAAAAAGAGGAATCTCGTCTTCCAAGCCCAGGTTAGATCCTGGCTTCAGCCTGAGGTGGCTGTGGAAGGAAACTCAGGGAAGGATGAGGAGATTCCCAAGGTATTTAAACACCAGTTTAGGTGGAGATGGGGCAATATTCCCGTGGATGCCTTGGGATGTGTCAGGAATCACCACTCCAGCAGCTCTCAGCACCTCAGGGAAGCCTCCAGCAGTTCATGGAGGCTCCAGATCCTCTTCTTGTCCCTGACGTGGCCTTGGCAGTGCTGGGCAGGTGGTTGGATCCGTGGAATCATGGAATGGCTTGGGTGGGAGAGACCTGAAATATCCCATCCCACCCCCTGGGAATCTTCTGCTATCCCAGGCTGCTCCAGCGTGGCCTTGGACACTTCCAGGGATGGGGCAGCCACAGCTTTTCCTTTGGGAATTCCATCCCAGCCCCTCCCCACCCTCCAGGGAAGGATTTTTCCCGATATCCCACCCTCTTATGAAGTCACTCCCCTGTCCTGTCCCTCCAGCCTGAATTCCCTGATTCCCAGTGCTCAGAGCTCTGTTCCAGGAGCATCCCAGGTGATTCCCAGCTCCCAGGGCAGGGAGGGAGCTGGGATGGGATGGGATGGGATGGGATGGGATGGAAGGGCTGCCTTTAACCCTCCTTTCCCTATCCCAGATGCTCTCGACGGTGCTGAACATCATCATCTTCGAGGACTGCAGGAACCAGTGGTCCATGTCCCGGCCTCTGCTCGGCCTCATCCTGCTCAACGAGAAGGTAACGGATCCATCCCAGCTGGAAAGGGCTTGGCTGAGGCAGGAGAACATTCCCAGGGAAGCCTTGGAATGATCCCATGGCCAGGAAGGGTCTCAGCTTTCCTTGGAGCTGAGGAATCCAATGAAATCCGTTCAGAAGCTGGGATATTCCCTCCTTATTCCCAACATCCTGGGTGGTTTGTGCTCTATCCCAAAGCCAAGGTCCATGTCCCAGCCTCTGCTCAACGAGCAGGTAAAGGATCCATCCCAGCTGGAAAAGGGCTTGGCTGAGGCAGGAGAACATTCCCAAACATTCCCAAGGAAGCCTTGGAGTGATCCCATGGCCAGGAGGGGTCACAGCTCTCCTTGGAGCTGAGGAGTCCAACTCCATCCTTTCAAAAGCTGGGATATTCCCTCCTTATTCCCGACATCCTGGGGCTGTGTGCTCCATCCCAAAGCCATTCCAGCTTGGCTGAGGCAGGAGAACATTCCCAAACATTCCCAGGGAAGCCTTGGAGCGATGCTGTGGCTGGGAAAGGCCACAGCCCTCCTTGGAGCTGCGGAGTCCCAACTCCATCCATTCATCCACCCACGTTCCCTCCTTATTCCCACCATCCTGGGGAGTGGGTGCTCTACCCCAAAGCTGGGAATTAACCCTTCCTTGTCCTGCTTTCCCAGTATTTCTCGGACCTGAGGAACAGCATCGTGAACAGCCAGCCCCCGGAGAAGCAGCAGGCCATGCACCTCTGCTTCGAGAACCTCATGGAGGGCATCGAGCGCAACCTGCTCACCAAGAACAGGGACAGGTCAGTGCCAGCCGCTCCTCCCGCCAGGAAAACCTGGAATGGGCGCCTTCCCGTGGGATTGCCTCGGGGTCGGGCTCCTGGCATGGTTTGGGTGGGAAGGGAGTTGAAATATCCGTGGGTAGGGACACGTTCTGCGATCCCAGGCTGCTCCAGCCTGGCTTTGGGCACTTCCAGGGATCCAGGGGCAGCCACAGCTGCTCTGGGAATTCCATCCCAGCCCCTCGCCACCCTCCCAGCCAGCAATTCCTTCCCAATATCCCCATTTCAGTTTGAAACTTCCCATGGGATTTCTTCATGGATTCATGCCTGGAATCATGGAATGGTTTGGGTTAGGAGGGACCTTAAATCCCATCCAGGGACACCTTCCACTATCCCAGAGCGCTCCAACCTGGCCTTGGACACTTGCAGCGATCCAGGGGCAGCCACAGCTTTTCCTCTGGGAATCCCATCCCCACCCTCCCAGGGGGAGGAATTCCTTCCAGATATCCCCATTCCAATTAGAAACTTCCCATGTGCTGGACCCCCATCCCTGATGGGCTTTAAAAACCCCACGGCCACAACACCCAGGGGGTCACTGCCAGGTTTTGGGTAGGACCCCACACCCTGTGAGAGCTTCTGGAATGATGGAATCTCCCTTCCCACCCGTCCAGGTTCACCCAGAACCTGTCGGCGTTCCGGCGGGAGGTCAACGACTCCATGAAGAACTCGAGCTACGGCGTCAACAGCAACGACATGATGAGCTGACACCTCCCTCCGGCAGCTTCTCCTTCTCCTGGCCCCGAGGGCTCCCTTTTTCCCGAGGAAAGAATCCAGGGCGTTCCCAAATCCCCGCCCTTCCCCAGGGCTGGAGCCCTTCCCCAGGGCTGGAGCGCGGCCGGACCCCGAGGGAGGAGGGAGCAGCAGGTTGAGCTCACCTGGGCAGGTGTTTTCCATTGGAAGGGCATCATCCAGGTGCAGGAATTCCAAGGTTTTTCTCTCTCTCTCTCTCTCTCTCTCTCTCCCAGGCTGGAATGTGGAATTGCTCTGCTGCAAAGCCTGCCTTGTATAAAACATGTACATTTTTTCATAACATTTTGGAACAAGGTTTATATTGAGTTTCAGAAAAAGGAGACAAAAAAAAGAAAAAAAAAAAAAAAACAACAAAAAAGAGGACACAAAAAAACTGCAAAAAAAATTAAAAAAAAAAAAACCCAAAAAATTTAAAAAAAAAAAAACACAAAAAAAATAAAAAAAAAAAAAAAAAAACCCACACAAAAACCAAAATGATGATTTAAAAAAAAAAACAAAAAAAAAGCCAACAAAATGACAAAAAAACCCACAAAAAACAAAGTGTGATTGGAATTTTTACAGAGTCCTGGTGCACCCAGTGCTGGTGTGAGGGTTGTGAATGCGAGTGAGGAAAGCGTGGCCTGAAGCTTTACTGGGCGAGGGGGTGGCTGTGTGAAAGTGCAGAGATCTATTTAGTGACATGAGCTGTAGAGAGAAGCAAAAACTCAAACAAAACAAACAAAAAAAATAACAAAAAACCAACAAAAAAATTAAAAAACAGCGACGACGACGAAAGAAAAAACCACCACAAAAAAAAAAAAACAAAACAAAAAAAAAAAGAAAAAAAAAGGCATTGTAAAATTCCAAATGTATATTTTTTCTTATTAAGCCCCCCCTCGAAATCACAATTTCCCGGTCCCGTCTCGCCCTCGTTATTGGGAACTCGAAGCCATGACGTGACCCCTCCGTTCGTGCTTGCTCGTGGGTGTCCCTCCTGTCCCCTCTGTAGCAGTAGCCCCTCCCAGGGCCCTCCTTTCCTCCTTTTCCTCCTCCTTTTCCATCTCTTTTTCCCGTTTTTCCCGGGCTGGAGCAGGAGCTGGCGGCAGCACAGGGGCCTCCTCCTCCTCCTCCTCCTCCTCGGGTTCTTCCCAAGGTTTGCCCAGCAGGAAGCGTCGAGCAGCCCTTGGGAACGAGTCCATTTCTTCTCTTGAGTCACCCCAAGCGATGTTTGGGATATCCACGGATGGAAAACTGACGGATCTGAGGGATCTGAGGGGGAGGGAACCCCTTTGCCTTGTATTTCCCCACTATTGTTGCTGCTAGTCGTGTGCATCCTCTTGCTCAGCTCTCCCCACAGACACTCGGGCCTTTTAGGGCTTCAGTTTCTCTTCCCAGACACCAATTAAACTCTTTTAATTAATTTTTTTTTTTTAATTTTATTTTGATTTTAATTTTATTTTGGATTTTGTTTTGGTTGGTTTTTTTTTTTTTTTTTTTTTTTTGGTTTGTTTTCTTCTTTTTCTTTTCCTCTGGCGATTGTGTGTTGGGTCCTTTTCCGCGTGAGCAGATGCTGGTTGACTTGTAAGGGTGTTTGCTGCAAACAGTGTAAGCATTGTGACTGCAAATAAAACTCAATGGTTTCTACTGACACGGCTCTGGCTGCACCCCGAGATTCCCCCTGCACCTCAAAACTCAGCTCTGAACCCCGAGAGTCACCCCAGAGCCCTGAGAGTCCCCCCAGAACCCTGAGAGACCCCCACAACTGTGAGAGAACCCCCAGAACCTCAATATTCACCCCAGAGCCCTGAGAGAACTCCCAGAACCGTGAGGGACCCCCCAGAACTATGAGAGAAACCCCAGAACCCCAAGATTCATCCCAGAACCCTGAGAGTCCCCCTAGAACTGTGAGAGAACCCCCAGAACTGTGAGAGAACCCCAAGATTTGCGCCAGAACTGTGAGAGTCCCCCCAGGACCGTAAGGGAACCCCCAGAACTGTGAGAGTCCCCCCCAGAACCCCAAGATTCATCCCAGAACCCTGAGATTGACCCCAGAGTCCTGAGAGTCCCCCCAGGACCGGGAGGGAACCCCCAGAACCCCAAGATTCACCCCAGAGCCCTGAGAGACCCCCCCAGAACCCCGAGATTCCTCCCATCATCTTCAGAGTCCTCTCTGCACCTCCAGATTCACCCCAGAACCCTGAGAGCACCCCCAGAACCCCAAAATTCACCCCAGAACCCTGAGTTCCTTCTCAGAACCCCAAGTTCACCCCTACACCCTGAGATTCACCCCAGAACCCTGAGATTCCCCCCCCCGGCCCCCAAGGTCTTGCCCTGCACCCCGGGATCTCCCCCAGAACCCCAAGACCTTCCTCAGCACCCCAAGTTTTCCTCCAGAACCCCAAGATCTCTAAACCGAGTTCTCCCCATGATTTCTCCCTGCACCCCGAGATCTCCCCCTGAGCTCTCCCTCTTCACCCCAAGATCCCCCCAACACCCCCAGCCCTCTCCTGCAGGGTGACTTTTCCCAATCAAATCCCCAAATCCCCAAAATCCGATTTCGTTCGGGGTGGGGGTGGATGATCCTCGAGCCCCGAGCGGAGCGAGCAAAGCTCCAACCAAAAACCACCTGGATTTGGCCCCAATTCCTGGAAGTTTTCCCCCATTTTAGGGAACAACCTCCCCATCCCTGCGAGCAGCTGGGGGGTACAGGGGAGGGGGGACACCCCAGGGAACCCCCAAACCCCACAGGGATTGGGATTTTCAAACAGGGATCCCAACACCGGGATTGGGATTTCCAAACATTTATTTACAGTCGGAGCTGGAGGAGCAGGAGCAGCTCCAGCCCCTCCGTCCTTCCAGAGCCTTCCCAGCCTGGGAACGATCCCGGAGCGGGGCTGGGGGCTCCTGCTCCCCTCGAATCGAGCCTGGGGGCTCCTGCCCGCCTCATCCCGGCCCAGCTTCCCAATCCTCATCCCGATTTTCCCTCCGAAGCCGCCGGCTCCCTGGCGCTGCTGTAAACCTCGTCATTCCAGCCTTCCCTGTTCCGGGCGATCTCGATGGCGAAAAACTGGATCCTGGTGGCTGAAAAAGCAGGAAAAGGATCGACTCCAAGGAAATCTATGGATTTGAGATCCCCTACAGCTCTCTCACCCCGTTTCCCACCGAAGATGGTGTTTTCCTCCGTGTATTCCCGCCGGGAATCCAGCCGGAGCAGCGTCCCGTAGTTGAAATCCTCCACCACGCCCTCGAAGCGGAGGCAGAACGGGCGCCACTTCTGGGATGGGGGGGGAAGAGTAAAAATACCCTCAGCACCCCCAAAATCCCGGGAAAAGGGGGGAAAAAATCCCGCTGAGACCCCCCCCGAGCCCCCCACCCACCGCCTTGGCCGGCTCCGATTTCAGCTCCTCGGGGTCCAGGACGTCGACGCGCAGGTCCCGGAAGGTTTTGCGGAATTCCTCGTAGATCCGGTCGTCCACCTTGGTGAGGCTCAGGAATTTGGGGTCCACGGAGGAGATGAGCTGCGTGGGGGGGGGTGCAGGGTCAGCTGGGACCCCCCTAAAAGCTCCCCCCCCCAAAGCACTCGGAGCCCCCAGACTCACATTGAAGTAGACCTGGGCGTGCTGATGAGCCTTCATGGCCCAGGCCAGCTCCACGCGGGGCTGCGGGGCCGGACACGGATCAGGGACAGCTGGGACCCCCCCTCTGGGGACAAATCTCCCCTTGGGGGGGTCCCTCCTCCCATTTGGGGGACCCTCTCCCCCTTTTTGGGGGTTTTCTTCCCCCCTTCATGGGGCTTTTCATCCTCTTGGGGTTCCTCTCCTCCTGTTCCGGGGGGATTTTCTTCCTTTTGGGATTTTGCTCCTCTCGGGGGACAAGGCTGGGACCCCCCTGCCATGACTGAGACCCCCAAAACCGGGACCCCCAAAGCTGGGACGCCCCTCCCAGGACCGGGACATCCCCCTGAGGACTGGGACTCCCCAGGAATGGAATTCCCCAAATCTGACACCCCCCAGGACAGGGACCCCAAAAAGTTGGAACCCCCCCCCAAATCTGACACCCCCCAGGACAGGGACCCCAAAAGTTGGAACCCTCCCAAGTCTGGGACCCCTCTGCGAGGACAGGGACCCCCAAATCTGTGACACCCCCAAATCTGTGACTCCCTCCCAGTCTCTGACCCCTCCCAGTAAGGCCCCCCAGTCCCCCCAGTCCCACTCACGTCGTTGCCGAAGGACTCCGCGGGCAGCGCCAGCGCCTGAGCGGCCGCCGCGGCCTCGCCGGGGCCCTGCGGGGGACACGGAGCTGCCACAGCGGGGGGACACGGCCCCCATGGCCCCCCCAGGGTCACACAGGGTCACCCACGGCCCCCCGGTCCCCCCCGGTCCCCCCCGGTCTCACCAGCCCCGCCAGCCCCGCCGCCGCCATCGCTGCCGGAAGAGGAGCGGCGGCTCCGCCCACGGGGACGGGGGGGGACAAGGAGGGGACACGGGGGGGACACGGGGGGCAGGGGGACAGGAGGGATCGGGGGGAACACGCGGGGGACACGCGGGGGACACGGGGGGCAGAAGGACACGGGGTACAGGAGGACACGACGGGGACACGAGGGGGACACGGGGGCAGGGGGACAGGAGGGATCGGAGGAACACGGAGAGCGCAGGGACACGGGGGAATGGGAGTTATGGGGGGACACGGGAGGCGTAGGGACACGGGGGGACATCGAGGGACACGGGACAACGCGGGGGGACGTGGGGGGGACACACGGGACGGAGGGACACGAGGGGACACGCAGAACCGGTGTGTGATGGGACACGCGGGGCGGGGGACACGAGGGGACAGGGAGGGGACACGGGGGGACATCGAGGGACACAGGACAACGCGGGGGGACGTGGAGGGGACACGGGGTACAGGAGGACACGAGGGATCGGGGGGACACGGGGGAGACGGGGGGGGCACGGGGGCAGGGGGACACGGGGGGCAGGAGGACAGGAGGGATTGGGGGGACACGGAGAGCGCAGGGACACGGGGGAATGGGAGGTTTGGAGGGACACGGGAGGCGTAGGGACACGGGGGGACATCGAGGGACACGGGACAACGCGTGGGGACGTGGGGGGGACATCGGGGGACACACAGGGCGAGGGGACACGCGGGGTGGGGCCACCAGGGATGTCACAACACGGTGACCTGTGACACATCGGGGAGGAGGGGGCTCATTAGCACCCACAGCTGGGGGGTAATTAACTAATTACCTGCTTAATTGGCGACTGGGGGGGTGGGTGGGGTCCCTGTGCCCCTATAAGTGCCCGCTGTGGGGTTACCGTGCTGTCTTCGGGGTTCCCCTTGGGCTGAGAATTGAGGCGCTTTTTAGGGTGAGCCTCTTGGGGAGGGGGGACTGGGGGTGCTGCAGGTTGGGGGGGGGGGGGGTCCCACAGCTCTGCGTGTCCCCCCCCAGGCTGTGACACCCCCGAGCCATGTCCCTCACGGACAGCACCGACAGCAGATCCGAGAAACCCGTGTCCATCCTTTGGGGTGAGTGCCACGAGCCCCACACCCCGGTAGGGCTGGGGGGGTGCTCCGGGGTGCCCCTCCCTGCCCGGGACCCCCCCAATGCCATGGATTTGTCCCCTCCTGGTGCCCGCAGGGTGCGAGCTGAGCAGCGGGAGGAGCTCCTACACCTTCCAGGTGCCCGAGGAATGGCACTGCGAGCAGCAGCTGGTCCTGCGCACGGTGCGTGACCCCAAAAACGCTCGGGAGGGGGTGAAGGGGGGATTGTTCTTCTCGCTGTCCAGGGGAGATATCCCGGGATGAATTCCACGTGGGAGAGATCGGAGCAGGCAGGGAGGGGGATGATTGTACCCCCCCCCCCCCCCCCCCCCCCAGCTCCCCAAATTCCTGGGATTGATGGAGGTCCTGGGGGGAATCTTCTTCCCGCAGTTTGGGGGATGAATCCTACGGGGTGGAGATCGCGGCTGAGGACGGATTGCTCTCACCCCGCTGCCCCCCAAAGGATCCCGCAGAGGGGTACCTGGGTGGGATTTTCCCCTCAGTCCCTCAGGGAGGTGGCCTGGGGTGAATTCCGTGTGGTGAGGGATGGGCAGGGGGATGCCCACACCCCGCTGCCCCTCTGCCCCAAAAATCCCCGGGAGTCCTGGGCGAGGAGTACCTGGGTTTTGGGGGGGTCCTGAGGGGATTTCCTGATTTCCTTTCCCCTCGAGATCTGCCTGGGGGAGACGGCCCGCGATGAATTCCACGTGGTGGAGGTGGTGGCCGAGGACGGGGACAGCCGGACCCCCGTGCCCCTGGCCACGCTGAAGCCGTCGGTGCTGCCCACGGTGAGTGCCTGGGGAGGGCGTTTCTGCTCCCCCTGGGGAGGGGATTTCTGCCAGGAGCTGTTCCCATTCCCGTTTTCTAGGCCATGCTGGCCGGACTGGAACTGACCCCCCCGGTGACCTTCCACCTCCGAGCCGGCTCCGGCCCCGTCTATGTCAGCGGCCAGCACGTGTCCAGTGAGTATCGGGGTCCCCCCACCCCGTGACCCCCCTACCCCCAGCGGGGTCTGGGGGCTCAGCCAGGCTCTCCCGCAGTGCTGACCCTGAGCTCGGATGAGGAGGACGAGGAGGAGGAGGAGGAAGAAGAGGAAGCAGCAGAAGAGACCCCCAAGAAGCCCCCCAAGGGCTCGGGTGTCCGGAAGGGCAGCGCTGCCAAGGTCAGCACCCCGCGGGTGGGGTCAGGAGTGGGGAGGGGTCCCTGTGCCACGGGGAAAGGGGGCAGGGACCCCAAACCCCTCTCTGTTAAGGGGATGAGCCGTGGCCTTCATCCCTCGGGGAGGAAGAGTCCCCATCCCACCTCTCCCTCCCTCTCTCTCTCCCGTAGAAAAGGAAGCTGGAAAAGGAGGATGAGCTGTGAGTATGGAGGGAGAAGCTGGAGCGGGGGATCTCCCACTGCCGGCACCCCTAATCCCAACCCTCCCCTTCTCTCCCAGCAGGAACAGCCTCGCCCCTGAGGATCCCCTTCCCAGCAAGGTAGGAGCTGCTTGGGGTGTTCCCCTGCATCCCGTTCTCCCACGGGATAACACAGGACTGGCGGCTCCGGGGCAGGGAAAGGGGTCGGTGTGTGATGAGCAGCAGCTGCTGGACCCAAAAATGGGGGAGAAACGCGGGTTTGGGGCCCCCCAGGCTGGGGGGGGGGGGGGTCCCCACGTTCAGCCTCCTCCCCGTTCTTGCAGGGACGCGGAGCCGGCCGGGGCAGGAAAGCACCAAAGAAATAACGGGAATTCCGTCAGAGCCCGGCCCGGTGAGGATTGGGATGCGGAGCCCGGCTCCCTACGGAGCTGGGAGGGACCCGGGGGAGCCCCCAGTGCGGGGTTGGGGCGGCTCCGTCCCCACGGCGTGGTCATCCTGGGATCCCCGCGGGTAAAATCCTTTTTTCTCCTTCCCTTCCAGGTGCCGGGATTCCTGGAAGCAGCAGCCGCTGGGGGTGGTGGTGGCGTTCCTAAATAAAGCACATTTTGCACTCCTGGCTCCCCGTGCTGGCGCTGGGGGGGGCTGTGGGAGCATCCCCCACCCTGGATGGAGCTGCTGGAAGCCGCTTCCCTGGATTTGGGGCGCCGGAGGCTGCCCCTCAGCCGTGGGGTGCTGTGGATAGGGGACAAAGGGGGATTAGGGAGCAGCGGGGAGAGGATTGGATCCCGTGGACCTGGCCTTGGCACCGGGATTTGGGGAGGGCCCGGAGCCCCCCGGGTGCCGCTGTATCCTAAGGGGGGGCTCCCAGAGGGAACCTGACCCCCGCTATGGGGCTGCTCCAGGTGTGGGGCGGGGATGGGACAGTTCAGGGAGGTTAATCCCGCTCTGCACCCACCCGGGAGGGGGCTGAGGAGCTGCTGGGATGGGAACGGGGGGCACAGGGCCGTTTCTGTCCTCCAGGGCCACCGCGGGAGCTGTGACAGGCAGCGCTGTCCCTCCCGCCTGTCCTCACCCCGCAGGGGCTGTTTGCACAGCGGGGCCCCCCCGGGAGGTGCTGACAGCGCCCGGGCCCCCCGCCCCACACCGGGGGCACATCCCGGGGGTGATGACGGCCCCACATCCATCAATCATCCCCCGTGGATGGGGGGGCGGAGGCGCAGCCCCCAGGGCTGCTGAGCCCCCCCAGGATGGGGGTGGGAGGGGATCCCAGATCTGGGGGCTGCCCCGTTTGGGGGGGGGGGGGGGGTTTGGGCTGAATTCCTGGCCCGGGAGGTGTGGAGGCAGCGGGGGGGTTAATTTGGGTTGTTTTCATGGGATCGCCCCCCCCCCCCCGCCGGTGGATGGGGGGTGGATCCCTGCTGCTCCCTCTCCTGCCTTTCCCACGGCGCCTGGGGGAAACTGAGGCACGAGTGAAGGCAGGTGAGTTCTGAACTGACCCCCCCGGTGCGGTTTGACCCCTCAGGGGATCCCCAGCTCCCCGCCGGGGTCTTTATCGGGCGTTTAGCACCTCCCTGGCCCAGCAAACGGTGCCTGGGGGGGGGTCCCCGACCTCCCCCTGCGGGATGGGAAGAGGAGGGGGGGCTCCCCAGAGCCCCCCAGCGCTGGAGCAGAGGGTGAGACCCCGCTGTGCTGGGTGAGGCACCTGATGATGAGGCGGTGACAAAACCCCTCTGTCCCCTCGGCCTGCTGCCCTCACCGTGTCCCCGCGGCTTGGGGCGGGGGGAGATGGGGACCCCCAAGCCGAGCCCACCTCCGCCGTCCCCTCCTCCTGCCCCATCCCACCCTCTCCCTCCCGGGCCACCTCCAGCCCCTCCCTGCGGGGCTCTCCCCACCTTTAAAGCCGCCCCCGCCGCCCGTGTCCCCCCTCGGGGCCGGCACGGCGAGGGCTCCATGGGGCGGGGGGCTGCGGGCACCGCCCTGCCCGGGGGCACCGGGCCCAGCGCGGGCGGCTGATGGGGAGGGGGCGCAGGGGACAGGATGGCGCTGGATGTCCCCCGGGCGTAGGACGAGCAGCCCCCAGGGCCCGAGGAAGAAGAAGAAGAGGAGGAAGAGGAGGAGAAGCCCCCAGCCCCGCTGCCTCCCCCATGAGCCGTCGCTGCTCCGGAGCCTTGGGCATCGCACGTGGGCTCGGCGCATCCCGGGATTCACCCGCTCGTCCCCTCGGCCGCCCCGAGAAGGAGGGGACCGGAGCATTCCCAGGGAAGAGGGGCTGGCGGTGGCCGGCGGTGGCCGGGGGGCTTCGAGCAGCGCCATGCAGCCCCTGACCCTGCAGAACCTCTCCATGTAAGCGCCGAGCTCCCGCTGCGGCTCGCGGGGGTGTCCCCGGGTTGTTCTTGGCTTTCTCCCGGGGTGGGGGGGAAGGAGAAACCACCCAAAACTCGCCGGTTTTCCCTTTTTTCCGCAGATGTTTCCAGCTGCTCATGTTCTCCTGTCAGACCCAGGTAGGTGTGGGGGCTTTGCTGACCCCGGGGTGGGCGAAGGCTGCGTTCGGTGACCCCCTGAGCTGACCCTTCGCTTTTGGGGGGCGCCTGGTGCCCTGGGGTTTGGGATTTTCCCGGGAGTTCCATCCCGAGTGGGGCAGAGCTCCGGGCGGGATGCGGGGATGGTGCCCGTGGGGTCGTGTCCCCACCGGAGGTGTTTGTGACCTCGAGGGGCTGCAGGAGGGGGTTCAGTGATGGGGGTCACCCCCTCAGACCCCTCCGGAGGGTCGGGATGAGGCCGGCAGGGACCCCAGCCCAGCGAGGGACGCGTTTCCCGCAGCCCCGCTCGGGCAGGGCCGTGCCAGCTCCGTCACCCTCGAGCTGCCGGACACTGCCGGGGCTCGCCCCGAGGGGATTAACGGGGTCTGGACCCCGCCAGCGGGGGGGTGCGAGGTTGGACACCCCCTCCCCTCTCCCCCAAACCCTCTGGGGCTGCTCCGACCATTTTTTTTTTTTTTTTTTTTTTTTTTTTTTTTTTTTGAGCTTTAGAAAAGCAGCAGCTTTTAAAATCCACTGTTCCATATCAGCACCCTCTGCTCCAGCGCCCGAACAAAACCCCCGGGGCTGCGGCCCCCGCGGCATTAAAACATCCTCGGGACCTTTTTTTCTTTCTTTTCGCCTCTTTTTTTCCCCCCTTCCCAAGGTAAATGCTTTTATTTCTTTGGAAATGAGAGGGGAAGGGAAGCGCCTTTGATGGGGAGGGGCCGCTTCCCCCCCCCCCCCCCGCAATCCCAATCCCATCCCACCTCCCCCGGCCAACCCCAAAGGCTTTAAAGCGGATCCCGGCAGGAAATGAGTCCCCGGGAACACACAAAGGTGGTGGGGAGGGATTTGGGGGGGGCGGGCCGTGCCCCCCCACCCTCCCAGGGCTAGATACCCTCGTGCATTCCCACCCAGCGAGGCGATTCCGCAGCCTGGGAATGCGGGAGGCGGGTCCTGACCCACCCCCCCAGGGCGATGCTGCGCACCCCAAACTGAGCCCTGGGACCCCAAATGTCCCCCTCTGCCAGCAGGAGATGCCACCCCTGGTTCTCATCCCCTGCCCACGGCCCCCTTCAGAGCTGGTTTTGGGGTCGGGGTCTCTCAGATGCTGCCCCAAAGCCCCGGGATTAAGCCGAGTTTTCCCTTGGGATGTTCTGGTTGGAATTCGGAGCGGGGCAGGGGCTGCCCACCCCAAATCCCCCTCCTCACCTGCCCTAATCAGCTCCGCTTTTCCCTCCAACATCCCTCATTTAGGAAAAGCCACGGAGCTATTCCGGGGTCCCCGCGGCGTTTACCCCGTTCCCAGGGTGGATTGGGAACGGGTGGCTCCTCTCCTGGGATTTAGGGCATCTGCTCCTGGGATCTGGGGGGGTGATTTAGGGCGCCTCACCCCCCGTGAGGGACCCGCTGGGTGTTTCACCAGCTCAGCTCCCGCTTCCCAGCGTGTCCCTCATTCCTGCTGAGCACCCCGGGGATGGGAGGGGAGAATCCTTCCCGACATCCCGCTTCTGCTTGGAATTCAGGGAACGCTCTTTGCCTCTCCCAAAGCCTTCCCTGCTCCAAGGGAAGGTGACTGCGACCCTCAAAGGAGGTGCCACGACCCCTCCGAGCCCATTCCCACCCATCCCTTCCCTTTGCCATCCCAAAACGAATTGATTTGATTTTTCCCTTTGTAAACAAAGGGGGAGAACCAACCGTCTCCTAATTTTAACCAGTACGTGAGGGACCAGGGGGCCATGACGGACCAGCTGAGCCGGCGCCAGATCCGGGAGTACCAACTCTACAGCCGGACCAGCGGCAAGCACGTCCAGGTCCACGGAAAAAGGATCACGGCCACCGCCGAGGACGGGAACAAATACGGTGAGGCTCCCTCCTGACGCCGCAGCAGCGAATTCCTCTCAGCCTCCTGGCAGAGGTTTCCCGGGATTTTTAGCTGTCCTGCTCCGACGGAGCCGCTTTCCTCCTGACCCGGCTGCGCAGGAGCCGGGAAGAGCCCTGGGCAGGGAAAGGGATGGGTCAGGACCCCCTCACCCAACCCCACACCCCCACCGTGCATCCCCCTCCCCTGGTACCTCTTTTCTCGGGTTCTTCCTCAGGGATTGCAGGACAGGGGTTTGGGATCCCGGCGCTGCCAACACCCCGCCCGTGGTGCTCAGGGAAAGGCTGGGAATCACCTGGGAAGCGGCTCTTCCCAAAGAGTTCCGTGGTGTGTGGAGGAATTCCGGCTCCAGGTGGTTTTATACCCAAAAATCGCCTCAAAAAAAATCATTCTCCCGTGAGAGCACAGCTGCGAAGAGCCAGCCCTGACCTCAAAACTTCCCAAATTGTGGATTTCTCTGGCTCTGTGAAGTATTTATAACCCCTACACTTAGGGCTTGTGCTTTCCAATCCCTTCCCGGAGACGGGCAAACAACTTTTCCCTGAGGAAAATCGCCTGATCCCGGAGTCCTCCTCCTAAATACCCATAGGTGGTGGGCAGAGTCCACCTGGGACAGATCCCTTCCCGCTTTTCCCACCTTTCCCGAGGGGTTTTCTATGCTGAGGGGGCATCACAGCCCCACAAACAGCCCGAAGCTTCGGGAAAGGCTTTTCCCAGCGCTGAGTCACGGCCTTTCCAGGGCTTTCCCTGGATTCTCCCGGCCGCAGTCACGGATTTCCGTGCTGCTCCGGAGCTGGGAATGTTGTGGAGGAACAATGAGGACGAGGATAATTAACCCGGCAGGTGCTGGGTTCGGTCTGGGCCTGGAAAACCCACGGAATTCCTGGAGAAATCCCTGAATTCCGATGGTTTGGATGTGCCGGAGGGGAAGGAAAGTGCTGTGCCTTCATCACCTGCCCGATTTGGGTTTCCACAAAGTCCCTTTGGCACCACGGATGGGGAAATTCCCTGGGAAAGGAAATTTTGCCCTCCTGGCTCGCTCGGAAGGATCCTGGAGGGATTTTTTTTTTTTTTCCTCTTGGAAGGAAAAAAAAAAAATCTCAGGAAGCTTCCTTGGAGGAGCCTGGGGCTGCCCTGCTGTGGAAGGGAGCAGCACAGGGGACAACTCCTGGTTTTCCCCAAAGAAACGACATTTCTTTCTCCGTGTCCAGCCCCTCTTTTTGGGATATGGAGGCAGGGGGAAGGGCATGGGGGGGATGTGGGGGCTGGGAGCCCCTCGGGGGGGTGTCCCAGCTCTCGTAGGACACGTCCCCTCCTCGCAGCCAAGCTGATCGTGGAGACGGACACGTTCGGAAGCCGCGTGCGGATCAAGGGGGCCGAGAGCGAGAAGTACATCTGCATGAGCAAGAGGGGGAAACTCATCGGGAAAGTGAGTCCTGGGCACCCCCAGGCTCCCCCAGATCCCTGGAGCTCAGCCTGGGAACCCGGCCAGACCGGTCCCTGGTCGCTTTGGGCACCTTTGGGGTGCTCTCCCTGAGCCCTTTTCCTCCGTCCTCCCTGTGCTGCTCGGGCCGGACACCACAAGGGGAGGATCCAGGGAGCAGCTCCTGGTGCACGGGGGTGGAATCCATAGGGAATGTGGTGGGGATGGGTTTTGGGGTGGCAGAGATGGGTTTGGGAGGTGGCAGGGGGCACAGATGAGCTGGGCTGTTTCAGAGATGGCGACAAAGATTATGCAGGGAGGGGCAGGGGTGGGCTGGAGGTGACACAGATGGGTTTTAGGGTGAAAAAACCGGTTTTGGGGGGTGACAAAGATGGGCTTGGGTTGGTGTCAGGGGTGGACTGGGGCTGACAGATGAGCTGAGGGGTGTCAAGGATGGTGTCAAGGATGGTGGCAGAGCTGGGTTTTGGGGTGATAAAGATGGATTTGAGGCATGGCAGGGATGGTCTGGCTCATTCCAACCTCTCTCCAATCCCACCGCCGCCGGCCCTCAACCCCCTCTCTCCTCCTCCCGCAGCCCAACGGGAAGAGCAAGGACTGCATCTTCACCGAGATCGTGCTGGAGAACAACTACACGGCCTTCCAGAACGCGCGCTACGAGGGCTGGTACATGGCCTTCACCCGCCGGGGCCGGCCCCGCCGCGCCTCCCGCAGCCGCCAGAACCAGCGGGAGGCTCACTTCATCAAGCGCCTCTACCGGGGGCAGCTGCCCTTCCCCAACGCCGAGCGCCAGCAGCAGTTCGAGTTCGTGGGCTCCTCGTCCCCCACCCGCCGCTCCCGCCGCACCCGCGGTCCCCGCACGTAACCCCGGGGCCGGAGCTGTCCCCGCCCGGGGCCGGAGCTGTCCCCGCCCTCCCCCGGCGCTGCCCCGGCTCCCAGCGCCCCGAGGGTCTCCCCGTTTTTCTGAAAGCGCTTCGGGGTTTAAGCGCCCCGAGGGCGGGGAGGGCACGGGTTGGGGGTGGGCGCTGGTGGGTGGGGTCCTGAATCCCGGAGTATCCCAGGGGATCTAGGGCCTTTGTCCACTCCCCTCAGGGATGGGCAGTGGGGTCCTGAATCCCTGAAGTATCCCAGGGGCGGCAGGGCTTTTGTCCCCTCCCTTTCAGAGATGGTCACTGAGACCCTGAATTCCTAGAGCATCCCATGGTGTCCAGGGCCTTTGTCCATTCCCTCCTCAGCCCTTTGGGGATGGGCAGTGGGGTGCTGAACCCCTGGACCATTCTGTGGTGTCCAGTGCCTTTGTCCACTCCCCTCAGGAGGTGGTCACTGGTGGCTGAATCCCTGGAGCATCCCGTGGAATCCACCTTCACCGCCCCGTGCCTTTGTGCCCTTGTCAGCCCCCAGAGCCTTGTCCCCGTGCCACCACCCCCGGACACACTCCCGCTCCCCCTGGACTCTGCTCTCGGTGCCAGGGACGGATGGCACCGGCCATGAACGTGTGGGATGTCCCCTCTGGGGTGGGATTCTGGGTCACAGCCCCCGGGGCCAGCACTTGTCTCCCCACCCCCGTGGGGTCTCCGCGTTATTTATTGGAGGGGAAGGTCCGTGCCCTCTCCCGGTGGCACTGGGTGGGACAGGGACACCCCGGGTGCCCACCAGGCCAAAGAGAAGATGCCTTTAGGTGATTTTTACTTTGCTACTGCTCCTATTTTGTGTGTTTTGACCAATTCTGTTGTTTATGAGTCAGTTTTAGGCCTAAACCTTTAGACTTGGGAGTTTCCTGGTGTAAAGGAGGAAACCCCGAGGAAATAAAAGTGAGTGTCCAAACTCTGGGGCCTGGGGGTGTTTTCCTTCCTGTGCCAAGGCTTTGCCACTGCTGTGTCCCTCTTGGGGATGGGGGGACCCAGCACAGGGTGCCCTGTGCCACCACCTCGTGCCTGGGGACAGAAGCAGGAGGCTGAAGGTGGCTGCTGCTGGGGCCACCCTGGGGCCACCATCGCTGTCTGTGTCCCTCAGCTTGTGTCCTGGGGGTGGCTACTGCGCCCTGGTGCCCAGGGCATCACCCCCAGAGGGGCACCCACTGTTCCCCCATCGGGCATCACCCCCGGCGTGGCTCCCATCACCGTACCCGCTGTTTTACCCCGCAGAACATCACCCTCGGTGGGGTTCCTGCTGTTCTCCCCACCCAGGGCATCACCCAGAGCTGGTATCCACTGCAGACTCCCAGGCCATAGCCCTCGGAGTGGCACCAGTGTGGTACCCCCTGCTCTCCCCACCCCAGGACATCACCCTCAGCCTGGTACCCACTGTGGCACCCAAAGCTCCCCCCTGGAGCATTGTCCTGGTCCCCACTGTTCCTTCACCTGGCATCACCCTTGGAGTGGCACCCAGGGCGCTACCCCCTGTTCTCCACACTCAGGGCATCACTCTGGTACCCCCTGTTCCCCCCAAATCCCACCACCCTCTGCCTGGTACCCCCTGTTCCCCCCAAATCCCATCACCCTCAGCCTCCACCATCACGATCCCCCCTCTTCTCCCTTTTAGGGCCACCAGCCCCGCCGCCCCCCGACCCCGCTGCTGTTCCCCCCTCCCCAGAACCGCCTTCCCCTGTGACAATATCCTGGGAGGTGGCAGCCGGACCCTGGGGGGGACATAATCCCCGGTTCGGGGCTCCCCCAGCCCCTACAAAGCCCCGCCAGCACGGCTGGGGAGGGCAGTGGGGAGAAAATTATAACAGTTTGAGTTAAATGAAGCTTTAAAGCAGAAGGGAAATGCAACACCCAGCAATTAGGGCCGAACAATGCGCCCGGCGCCGCTGCCCAGGTGTGGCGGCCGGAATTAGCCGAGCGGCCACGGTGATTTTATTTTTCCCCTCCCGTTTCCTTCGGCCCCACAGCCCCGGCTCCTTGTTCCTGCAGGAATTCGAGACATTCTTGAAAGGAGAAGGCTTTGAGAAAGGAGCCGGCTGGGTCTGGACCCTCCCTGCCCCCGCCGCCCCCTCCCCAATTTAGCCAAAGCTTCAAAGGTAGAGGAGTTCCCTTTGTGTAATCTCCGCTTTAATTTTTCCCCCGTCCCTTTTTTTTTTTTTTCTCTTCTCCTTCCCAAGCCCTTCCTCTCTTTTCTTTCAGGGTTTTTCCCCTTCCTCCCCTCTCTTTCTTCTCGACCTCCCGGGATAGAAAGGGCTCGGAAGGGTGAGTCCTTTTTAATTATGGCTGGAGAAGGAGAGAAAAAAAAAAAACCCTCACACGGCTTCTTTCTTGTTTTTTGAGGTGAGACCTGGGGCGGGGGACGGAGGTGGGGACAGGAATGTCCTCTGTGCAGAAAGTGCACTGGAGGGTGTCTCGTCCCAGCCTTTCCCAAGGCTTTGCTCTCCCAGGGGCTGGGGATGTTCCAGGAGCTGGGAATGCTCTGGGGGCTGGGGACGCTCAGGGGGTCGGGGATGGCCCGGGAGTTGGGGGTGCTCCAGGGGCTGGGGATGCCCTGGGGGTTCCGAGGGGGCCATGAGGCCACTGAGGGCACCTCCCCAGAGCCCCCCTGGCTGCAGAGGTGGTGGGTGCCAGCCCCCACCCCGCTGCCATCCCAATCCCTGCAGTCCTTGCCCTCCCCAGGGTCCCAGTCATGCCAGACGTGTCCCATGAGCTGGGCTGGGGGTGGCACTGGCGTGACAGGACTGGTGTCCCCTGGGGCGTGGGGAGTGTCCAGGCCGCCCCTCGCAGGGTGGAGGTCACCGGGCTCCTCTGGGTGTTGCCCCAGCAAACCCCAGGGCCCTGCAGGGAGGCGGTGAGGGCGGTTTGGGGTCAGGCAGCTGCTGCGCAGAGGGACGCAGGGGTTGTGTCCTGTCCCCCTGGGAATGTGGGGATGTTCCTTGGCCACATCCCGCAGGGTGGGGAGGCCGAGGGACGCTCCTGCACATCCTCAATCCCTCAGTGGCTCCAGAGGATTGTCCTGCACATCCTCAATCCCTCAGCGAGGCCGAAGGCTGCTCCTCCATATCCTCCATCCCTTGGCAAGGCCAGAGGCTGCTCCTGCCCACCCTCCATCCCTCACTGAAGCCAAAGGATGCTCCTGCGCTTCCTCCATCTCTCAGTGAGGCCGAAGGATGCTCCTGCCCACCCTCCATCCCTCGCAGAGCCCAGGGGCCGCTCCTGCCCACCCTCCACCTCCCGGCGAGCCCGAGGGCCGCTCCTGCACATCCTCCGCGCTCCATCCCGGGGCTGCGGCGGGAGGCGGTCGCTGTGGCAACGCGCGTGCGGCGCAGGGGAGGGGATGCTCGGCGCGGGGATGGCTCCCGGCGGACAGGCAGCCCTGCCTGCGGCGGGCCATGGGCTCCCGTGAAGGTAGGGCCTGATCCCCCTGCCCCACACCCCGGGCCCCGCCCCGGGCACCCCCGTGCGCTGGGCCCGGCTGTGAAGGGCACCGCCGGGACAAGGGGTGACCCAGCGGGGACGGGGAGCTCTGGGGAGCGTGGCCGGGCTCGGCTTTGGGGGTGGGTGCATGAGCTGGCGCGTGGTGCGGGATGGAGCCGGATCGGGGCGTCCCCAAACTCCTCCCGCCGTCCCCGTGGGGTGCTGGGCTGGGAGGCCGAGCCCTGGCGGGTGCCACGGCCGGGTCAGGCGCCCGAGCAGCCCCCGGGCGCAGGTGGCAGCCGCCGAGCAGCCGCTGCGATGGTCTTCATGCTTGAGAAACTGGGTTAGTGGCGAGGGGGAGGCGGCCGCAGCCTCGATTATTCATGGGCACGGCCCCGGGGGGCGGCTGGGGCCGGCGGAGCCCCCTCACAGCGCGGGGGGACGGCGGCAGCTCGGAGCCGAGGCCGGGATGCTCCTGGTCCGGAGAGCCAGGCTGGCCCTGGCATTAAAGGACACGCGTGCGATTCCCCCT
The DNA here is from genome assembly GCF_009650955.1 of Corvus moneduloides. NCBI lineage: Eukaryota > Metazoa > Chordata > Aves > Passeriformes > Corvidae > Corvus > Corvus moneduloides. The sequence goes on along the minus strand of NC_045502.1, from coordinate 3,618,344 downwards.
GGGGGTGTATCCCCGCCAGATGTTCACCGCTGGGCCTGTATCCCCCCAGATGTGCATCCCCGGGGGTGTTTCCTCCCAGATGTGCACCCCGGGTGTCCATCCCCGGACTCGCAGCCCAGGCTGAGCCTCCCCCTGAGTGTCCATCCCGCCCTCCAGATGTGCATCCCTGAGCCCGCACCCCCCCCAGATGTGCATCCAGGGGGGGTCCAGCAGCCCTTTCCTGAGCCGGGAGGGGGAAACTGAGGCAGCAAAGAGCAGAAGCAGCGAGGAGGAGCCCCAGAAACGGAGCTGCTGTCACCAGGCAGCTCTCCCACACAGAGCCGGGAATAGACTCCGGATCCCAGCGCTGCGGCACCAACGCAGCCCCGCCGCCCCCGGCGGGGTCCGGCCGCGGCTCCGCTCCCGTGCCGGAGGCCGGGATCACGTTCCGAGCGGCTCCAGAGGGATGGAGGCGGCCGCAGCCTCCCTGCCCTGCCCCAGCCCGGCCGTGCTTCCCAGACCTGGGGGCTCTTCCCACGGACAGGGGCTGGACCGCCACCCCCAAGGCGCGGGGGGCTTGGGGCGGGGGGGACATCTGTCCCTGCCAGAGCCCAGCGCTTGATTTTGGCAGATTCCCAGCTCGTCCCAGCCCTCACTGGGCTGCGCTGGTCCTGCGGGTGAAAATTCCCGCTGGATTTCCCCTCCCAGGGCAGCGAGGGGTGGGCGCAGCACCCCCAAACCCAGCCTGGGAGTCGGCTTGGGCGGGAGGTGCCATCCCCCCTCCCTCACCCCAGGCTGCCGCAGCCCCGTGAGGTGCTCACCCCTCCCCCAGAGAGGGGCTGGGGGTGCCAAAATCCCCGCGAGGGGCTGCGGGGGGAGCGGGGGTGGCCGCGCCCAGAGTCCAGCGGGGGCTGGGGAAAGGTGCTGGGGGTCCAGGCTGTCCCTGGCAGCGGCGCAGGCCGGGTTATCCCTGTTTTCCTCCCTCTTTGTGCCGGGGAAGCGGGAGGAGCGGGAGCCAATACTGCTTCGTCATGATGCCGGCTAATTCTCCTCTTGTTGGGAAAGGGACTGAGCCAGCAGCGAGGTGGGGACAGGCGAACCCACGCTGCCACCCCCCCCCGGGCAGCCACGCACTCCTCCACCCTCCCACCCACCCTCCCACGCAGCCTCCCCCGCACGCCCGCCCAGCCGCGGTTATCGGGCGGCGGGCGGCGGGGCTGGCGGGGGGAGATAGGCTCGCTCGCTCGCTCGCCCGCTCGCCCGCCCGCTCGCCCGCCCGCGCCCCGCTGTCACGCTCTCGGATGAGCCGCAGCCGCCGCAGCCCCGGGAGCCCACGCGCGAGTCGGTGGCCGCCGGGCGAGCTGAACGAGCCCAGGGCATCCCCCCGGCAGCCCCCCGCGGCCGCAGGGATGCGGTGTCCCCGTCCTTAGGTGAGTGCGCGGCCGCGCGGCTCGGGAGGGACGGGGACGCGGCGGGCGGACACGGGAGGCGGACAGGCCGCCGGGGGGGTGCGGGGGGGACGGTTCGTGGCGGCCGCTCTTGGCTTTGCCGTCGCTTTTCGGTGCCGCCGCTCTCGCGGGGAGCTGAGGGGGCTCGGGGGAGCCCCGCATTTTGCTCCCACCTTGTCCCCATTCCCCGGGGTGCTGCCCTTGCTGGGGGGCCGGGGGGGATGGGAAGGGCGGGGACCCGAGGGGGGAACGCGGGGACACGGGGCTCCATCGCTGACCCCTCCCCGAACCCCCCCCACCCCCCTCCGCGGCACCACAGCGCTCCCAGCACCCCGCGGCCCCCCCGGGACACCGTTGTCCCCCCTCCCTGGGGACACTGCCATGGGCACCGCGTACCCCAAGGGAGGAGGCCGGGACAGCCCAGCCCTTCCCAGCCCCACTCGAGGAGTGAGTTTGTGGGGTCTCAGCGCTGTTGCTGGGAGGGCACCCCCCAATCCCACCCCCCTTGAAGGGTTTGATGCTCCCGGGCCCGTGGTGGTCGCGGTTTTGCCGTGGACCCGGGGATTTTGGAGCACCCCTGGTCGCATCCAACCCCCCTGGCAAAGAACCAAGGGGCCCAATTCCTGTCACCCCACCGCCATGGAGCATCGGGGAGCGGTTTGGGGGGAGAATTTGGGGTGCAAAGCGCGACCCCCCCCCCATCTCTTGGCCACGGATGGAGCCATCTCGGGCAGGGGAGGATCAGCTCCTGGCTGTGGGCGTGCAGGGTGGGTGGCCAGGCTGGGCTAATTCCAGCCTCTCCCAGGAAAACCTGGGCCACGACCTGCCACCTCGGGACCCCGCGGCCACAGCCCCGCTGTCCTGCCAGGTGGGTGCCTCGCTGTGGTGACCCCATGCACGGTATTGGGGTGTCCAGGCCCCCCCCCCACCCCGAGGTACCCAATGCTGGGCATGCCATGGGGCTTATCCCAGAGCTGGCAGGACCGGGGGGGTCCTTTGGGGCGCGGGGGCACCCGCAGACCCCCAGCGGGAGCCCCGGAGGGCGCGGCCTCCGCACACACCCCCAGCGGGTCCCTCCGCGTGCGGGATGAGCAGGCTAATCCCACTTTAATCCCAGATTACGAGCCACGTGAGGCGCGGCCCAAAGCGGGCTGCGGCGTGGCCATCGGCCCAGGGGGGCCGGGCACGGACTAGCCCCCCCTCCCCACTGCCGGGAGCTTTGGGGTTCAGGCCACGTATCCCCCCTCTCTAAACCTGCGGGGCCCGGAGCCTCCCGGCAGGGCTGGGGAGCAGCTGCGCTGGCCCAGATTCCACGGATGGGAGGAACCGAGGAGGTGGAAATGCCTCCTTCATCGCCACCCGCTCCGCGGTGGGGTGGGCGGGTTGTTGCTACTTCACCCACCCCCCCCCCCCCCCACCTTCCATCCGGGGAAACTGAGGCACGGAGCGTCCCTGTGCCCGCGGCAGGATGCGCCCTCCATCCGAGCCATGGAAAAACGCCCGGGGCTGGCAGCTGGTGGCTTTTAAGGCCACCGAGGTCCCCGCGCAGGATGCAGCGGAAGCGATGGGCTGTCAATAGCCACGGGGTCGCCCCCGCTGGCGGGAGATGCCCCGGCGGGGACGGGAAAGGGAGAATCAGGACAAAGGAGGAACCGGACACCGGCGAGCCACGGGTCGGGGACCCACGTGCTCCCCGTGGCTCGTCCCTGTCGCGATCAAGTCGCCGGTGGGGCCCCGCGTGTGGCGGTGCCTCGGTTTCCCCGGTGAGCGGGGAGGATGCTCCGGGCCTCGGCTGCGCTGTGTTTGTTTGGAGGTTGTGGTGGGAGGAGGAGCGGGAGGAGGAGGAGGCCGGGGTTGGGCTGGGCTGGGAAGCACCGAACACCGTTCCCAGGGCTGGCGGGAACCGTCTGTTCAGGGAACTTGTGACCTCGGGTGTCCCCCGCCTTTCGCTGATGGCTGCGAGCCGCGACAGCCGCGGCACAATTCGGGTACCCGGGCCCCGCACGGTGGCACGGGCAGGGAAGTGAGGGTGAGGAGGAGGGCGATGGGAGGAAGGCTGGGGGTCCCCGCCCTCTCCCCCCGGGCGGTGGGGAGGTTCTCACGGCCTGGCCCCTGGCCCGAAGCCGGGCACTGATGGCTTTGGCGGCTGCGAAAAGTCAAATCCGGATTTCCTCGGGGTGGGGAGGAGGGAACCGGCCTCTTCCCGCGGCAGCACAGCCCCGGCCACGGCTCCCCCGGCACGGGGGGGGACCGGCACCCCTCCATCCCGGTGAGCCCCGCCGGAACGTGTCCTGTCCGTCCGTCCATCCATCCATCCATCCAGCCAGCCTTCCTCCATCTCTCCCATTTTTCCATGCTCCCTGCCCAGCTCTCTCGTGGGTCCTCTCAGCATCGCCCTGGGAGGGGGACACGCTGTGTTCCCCGTCCTGTCCCCTCTCCCCCTCGCCCTCCTGGCCAGGAAAATCCCAAACACGCCGAGTGTCCCTTATCTCGGGACACGCGGGGGACCTGGCAGCGGATCCGCGGGGAGATTGGAGGTTGCCATGGGGAACGCGGCTGCCATCGGGGCGGCGGCTCCCTGCCTGCGCCTGATAAGCTGTCCCCGCGTCCCCCGGAGCGCGGGGAGGGCGGGGGGGGGACCGTGACCGAGGTGCTTGTGCAGCCCTGGCACCCCTCGCCAGTTTTGTGGCGTCTCTCCGCACCCCCGGCTCGCGTTTGTTTTCCTTCCCCTCCGGCGTCCGCATCCACCCGGCCCCGCACCCACCCTCCCGCCGCTCCCTCCGCTCCCGTTCTCCGCCATCGCCTCCATCTGCTCGCTGCCACCGCGTCCCCGCCGGTGTCCCGAGCGCCCTGGAGCGCGGCCGGAGGCGGGGGGCAACGCTGGCTCCGGCACTGGAAAGTGTGAGCTCATGGATGTGCCCGCCCGGACAATGCCGCCCTTGTGCCGAGCCGGGAGTGCCCATCCCACCGGTCCTGGATCCCTGGGGAGGGCGGGGAGGTGCTGGGGATGGGGATCATCGGGCTAAAGCCCCCTCCCAGTGACAAATCTGGGGGTTATTCGTGGCAGGGGGGTCTCAGGGGATCTGCCGGCAGAGCTCCCTCATCCCGCTCCTCCCTCGCTGCCGGAGGATGCTCCGGGATTTCTCAGATCTGGTCCGGCTCCATCTCTGCATCCCATGGGAATGGGCTCTGCGCTTCCTGGGAGCCGCGGGGCTGTGGGGCAGCAGGATCGGGGTTCCCAAAGGCGGTGCCACCCCCTCACCCCCCGTGCCCAGGCTGCAGGCTTGGGGTCAAGGCCGGAGGTCCCCGCGCTGCTGTCGCTGTCACTGCCCGGCTCTCACGAGGCTTTCCCAGCTCCCTCCCCTGTGAAAGGAGAAGTTTTGAGGAGAATGGGGAATTTTCCCCTTTGTGTGTGGCATTGTGGGTTTAGAGCGCGGCCAGGGCCGGGGCCCGGGGGCTGTGGGGGGCTGAGCCCAGCAACGCCCGATCCGCAGCCGCTGGAGCCTTCTCGAGGCCGCGGGACAAAAGGGCGTCACTGCCGCTGCTCCGCTTGCCAGCACCGTCAGCAGCCACCGGGCACGGGCAGGGGACACGCAGCAGGCACGGGGGAAAAGCCCTACTTTCACAAGGGGTGGCTTCATCAGCCTGCGGGTCACCGTCGCCTCTCTCTGTCCCTTGCAGAGGGAACACCCGAGCCCCAGCGCGGTGTCGGCGCCCAGAGGGATGTGGAGCCACAGAGGCAGCGGTGAGTGGGGTGCCCCACGCCCGTGCTCTGACTGCGGGCATCTCCTGGCACGCCTGTCCTGCTGCCAGCACAGCAATATTTGGGCAAGTGCCAGCCTCGTGCCACTTTAGGGCCCGGTTTGGGGGGTGTAGGGCTCGGCCCCGTGGCAGGAGGGCGGTGGGAGATGGAACCCCCAGCCCGGGGGTCGCTCTGTGCCCACCCTGGCAGCGCCCGAGCCCCCCGCTGTCCCCACAGGACCCTGTGACTGACACAACCCCGCCAGCCCACAGCTGAATGGAAAGACTGCAGAAGGTATGGGGGGCATGGGAAGGGTTCCGGGGGTCTGGACAGGGTTCTGGGGGTCCGGGAAGGGTTCTGGGGGTCTGGACAGGGTGCTGGGGGTCCAGGGAAGGTTTCTGGGGGTACAGAACGAGGTGCTGGGGTACAGAAGAGGGTGCTGCGGGTCCGGGAAAAGTTCTGGAGGTACAGAACAGGGTACTGGCAGTCCAGGGAAGGTTCTGGAGGTCCAGAGAGGGTGCTGGGGGTACAGGGGAGGGTTCTGGGGGTCCGGGAAGGGTGCTGGAGGTGCTGGCACTGTGGTGGAGAACGGGGAGCAGGGAGGGCACACGGGTGGCCAAGGACAGGGGCTGGTGGCCAAGGACAGGGGCAGTCATGAGCTGCTGTTAGCAGGGCCCTGCCTTCCTCCTCCTCCTCCTCCTCCAGCCCAGGCTGGCAGCACCCTCTGGTGGCAGCGTGTCCTGGCCAAGCCGCCGCCACCTCCCGGCTGTCCCCTGCCCGCCCAGTGCCCACCAGAAATCCCCCACCCCCAAGGAATCCGGGGTTCGTGGGCACAGGGGTGTCCCTGGGCCCCTCTGCGACGCCTCGACCACACCCCAGAGCCCCTCCCTGGGCTCAAATCTCCCGTTTTCCGTCCAGCAGCCACTGACCTCCCCTGGGAGCGTCTGTTCTTCCCGCGGATCCAGCGTTCCTGGATCTCCCTCCAGCATCGTGGTAAGGAGTCATTCCCATCTTCCCACCGCATCCCTAAATCCATGGGCTCGGGATGTGGCCCCCAAACCCTCTCCATCCCCCAGGCAGGGCCACAGATGATGTGAACTCTCCCCATTCCCAAAAATTCCCTTCCTGCACTCCGAATTAAGGCGTTTTCCCTTCCTTCCAGGCCAAAATGGACAACGAGGTCCTGGGGTACAAGGATCTGGCTGCCATCCCTAAGGACAAAGCGATCCTGGACATCGAACGCCCGGACCTGATGATCTACGAGCCCCATTTCACCTACTCGCTCATGGAGCACGTGGAGCTGCCCCGGAGCCGGGAGGTGAGGGGGAATTCCCTGAGTGTTTTTTTGGGAGAATCCCACCTGGATAAAAGGGTCACAGAGCTGGGGCTGCTGGAATAAAACTCCAGCGTAAAAATACTTAAAATGCACGAAAAATTAATAAAAATTAATAAAAATTAGAAAAATCATAAAAATTCATAAAGACATAAAAATTCATAAAAATTCATAAAAATCCATAAAAGCTCGTGAAAGTTATTAAAATCATTAAAATTCATTAAAAACTATTAAAATTCATGGAATTCTTGCCTCCTGCAGCGCTCCCTGTCTCCCAAATCCATGTCTCCTCCTCCGTCTCCAGAGGTGAGTACCGGCACCGCTGGGACTGCGGGAAGGAGGGGGCGATGCTGAACTGGGGAGGGGTCTCGCTGATCCCCGATCCCGTTTTCCCGCAGGTCATCCGGGAGTGGCTGGAGAGCCGGCCCCCCAGCAGCACCCCGCTGCCCCCCTCGCGCCAGGGCACTGCCCCGACCCGCAGCAGCGTCCAGCACTTCCACCGACCCGGTAACACCCCCCTGGCACCCCAAACTGACCCATCCAGATGGTCCCGGAGCCTCTTCCCAATCCCATTCCCATTCCCAACCCCAAACCCTTTTTTCCTTCCAGAGACCGACACGACAGAGCTCAACATCTACAAGAAGCCCCCGATCTACCGGCAGAAAGGTGAGTGGGGTGGGAGGGGTGTATCCCACGGGATGGGGTATCCCGGGATGCTGCCTCACCCTCCCTGTGCCCCCCAGACCACCATTCCAGCGCCCACCACGGGAAGCATCTCATAGAGGACTTGATCATCGAATCCTCCAAATTCCCGGCGGCGCAGCCCCCGGATCCCAACCAGCCCGCCAAGATCGAGACCGACTACTGGCCGTGCCCCCCGTCCCTGGCCGTCGTGGGTAGGTGGGAACAGCGGGGTTTTCCCTCCTGGAGACCCCAGGGAGGGCTGGGAATGAGTGGAACATCCCCACTTTTCCCGCAGAGACGGAGTGGAGGAGGCGGATGGCGTCCAAGAGGGGGGAGGAGGAGGAGGAGGATCTCACGGAGGAGATGAAGAACCTGCGGGAGCTCCAGCGGCAGGAGCTGAGCAAGGTCAGGGGCGGGTGGCACCTTGTGAGGGGCTGGGGATGCGCTGGCACAGATCCCAATCCCTATCCCTTCGTCCCCAGGTCACCTCCAACCTCGGGAAGCTGATCCTGAAGGAGGAGATGGAGAAGTCGCTCCCGATCCGGAGAAAAACTCGCTCGCTGCCGGACCGGACGCCCTTCCACACGTGTGAGTGGGATTGTTCTCCCTGCATCCCGGCCCTTCCCCTCCTCACCTCTGGCTGCCTGTACCCCACCTGTACCCCCCAAATCCTGCCTGCACCCCACAAATCCCGCCTGTACCCCCCAGATCCCGCCTGCACCTCCCAAATCCTGCCTGTACCCCCAAATCCTGCCTGCACCTCCCAAATCCCGCCTGCACCCCCCAAATCCCGCCTGTACCTCCCAAATCCCGCCTGCACCTCCCAAATCCCGCCTGTAGCCCCCAAATCCCCCCTGTACCCCACAAATCCTGCCTGTACACCCCAAATCCCCCCTGTACCTCCCAAATCCTGCCTGTACCCCCCCAAATCCCGCCTGCACCTCCCAAATCCCCCCTGTACCTCCCAAATCCCCCCTGTACCTCCCAAATCCTGCCTGTACCTCCCAAATCCTGCCTGTACCCCCCAAATCCCGCCTGTACCTCCCAAATCCCGCCTGCACCTCCCAAATCCCGCCTGTAGCCCCCAAATCCCCCCTGTACCCCACAAATCCTGCCTGTACACCCCAAATCCCCCCTGTACCTCCCAAATCCTGCCTGTGCCCCCCAAATCCCGCCTACACCTCCCAAATCCCCCCTGTACCTCCCAAATCCCCCCTGTACCCCACAAATCCTGCCTGTACCTCCCAAATCCTGCCTGTACCCCCAAATCCCCCCTGTATCCCCAAATCCTGCCTGTGCCCCCCAAATCCCGCCTGCACCTCCCAAATCCCCCCTGTACCTCCCAAATCTCCCCTGTACCCCCCAAATCCCCCCTGTACCTCCCAAATCCTGCCTGTACCCCCCAAATCCTGCCTGTACCCCCCAAATCCTGCCTGTACCCCCCAAATCCCACCTGTACCTCCCAAATCCCCTCTGTACCCCCCAAATCCTGCCTGTACCCCACAAATCCTGCCTGTACCTCCCAAATCCTGCCTGTACCCCCAAATCCCCCCTGTATCCCCAAATCCTGCCTGTACCCCCAAATCCCACCTGTACCCCCAAATCCTGCCTGCACCTCCCAAATCCCGCCTGTACCCCCAAATCCCACTTGCACCTCCCAAATCCCGCCTGTACCCCCAAATCCCACCTGCACCCCCAAATCCCACCTGCACCCCTCCCCATCCCTGCCCATCCCTGAACGTCCCTGACGGTCTCCGCCTCTCTCTCAGCCCTGCACTCGAGCTCCAAGAGCTCCTCCCTCCCCGCCTCCGGCCGGAGCACCCTCACCCGGGTAAGTGGCTCTCAGCTGCCCCCCTCCCACTGCCGGGGTCCCCCCCACCCCGCTCGGGGGTTTGGGGTGACCCCTCTGACCCTGTGGCTGTCCCCCCGCAGCTGCAGTCGGCGGAGTTCGGCTCGGCGGGGAGCGAGAAGGGCAGTCCGGGTGAGGATCAGAGCATGGGATGGGGGGGATCCCCGGGAATGTGGGGGTGTCCCTGGGGTTGTGGGGGTGTCCCTGGGATTGTGGGGGTGTTCCTGGGACATGTGGGGGTGTTCCTGGGGATGCTGGAATGACCTGGAGGGATGTAGGGACGCCCTGGAGATGTGGGGGTGTCCCAGGGGGGTGTCTCAGCGGGGTGTCCCAGAGAATGCGGGGGTGTCCTGGGACATGTGAGGGTGTCCCCAGGGATTGGGAGTGCTGGGACAAACCCGGGCTCAGCAGAGGCTGGAAAAGCAGCTCTAGGGCAGGAATGTGGGGGGCACAGCGGGGTCGCCGGGCTGAGCCCTGCTCCCCTCTCTGTCCAGCCCTGCAGGTAAGAACTCACCTGGCTGCGGACGCGGAGACCCAGCGAGAGGGTGACGTACGGGGCAGGGGGGGACGGGCACCGGGGCCACCTCTGGGACGGTCCCTGCAGGGGAGAGGGGAGGGTCTGCGACCCCCAGGCTGCAGCCCCTCACCTCGGCTCCGGTTCGGGTGGGGGAGAGCAGCACTTTGGGGGCTTGGGGGGGCCGGGCTGACCTCAGGCTTTGCCCCCCAGAACGGCCAGCGCGGGCGCATGGACAGAGGGAACTCCCTGCCCAGCATGTTGGAGCAGAAGGTGAGCGGGGCTGGGGGGGCTTGGATGGGGCTGAGGGGGCTTGGATGGGGTTGGGGGGGTTGGAAGGGGCCGGGGGGAGGCGTGGAAGGGGCTGGGAGAGCTTGGATAGGGCCGGGGGCCTTTGATGGGGTTGGGGGCCTTTGATGGGGCCGGGGGGCTTGGATGGGGTTGGGAGGGCTTGGAAGGGACTGCGGGGTCTTTGATGGGGTTGGGGGGGTTTGGATGGGGTTGGGGGGCTTGGAAGGGGCCGGGAGACTTGGAAGGGACTGGGGGGGCTTGGATGCGGCCGAGAGGGCTCTCAGAGGGTCTCACATCCCCATGTCCCCCCCCCTTGCAGATCTACCCCTATGAGATGCTGATGGTGACGAACCGAGGCCGCGTGAAGCTCCCTCCCGGCGTGGACAGGACCAGGCTGGAGGTAGGGGCTGCGCCAGGCTCGGGGGGCGCCGGGGAGGGGTCCCTGCACTCTGTCACCACCTCTGCCCCCCTCCCGCAGCGACACCTGTCCCCCGAGGACTTCCTGAAGGTGTTCGAGATGCCGCCGGAGGAGTTCAGCAAACTGGCGCTGTGGAAGCGCAACGAGCTGAAGAAGAAAGCCTTCCTCTTCTGAGCCCTCCTCGGCCCCGAGCTCCGTCCGTGTCGCGCCGTGTAACCGCTTTAGGGCTCTCAGCCGGTTTTTATTGGGGTCCTCCACCCTTCCCGGCCCCTCCAGTCCCCCAGATCTGCCCCCCACCCCTCCCCCACCCCCCCCCCGGCTCAATTCTCCTGCAGGGAACGGGATTGGGGCGGCTCGAACCTGCCTGGGGCAGCCCCCGCCCGGCAGCAGGCACGGTTCAGCCAGGAGGGGAGGTTTGGGGGGGTCTCTGAGCTTTGTGTCCCCCCCCCCCCTTTTCCCCCCGGGAATGTTGGTGGAGCAGTGCCTGGCTCTGCTTTTGGCTGGGTCCGAGGGGAGGGCAGTGAGGAAGGTCCCCTCCTCCCTGCGGGTCCGCCGCCCCCAGCCTCCCCACCCCGGGGTGCCCCTGTGCCCCCCAAGGTGCCCCTGCCCCCCACCCTGAGGCTTGGGAAGAGCCTGGGGGCCGACACTGCCAGAGCGATGATCTCCCGGCAAAGCCAGGCTCAAATCCTGCCCTGCCCGCCTCCAGCCCCTCAATTTTATCCCCACCCCCGGTCCCGCCTGTGCCAGGTGCTGCAGCGAGGACCCCAAGGACACTGCCAAACCCCCCGGCTCCGGCCTGGGCGGAGGGGCAGGGGGAGCACCCTGGGGCTGGGCAGGGGGTGGCAGAACTGGAGTGTGGGGGGGGTCCCAATGAGACCCTGAGGCAGCTCCTGGTGCATTTCCAGCTGCGGATGTGGGGGGATGCACTGGGGGGGGGGTGCAGGAGGGGCGGGGGGGATGCACTGGGGGGGTGCAGGGGGGCACTGGGGCGATGATTTGGGGGGTACAGGAGGGCGCTGGGGCGATGAACTGGGATGCTGAAGTGGGATGATGAACCGGGGCGATGGATTGGAGCAGGGCACGGCTCGCGATGGGCACCGCGGCCACCCACGGCAGGGCTGGGCAGTGTCCCTGGCCCCTCCCGGCCGCGCGGACAGGGCTCGGCACCGGGCAGCACCTTCCCTTGTCACCCCCCTCCCCTCTCCAGGCACACGTTTTGGGCAGGACCCCTCTTTCCCCGCACCCCCCCCCCCCCCCCCCCGTCGCCCCCTCCCCCACGCTCCCCGGTTTCTGTTTCCAGCCACTTTTCCAGCCGCTAGACCTTGTTGGGATGTAAAGAATGTAATTTATCGGGAATTCACTGGCCCATACTTGCCTTTCACTGCTACGAACGACATATCTATAAATATATATATAAATATGGGTTGTTTTCGGACTGGACTACAGTGATTCACTTTCTCTGTTTTTGTTAGAGTTTATTTTATTTGCTGGTGTCGGAGAATCCGCGTGAGAGTGATTTTTTGCTTACAATTAAAGGTGAAATGGCTTTATCCAGCCCGGCTTCGCAGCTTTGCTTCCCCTCCCTCCTCCTCCAAAAATCCCCCACCGGACCCGCGCCTTGTCCCCTAGCCCCGGTCCCTGCAGATGGCGGTGCTGCTCCGAGGAGGATGCGGAGCCCTTCCCCGCCTTCCTCCCGCCCCGGCCGGGCTGTGCTGGGGGCCCGCAGGGCGTGTGCGAGCCGAGCCGGGCCGGGACAGCACTGCCCGAGTCCCGGTCCCGGTCCCGGTCCCGATCTCAGCACGATGTGAGCGCTCCCGCACCATGTCCCGGCAGCGAGGTACGGGGGGTCCAAAGGGATGCGAGGCTGGCGAGGGGGGGACAAACCTCAAAAGGGGGGAAAGAGGGTTCAGCGCGAGGCGGAGGCTGCGTCGGGGTGCCCACGCGGGTGCGGCTGGGTGTGGGGTGCCCGTGAGGGCGTGGAAGGGAAAAAGGGGTGAGAGGGAGGAGGAGAGGGTGGAAAAGGGGTGCGGGGGGCTGCAGGATGGCTGCTGGAGGGGAAGGGATGAACACGAGGGGACGAGGAGGGACGCGGTGTCACCCCCGACATTGCGGTGCCACGGCAGGGTGGGCGAGGCCAGAGCCTCTTCCAGCGCCCTCCCAGGGGCACTTTGCGGGTGCAGCAGCCGTGGGGGGAGCGTCCCCACCCTGGAGCCGTGGCCTGGAGCCTCCGCACATGACGAGTCACGCTGCGGCCGCGAGCAGCTCCCTGCAGCCTCCTCTGAGTCATCCCGCGCTGGGCCAGAGCCACCCCCGGGGTCCCCCGGGTCACCTCGCCAGCCCCTGCACCCCGCGGGCACCTCATGGCACGGATAAAACCCCACGCGGACGCCGGGCAGAGGCGCCAAGCCCAAATGGCAGCCCCGAATCGCAGCCTGGCATCAGGAGGGCACTGCGCGTTCCCATGGCATCCCTGGGGCCGCCCCGTCCTTCCTCCTCCTCCTCCTCCCCCGAGGATGACGCCGCGGATGGCACCAGGATGAGGATGCCACCGTGCCGGGACGCGTCCCGCGGGAGCAGGGAGCTTTGCTAGGAGACGCTCTGTGTGTGTTTGGGGGGCGTTTTCCTCCCGCCCTGGAGACCGAGGCAGATGTTTTCCATCCCGGCCGCCTGCCCTTGGCACGGCAGCAGGCAGCGGGCACCTGGCCAGGGCTGAGGGCAGCCCCTGCCCGCCCTGCACCGGCTGCGGGCGCAGCTGGGCACAGCTGGGCACCGCCGGGCACGGATCGTAGCCCCAGCGAGGGCAGCGGGGCCGGGGGGAGCGCGGGGGGGCTGCAGCGAGGGCAAAAGGGTGAATGGACGGAGATGTCATTGCCGAGGAATTCGGCCTGGGCGGAGGAGAGGAGAAAGGGAGGGGAAGAGCCAGGCCCGCTGGCCAGCGGGGACAGTCCCCGTGTGCCCCACACCGCCCGCAGGTCCCTTCAGCCAGCCCCTGCTCCAGCCCCCCCCCCCGCCTTTTCCCGCAGGGAGCTGGTTCCCCCCTTCACTTGCCCGGTTTCCAGGGAAATCCAGATGTTTGGGCCCAGCTCCGGCGCTGCTCAGCCGGACTGTGCTGCCAGATGTTTCCTCTCCCTCCGGGCAGGGTGTGTGCTCCCCGGCCGGGGACACCGCGGAGGGGACGGGGGTCCCCCCGTGCCAGCACCTCGGGGGGAGGGGGCTTCACCCCCGCCCCCTGTAACACACCCGGCACTGGGGGGCTCCTTCCCCCGCCTGCCCTCTCCTCATCCAGGGGCTGCCACCTTCTTTTTGGGGTGCACTGCATCCCTGTTAGCCCAGGGAAATGTGGGATTCAGGGATGTGGGATGTCGGGGTCACCTGGGGCATTGCAGGGGGAGCATCTGGTGGTGGCTTTGTTGGGGCTGTCACTTTCCAGCTGGGAAATGGGACTGGAGGAGGGATCAGGACGGTGTGGGGGCAGCTGGCACAGCCAGACCTGTGCCAGGAGCTGCTGGGGTCTGGAATGTTTGATCCCAGCTGGGAGCAGGGAGCAGAGGCCAGAGCGGGGCCATGCAAACCAATTCCAGATGCACGGCAGGAAGGGGCCTGGGGGGAGCCGGGCAGAGACCCCGGGGGACCCAGGGACATCTGCCCGCTCCTGTGGTGGCAGCTGGAGGTGCCCGGGGTGAGGGGGCCCTGCGCGAGTGGGGACAGGGGACAGACTGAGGGTGTTCCTGGTCCTGGTCTGCCCCGCGCTCCCTCAGTGCAGGCGACACCTGCACGGACCCCAAACTGCCACCTCTGGGGACAGAGGGAGCCTCTCCCCGTACCCGGAATCTCTCGGGGGACCACGGGGTGGAGGCGGTGCTGTCTCGGCTCTCCCGTTGTCCCCGCTCCAGTCACAAAGCAGCTCCTTGTCCCTCCCTGTCCTTCCCGGCGTGGCAGCGCCGGGGTCCCCGGCTGTCCCTGCCCTCGGAGGGGGCGGTGGGTGAATGCCCAGCGTTTCAGCCTTCATCAGCTGCTCCAGGCTGCCAGGCCTCTTCTTCGTCCTCTTCCTCCTCCTCCTCCTCCTCTGCACGTGGAGGAGCAGCACCAGCGCAGCCCCCGGCCGTGGCTCCCCCGGTCCAACCGGGCACAAACCGGCCCTGTGAGCGCACACAGAGGAGCCTTCATCCCCGCAGGTCCCGGCCCCCCTCCTCATCCTCCCCCGGCCCCCGGGGCTCGTCAATGGCCGGACTGTGCCCGGCCAGGGCAGGTGCCGGAGCAGGGCAGGGCCGGTGGGACAGGACACGTAACCCCCACGGCATCGGGGCCTCCCCAGCCCTGCCCAGTGCAGGGGGCAGCGATGGGGACCCCTGCCCACAGCGTCCCCTGGAGCGTGCGGTGGCACGTCCCTGTCCCCTGCAGACCTGGACAAGCTGCTGTCGGACCTGCGGTCCTTCCTGCTCATCCTGGACCGGGAAAGCCTCAGCGCCGCAGCTCGGGCCAAGAAAAAATCGGTGTCCGACCTCCTGTCCCGGCTGCAGAGCCCGCCGTGTGAGTGCGGGTCTGGGGGCGGGGGAAGCCCCCGGCCGGTGCCCGGTGGGCAGCGGGGCAGGGTCGGGGAGCGGGGCCGTGACCCGGCGCTCCCCCCGCAGCAGAGGATGCAGAGTACATGATCATGCGCTGCCTCTCGCCCTCCCCGGGCACCCCGCAGGGCCGGACCAGCCCGGGTGAGTCCCCCGCTCCGCCTCACCCCCCATCTCTGCCTCACCCCCCATCTCTGCCTCACCCCCCATCTCCGCCTCCGTGCGCGGTTTGGGGGTCCCCGACCCCTCAGCACCCCGGCACAGCGCTGCGGGTCCCGCTTTTCCCGACAGGATCCAGGCCGGCGGATGCAGCCGGAGGCAGAGCCTGCGAGTGCCGCCCGGGAAGCGCCCTGAGCCTGCACGGAGGGGTGAGGGGGGCACGGGCGGAGGGCTGTGGGGGCTCACACAGAGGCTCCGGGGGTGGGAGAGGAGCCCGGGGATGCCCGGGATGGCACCGGTGGCCGATCTTGCTCGCACGAGGCGTCCAACCAGACTGGAAGGTTCCCTCGGTGCCCACCCGCTCCTGGCAGAGCCCCCTGGCAGTGCCTGGGGGACCCTGCGAGGTTCCCCGGGGGGGCAGCGCCTTTGGAGCACCCGTTGTACCCCCAGAATAAAGTGCCGGGCGTTCCCCCGTCCCCCCCAGCCGACGACTCCTACGAAGACGCCGAACCCCCCGGCCGTGGCACAACCGGTGAGGTCCCCCCACGCCCCCTCCCCAGCACCCCCGTGCCGCCCGCGCCCTGACCCCATCCCGGCTCCCAGGCGGTGGCGACAGCGACAGCAGCCACTACGAGTCGTACGGAGAGGAGGAGGAGGATGAGGAGGAGGAGGAGGGGGTGACGGACCGTGCCCACTACCTGCGCTGGCCATCGGCCACCAGCGCCGAGGCCGAGCCCCCCGGGCGCCCCGAGGCGCAGCTCTGCGGCTTCCTCTGGAGGAAGCGCTGGCTCGGCCAGTGGGCGAAGCAGCTCTTCATCGTCCGGGAGCACGTGCTGCTGGTGAGGGGCTGGAGAGGAGGATGGATGGATGAAGGGATGGAGGGTGGCAGCGGCTCTCCGTGCCCCCCTGACCCCTCCGTGCCACCCCCAGTGCTTCAGGTGCGCCGCTGACCTGCAGCCGGTGCTGGAGCTGGACCTGCGCGGCTGCCGCGTCACCTACAAGGACAAGCGAGGCAAGAAGATGCCCCACGCCCTGAAGGTGACAGGGACGGCAGGAGAGGTGCTGGTTATCGGCTTCCAGAGCCGGCAGCAGGCTGAGGACTGGAGGAAGGTTTGGAGGTGTTGCAGCCGGGCAGGAGTGGGGTGGGTAGGGCGAAAGGGGAGCCCAGCCCTGCTCCGGTGCTCCCGGCGGGGCTGGGGATGATCCTGTCTGTCCCCAGTTCCCACCCCGGGGTTGTGTGGAGCTTTGTTAGATGGGGGAGCAGGAGCCCGGGGTGCAGCGCTGCCCGTTTCCCTCGGCAGGTGATCGAGGAGGTCAGCAGCGATGCCCCGAGCGGGCTGGCAGCCCTCAGTGTGCCAGCGTCCCCCTCCTCGAGGCTCAGCAGGGTGAGCTTGTCCCCGGGAAACCCAGGAATGGGAACCGGTCAGGAACACAACCCAATCCCAGATCCTGGTGTCCCTGTTGGATGATGCTGGGGAGGGTTTCCTTGCCTTGCGGAGGGCCTCAGGGTGCAGGGGGCTGAAAACCCACCGAGATGGAGCTCTCCTCATCCCCACTCTCTGCCGCACCCCAGCTCGGCAAGGAGGAAGAGGAGGAGGAAGATCGCTCCTGGCAGAGCGCTGCCCGCAGCCCGCGGTCTGGAGAGGATGCCAAAGGAGGTGGGGGGTGCGAGGGGACGGGGCGAGGGGGGTCCCGCCCCCCGTGCCGGGGCTGACTGCGCTGCCCGCAGGGTTCCTGGCGGTGCGGCTGCGCGGGCGCTGGCAGCGGCTGTGGTGCGCGGTCCGGCACGGAGCCCTGCGCATGTTCCCAGAGCCCGGCGCTGCCCAGCGCCCCGTCTGTGCCCTGCGCCTGGACGGCTGCGAGGTGTCCCCGGGGACGGCCACCGGGTCCCCCCAAAACCTCCGGATCTGCATCGCCCAGCGCGGCCGGGAGCTCGCCCTGCTGCAGGTGAGTGACTGCTGGGGTACCCCTGTGTCCCTCCCGGGGGGCACTCCCTGAGCCCAAACCCTGCCTCGGGGCGCACTCTCTGAGCCCAGACCCTGCCCCGGGGGGCACTCTCTGAGCCCAGACCCTGCCCCGGGGGGCACCCGCTGAGCCCAGACCCTGCCCCGGGGGGCACTCTCTGAGTCCAGACCCTGCCCCGTGGGGCACTCCCTGAGTCCAGACCCTGCCCCGTGGGGCACTCTCTGAGTCCAGACTCTGCCCCACGCCAGGCCCGCTCGGATGAGGAGAGGGAAGCCTGGCTGAAGACCCTGCAGGCCAGGGGAGGAGTGGAGCCAAAGAAGGGTGACGGGCCCCCCCCCAGGCCCCCCAGGCCCCCCAGGCCGAGCAGCCGCCCTGCTGCCGGGTAAGAATTTTGGCCACCCCCAGCCCTCCCGCTCCACTGTGGGGTGTGGGAAATAACGGGATCCCCTCCTTGCAGGGGGCTGCTGCTGCGCCGTGTTCCGACCCCCAACACCTACATGGACGACCCCTTCGGGCAGCCCCCGCCAGCTGAGACCCCCAAACATCTCTACTCGAACGCGGAGCGGCTGCAGCAGCTGGTAACCTCTGCTGGTGCTCTTTGCCCCCCACTCGTGACCGCCAGCGTGGGGGGGATCCACTCCCACTGTCCCCTTGCCCATGGGCTTCTCCCGGGCTTCCCTCCGCAGCAGCAGAGCCTGGACCGGGCAGTGCAAGGGCAGCGCCGGAGACCCGTGTCTGCCCTGCCCACCTGTGCCAGCAGCCACGCCCCGGGCACTGCCCGACCCTCGCAGGCAGGTGAGAGGGGCTGGGTGCTCCACCGGGGTGCAGCGGGGTCTCCCCACATTCCCCAGCTCCTCGTGCTTGGGATGGAGGCTGCGATGCCCACGAGAGCCGGGATTTCTGTGTCCTTCCCCTGCCCTTTCTCCCCAGAGTCCCTCCTCTTCCCTTCCTCCCCACCATCCCTCCTGTGCTCTTCCCCCGAGCATCATTTCCCTGCCTCTCCTCCCCACCGTCCTTCCCCTGCCCTTCCTCCTGACCCTCCCTGCTCTTCCCTCTCTCCCCAGCACCACCGGCAGCTCTCCGGGGCAGGCCTGCCAGCGCACAGCTGGCAAAGGAGACCCCCAACCTCCAGAGCAGGGATTTCTCCCGGTCTCAGCACACCCTGACACTGCCGGAGAGGAAGGGGACTCGGGATGGGCTGGATGTGCTCATCGGTAGGACCACGGAGGGGCGCTGGCCCTGGGCCGGACGCTGCCTGGTGCTGGCCGGAGCAGCCGGCGGGGTTGAGGGGTGCCCGGGCTTGGCAGCGCTCCTGCTGTCCTTGCAGGGAAGAGAGCCTTTCCCAAGCTGGAGGAGAAGGTGGGGCAGCTGGAGAGGGCCTGCCGCGTGAAGGGCAGGCTGAAAGCCGGCTCCGAGATGAACCTGCTGGCCCTCGGCAAGTCACTGAAGGGCCACATCGCTGCCACCGCCAGCTCGGCTGGCTCCGAGGTGCGGCACACTGGGGAAGGTGTGAAATACAGGGAGAGCGAGGTTTGGAGGGCAGCCCTCACCCTTTCTCCGCTGGTTTTCCCTCAGGGATCCTTCCTCAGGCCGCTGCTGAAGCGCACCACGTCAGCGAGGAGCGCCCTGAGGCCGCCCCCATCCCCGGTCACCGTGGGGAAGGGAAATGTGATGCGGAAGACAAAGGTAACTCCGGGATTCGAGGAGGTGGGAAGGGTTTGGGTGATCCCACAGCACAGGGAAATGAGGGATTGACCCCCCCCGCCTCCAACCCCCGTTTGTCCAGGAGTGGGAGATGAAGTCTGCGATGTGAGCACCCACCTGCCGGAGCGGGAGTCTCCCAGAGAACCTCGGGCTGCGCGTGGATCGTGCAGGACCAGCCTGGATTCAGCCTGGAATTCGACTTTTATCCATCAGTATCAACGCTACAACTACGCACATCTATTTTTTATATACAGATATATCGATACACACATATCAGCTCTCCACCCGCGGGTGTCCAGTCCCTCCCCGCTGCACCCCCACCCATCCCAGCACCTGGTTTCTGGGGTACAGAATTCCCAGGAGCTGCTGGATCTGTCCCCAGCGTGGGCCCAGTCCATCAGCAGCACCCCAGACCCCCTCCCAGGACCCCAATTTACAGGGATGGGTATGGATAGACCCCGGATCCAGCAGTTGTGGGGGACACAGATTTGGGAGGAATCCGATTGTCCATTCCCTGGAGTCAGCGGGACCCGGGCTGGGCCCTGGGTGGTTTTCCAACAGCTGTGCTTGTCAGGGCTTGGTTTTAATTGGAGAAATGTTATTTTTTTTAAGGTATAAAACCCCAAAAATGTCGTACAACTTGGGTTGTGCTGCGGGAATGGGTGAGCTGGGAAAGGGGGGGTGTCCTTGTCCTTGTCCTGGTGAGTGTGGGCTCCATCCCCGCCCCGGTGCAAGGAGTTTGTGGGGTCAATCCCAATCCCGGTGAAGGAGTCTGTGGGATCCATCCAGGGGTTGATCCCCCACCCTGGTGTGCACGGGGTTTGTCCCCATCCAGGTGCGTGGGGTCCATTCCTATCCCGGTGCAAGATCCTGGTGGGATCCGCCCCCATCCCGGTGCCCTGAGTCCGCCCCCCCGGAGCAAATTTAGGGCTAAGGCACCTTCCCAGCCCCTCCATCCTCCACCCTTCTCCCGCCCCGATGCCGCCCGGATCCCGCCCCATCGCGCAGGGAGCCGGAGCGGAGCCGCCGGGGGAGGGCCCGGGGCGGGGCGGTGACAGCGGCGCGGGGCGGGGCCGGGGGCGGCGGGGCCGGCGGCGGGGTCGGGGCCGGGGCCGGTCCCGGGGGTCCCAGCCATGCTCAGCCGTCTGGGAGCGCTGCTGCAGCAGGCGGTGGAGACGGTGAGCGGGGCCCGGGGGGACACGGGGGAAAGGGGACCGGGACCGGGACCGGGACCGGGACCGAGAATGGGAATGAGAACGGGAGAGGGAGTGGGAGTGGGGGGTTCCGTGCCCCCCTGACCCCAATCCCGGTGTGAGCAGCGGGAGCCCAGCGTGGACCTGCTGGAAGCCTTCACCGAGCACTGGAAAGGCATCACCGGCTACTACCTGGAGGCCACAGGTGAGTGGGGTGCGGGGCGAGGGTCCCCGTGCTCCGGGGTGGGGTCCTTTTTTCCCGGGATGCGGGCCCGGTGCCCCGGGATGGGGTCTCTGTAACGTGGGAATAAATTCCTTGCTTGTGGTGTGGGAACAGAGTTCTCGTGTCCTGGGAGACATCCTTGCATCCTAAAATAGGGTGTCCTAGAAACCGGAATAAGGTCCCTGTGCCCAAGGAGGGGGGGTTGCAGTGCTCTAGGAGGGCGCCCCATTCCCTGGGACACGATCCCATATCCTGGGAGGGGACCGTGTG
This sequence comes from Corvus moneduloides, assembly GCF_009650955.1. NCBI lineage: Eukaryota > Metazoa > Chordata > Aves > Passeriformes > Corvidae > Corvus > Corvus moneduloides. The sequence goes on along the minus strand of NC_045502.1, from coordinate 3,598,010 downwards.
TCCAGGGAGAGGGTCCCTGTGTCCCAAAATAGGGTCCCCGGCCTAGGAATAAGATACCTGTGCCCTGGGACAGGGTTAGGGGACAGGTCCTGGGACAGGACCCCCAGTCCTGGGACAAATCCCTGCACGCTGGGGTGGGACCCCATGCCCTGGGACAGGACCCCAGTGCCCTGTGGCTGCCCTGGCACGTGGGGACAGGGCACGGGACACCCCTTCCCAAACCATGGGAGGATTTACCCGTCCGGGGTGCCCTGCCCTGCCCAGCCCCGACCCCCTGGCACCGCGGTGGGATCAGCACCGCCGGGCTGGGCGCACCGGGGACACTCCCGGGAGCGCCGCACAGGCTGGGACACGTCCCTTTGGAACCCGCTGCACCCCGGGAGCGCCAAAGCAGCGCCGGGAGAGCTTCGGCCCCAATTCCCAGCAGGATCTCGGTCCTGGCTGTGCTCGGGGGGGTCTCCGGTGCCCGCCGGGAGAGCGGACAGCGGCGGGAGGAGCGGGATGTCCGGCAGCGCCCTAGGCCGGAGCGGAAGGAGCCGCTGCTGCGACTCCATCCTCACTCACATTGCCATCTAGCGTCATTCCCACTCCGGAGGAGCGGGATTTGGGGCAGCCGCGGATCAGGGAAAACCCCTGGCAGAGCCCCAGCCGCACGGCTGGCACCTCACCGGGGCTGCCGTGCCCGGGGAGGAGCCCCGCTGCAGCCCCCCATCCCCGAATCCCCGAATCCCGAATCCCTGAATCCCGAATCCCGAATCCCCGAATCCCGAATCCCTGAATCCCGAATCCCCGAATCCCTGAATCCCCGAATCCCCGAATCCTCGAATCCCGAATCCCCGAGTCCCGAATCCCGAATCCCCGAGTCCCGAAATCCCGAATCCCCAAATCCCCGAATCCCGAATCCCCGAATCCCCGAATCCCCGAATCCCCGAATCCCGAATCCCTGAGTCCCCGAATCCCGAATCCCCGAATCCCGAATCCCTGAATCCCGAATCCCGAATCCCGAATCCCCGAATCCCCGAATCCCGGTATCCACAGACGAGAGCATCCCGGCGCGGCAGACGGACATTCCCTGGCGCCTCCGGCAGATGTTGGATATCCTGGTGTACGAGGAGAAGCAGCGCCCGGCGGGCGAGACCGGGCCGTGCCTCGAGTACCTGCTCCAGCACAAGCTGCTGGAGACACTGGGAACACTGGGAAAGGCGGAGGTGGGAGAAGGCACCGGGAAAATCCCTCCGGAGGGGCCGAACCCGCAGCGTTTCCCAGCTGCTTTACGTGGTGGCCCTCAACAATTTTCATTTTGGAGCATTTTTACCGGGAAAGGGAGATTGTGAAGCGTGAGATGGTCACGGGGCTTGGGGTTTTCTTGGGGAAATTGCTCTTTTTTTTTTTTTTTTTAAATTGGCTTTTTTGGGGAGAAATTGCTCTTTTTGGGGGGAAATTGCCCTTTTTGGGGGGGGAATTGGCACTTTTTTCGGGAAAATTGCTCTTTTGGGGGGGAAATTGCCCCTTTTTTGAGAAAATTGGCTTTTTGGGTGAAAATAGGCTTTTTGTGAGAGAAAACTTGGCTTTTTTGGGAGGGTGTTGGATTATTCAAAGTTCACCACTGGGATCCTTTCTGGGATCATCACATCTCCGCTTGCACAGGAAGGATTTTTTTTTTTTTTTAAAATATCTGGTACACAGAGGGTTTTTTAACATATTGCACTTGGCTTTGCAGGACAAGGTGCCAGCTTTGGAAAAGTAAATATTGCCCAAATATACAACAAATATAACGCCTCTGCTGTGCCTTTGTTGCTGATAATAGCAACATGGCCCCTATAAATAGATTTTTATTCAAATCTAAGTGGAAACTCGCTGGTCCTTTCACACCCAGGAGGATTCGGGGGTTTTGGGGTGCTGGGGGTTTTAATTCCCCATTGCCGGGAAATGGGAAATAATCCCCCGGGTTTTTTTTTCTTTCAATGCAGAGAATCGAGTTCAGCCCCTAATTATTAAAGGGAGGGGAGGAGGGATGTGCTGGGGGATCGATTTGGGGCAATTCCAGGGAAATCGGGGCTCCATCTGACCTGTGTCCACATGTCCCTGTCCCAGTATCCCCCCGGGATGAGGCAGCAGGTCCTGCTCTTCTTCGGCCGGGTGCTGGGGCAGTTGCAGCACCCACTCCTGCACTACCTCAACGTCCACCGGCCCGTGCAGGTGAGGTCCCACCTGTCCCCACCACACCCCTGGGAAGTGACACCCCCGGGAATGGGGCGAGAGAGCCCCCAGCATCCCCACATCCCTGTCCCTGCCTTCCCAGAAGCTGCTCCAGCTCAGCGGGGACCGCCTGGGCTCTGGCACGGAGAAAGAGGAGATGCAGTTTGCCGCCGTCCTCTGCTCCAAAATCCAGCAGGATCCCAGCCTGCTGCCCTATATCCTGGAGGTGGGACAGTGTGGGGTCCTCAGTGGGGGTTGGGCTCCTGTAATTGGGACTTTTGACCCATTTTGCAGCCCCCTCCTCGCCTCAAAGCTCCTCGGGGTGAGGAGGAGGAGGAGGAGGAAGGTGGTGGCTACGATGCCGCTCCTCTTCCTCTCCAGGGGAAGAACATCCTGAATGGAAGGAGAGCCCCGGAGCCGCCGGACAACCCCAGGGAAGAGGGTTCGGAGCATCCCCCGGGCCCTGCTGCCAGCTCCCCTCCAGCCAAGCCCTCCCCGCCACGCCGGGACAGCAACCTCGTCACCTGCCTGGTGGGGCTGTGCAGGAGCAAGGTACGGGCACAGGGGTGGCACGAGGGGACAGCGGGCACTGCCAGGCGTGTGACAACCCCTGTGCTCTCCTCCTCCTCCTCCTCTTCCTCCTCGCAGAAGAGCCGTGTGGCGCTGAAGGCTCGGGAGAACCTGCTGCTGCTGGCGGGGCTGTCCCAGGAGGCGGCTGCCACCTGCCTGGTGCGGGGCAGTGCCCTGTGCCAGCTGCTCACGGGCCACCTCTGCGACCTCTACAGCGCCGTGCCCGCCGGCACTGACCCTGCTGATGTCCTCGCCATGGACAGGGCCAGCTGGAGGTGAGGGGGGGGGCTGGATGGAGGTCCCAGGTGCCAACCCAGGCTGTGTCACAGCCCCGCGTCCTCCCTCCCGTGCAGGTCGCAGGGGGATGGTGCCGGTGCCGCGGGTTTCCCGGGGAAGGAGAGCCTGGCTGAGTTCCTGGGCTGGCTGGACTTCCTGGATGAGCTGGTGCTGGGCGCTCACCCGGTGAGAATCGCAGGATTAATTAGTTTGGGAAAAAGCTCCAAGACCATCCCGTGCCCAATGCCCCGAGCTCTGAGTGCCACGTCACCCCCAGGGACAGGGACGCCGCCACCTCCCTGGGCAGCCCCACCCCAATGTCCCACCACCCTTTCTGTGAAGGAATTCTTCCTGATGTCCAACCTAAACCTCCCTGGGTGCAACTCAAAACTGTGTCCTCTCATCCTGGGGGGTTCCCCACGCTCAGCCCCTCTGTGCCCCACAGCTCGTGGCCGATGCCATCACCGAGGCCGTGGAGGAGAAGTTTTTCCAGGGAATCCTGCAGCCGCAGCTCCTGCAGATGTGAGTGGCACCAGCTGGGGTGTTTCACTCTCCAGGACCCCCTTGGGGCCAGGAGCAGGGGGTTCCCCTTTTTCCCTGGACAACTGGACAACCATCCTCTCCCACCCTGGCAGGTCAGAGCTGGCCGTGCTGGGCGCCACGGCCGTGCTGACGGGCACGGTGCGGCAGCTCCGCGCGCCCACCCTGCTCAACCGCCTCGTCCTCTTCCTGCTGGGGCCCCACCGGCACCCCGAGACCCCCGGGGACACCCCACACCCCCTGCGGGCGCAGCTCATCGACCGCTGCGACCACCTGTGCGACGAGGTGAGCTCACCCCGGGGGGCTGGCTGGGTGGTCAGGGGTGGCAGTGCCAGGGCTCTCACCCTGCTGGCCGTGCCCAGATCAGCCTGGCCAGCCTGCGGCTCTTCGAGGAGCTCCTGCGGAAGCCCCACGAGCACGTGGCTCACAACCTGGTGCTGCGGAACCTGGAGGCCAGGGCGTACCTGCAGAGCGGCCCCCACGCGCCCGAGGAGCGCGGGCCCCCCGAGACGGACCCCGAGGAGGACGGGCTGTGAGCGAGGGGGGCTGGGGCACGGCAAGGGGGGGCAGCCCCGCAGCGCCCACCCCGCTAACGCTGACCCCACACAGGGACCTGGAGGAGGATCCCTATTTCACCGACGGATTCCCAGACGACTTTGGGACGACGAAAAATCCTTCCCCGGCATCGGCCCCGTCGGGGAAGGGGCAAGTGAGCGAGGTGGTCAGCAGGTAGGGGTTTGGAGGGACTGGGTTGGAATGGGGCGGCTGCAGCCCCCTCCCCATCCCTCTCCCGCTCTTTTCCAGCTTCCTCTGCCTGGTCCCCGAGGAGGCCAAGACCTCCTCGTGCATGGAGGAGGGCGGATACGACACCTACGTGCACGATGCCTTGGGAATGGTGGGTGCCTGGGGGGGTCCCCAGCCCGCTGGTGGCTGTCCCCGCGCTGGCTCTCACCCTGCTGTCACCTCCCTGCCAGGTCCAGGCGTGCCGTGCCAGCGCAGCCCCGTGGGGGTGGCCTTCGACCCCCCGGCCCCTGGACTCCTGTCAGCCCCGAGTGGCGTTTTACGAGGGACACTTCCTCAAGGTGCTATTTGACCGGATGAGCCGGATCCTGGATCAGGTACCAGGGATACACCTGGGTGCCCACCGGGCTCTGCCCTCTGCCCCCCCATGACCCCCATAATGGGGACAAAGTGGCCAAAAGCATCAGCAGTGCTCGGTGGGGATGGGCTCAGGACGAGGGGACCCCCACCCCCTGAGCATCTCCCCCATCCTGCCAGCCCTACAGCTTGAACCTGCAGGTGACCTCGGTGCTGTCCCACCTGGCCGCCTTCCCCCACCCCCACCTCCACGAGTACCTGCTGGATCCCTACCTCAACCTGGCCCCCGGCTGCCGCTCGCTCTTCTCTGTCCTCGTCAGGGTAACGTCACCCGCCGGGGTGTGGGGACACGGGGACACTCCCTGGACACGGGGTGTGACTCTTTTCTCCCTGCCCAGGTGATCGGGGACCTGATGCAGCGGCTCCAGCGCGTGCCCCATTCCAGGGCCAAGCTGCTCCTGGTGCGCCAGCAGCTCCTGGGGCTGGTGCCGGGAGAGCAGTGAGTGCTGGGGGGGGGGGGGGGGGGGAGCAAAATGCCCTTTTGGGAAGGGGGTTGTACCCCACAGAGCCCCCCTCATCGCTGGTGTCCCCGCAGGATGGATCACACGGTGCTGTTCAAGGGCGTGGTGGTGCTCGAGGAGTTCTGCAAGGAGCTGGCTGCCATCGCTCTGGTCAAGGGGCCACCCGAAGGGCCACCCTGAGCCCCTCTCTGAGCCCTCCCCTCTCCGACCGGGCTGCGGTGGCCACTGGGGATGGCCCAGCCCACGTTCCGGTAGCCCCCGGTGGCCCTGCAGTAGCCAGGAATGGCCGTGGCACCGCGGGAAGGACCTCGCAGGAGGACGAGGAGGCGCCGAGTCCTTCGTTGTCACCTTGGCCAGCCCCGAGGTGACGCCACGTCCCCGTGCTGGGTGCGGAGCCATGGGTGCTGTGGCTCCTCCTGGGTGGTGGGTCCCTGCTCCCCCCGCGCTGTCGGAGCTGCCCCGAACCCCCCAAGGCTCCAGCGGGGAATTTTTAGGCAATAATGGGGTGTGGGAGGCAGTGCCCCCCTCTCAGCTGCAAGGACTCGATTGTCCCCTGCCCTGGCGCTGTGGCAGGGGGAGTGTGACATGTGTGACACGTGTGTGTGTGTGTGTGTGTGACGTGTGTGGGGTCTGGCAGGGGACTGTCCCCCCCCAGACCCCGCACAGCCCCTCCCCAGGGTGATGGGACTCTGCTCTAATAAAGCTGTGACTCAGCTCCACCTCCTGTGCCCCTTCCCAAACACCCCCAAAACCCCACTCCCCATTTCCCCCAACCGCAGCCAAGGCCATGGAAGCAGCAGCAGCAGCAGCAGCAGCAGCCGGGTTTATTCTATTTCTGCTCTCAGCACCCCCAGACCCCGACCCACCCCCGCAGCACCCCCCATCCACGGGCAGCACATCCCGGGGCTTCCCCCTTCGCCACGGCCAGCAGGACCCCGGGCTGCGTGTCCCGCTCAGTCCCCCGTTCCCAAATCCAGCTTTTTCGGGCCCTAACTCCGCACGGGCACCGCGGCTCGGAGCCTCTGCAGGATGCGGCCCCGCAGCCCCTCCTCCCGCACGGGCCACCAGCGCAGCGCGGGGTCGCGGGGCTCGGGGGGCTCGTCCCGCTGGCTCCCCGGGGGGATGCTCAGCACCACGTTGAAGCAGATGCCATCGGCCCCCCCGGGCCCCCCAGCTCGGTGCTGTAGCCCCAGCAGCCCCAGAGCTCCGGGCTGCGGGTCCCAGGCCAGGCAGTCCCGCAGCAGCCGCAGCAGGGGCGGGCGCAGCCCCGCGCGCAGCTCGGAGGGGGACGTGCCGCAGGCCACCACGGGCAGGTGTGGGGTGCCAGCGGTGGCCAGCAGCACCCACAGGTCGCCGGCGGTGTTGGCGAAGGGCAGCAGGAGCCGCAGGCAGAGCGGGGAGCAGGGCAACTCCCGCGGCAGCGTCGGGGGGTGCGGGGGGCTCCGGCGGTAGCGGGCGGCCAGGTCCAGCACGGGCAGGATGTCCAGCGAGCGCAGCGGCAGCGCGCGGGGGTCCCCGGGCCACCAGGTGGCTTGGAGGGACTCGGCGTCGGCCTCCTCGAGGGTCTTCAGGGTCCCACCTGTGGGCACAGGGGTGGCCCGGCATGGCGGGGACAGCAGGACAGCGGGAAAGGGCCCGGTTGTGGGGCGGGTGGGGGCACTGAGACCCCCGAGCGGGGGGGCTGAGAGGGGACACTGATACCCCAGTGTGGGGTTTGGGGGGGTGGTGGCAGGGGACAGCGATGCCCTGGCACAAAGATGCTAAAATCCATCATGGGGTTTGCAGGGGACATCAGTGATGTCTGGGCACAGGGGTGGGTGGGGACACTGACACCCACCACGGGGCTGGCAGGGGACAGGGATATCTATAGGGGATGCCACTTCCCATCGTGGGGCTGGCAGGGGACACTGATACCCATCACGGGGACAGGGATATCTATAGGGGATGCCACTTCCCATCGTGGGGCTGGCAGGGGACACTGATACCCATCACGGGGCCAGCTGGGGACACCCCCACCAAGCCCCCCGTGCCCCTCGGAGCATCAAAGGGCACAAACCTGTGGCCCGTGCCAGGAAGGCGAAGCGGATCCAGGCCGGGCCCCGCTCCTCCAGCGCCAGCAGCGTGAGGGGCTCGCACTCCAGCCCCGACTCCTCCTTCACCTCCCGCTGCAGCGCGGCCACGATGCCCTCGCCGGGCTCCATCCGGCCCGCGGGCAGGTACCACCGCCCCCGGCACTCGGGCTTGGCCTCCTGCACCAGCAGCACCGCGTCCTGCGGGGTGGGACTGGGGCTACTGGGGGGAAAGGGGTGGCTGGAATGGGGGGTTACTGGGGGGAAAGGGGTGGCTGGAATGGGGAGAAAGGGGTGGCTGGAATGGGGGGCACTGGGAGAAAAGGGGTGGCTGGAATGGGGGGAAAGGGGTGGCTGGAATGGGGGGTACTGGGGGGAAAGGGGTGGCTGGAATGGGGGGCTACTGGGGGGAAAGGGGTGGCTGGAATGGGGAGAAAGGGGTGGCTGGACTGGGGGGCACTGGGAGAAAAGGGGTGGCTGGAATGGGGGGAAAGGGGTGGCTGGAATGGGGGGTACTGGGGGGAAAGGCTGGCTGGAATGGGGGATACTGGGGGGAAAGGCTGGCTGGAATGGGGGGTACTGGGGGGAAAGGAGTGGCTGGAATGGGAGGTACTGGGGGGAAGGGAGTGGCTGGAATGGGAGGTACTGGGGGGAAAGGCTGGCTGGAATGGGGGGCACCAGGAGGAAAGGGGTAACTGGACTGGAAAATACTGGGGGGAAAGGGGAGGTTGGACACGAGGATACTGGGGGGGAAGGCGTGGCTGGACTGGGGGGTACTGGGGCTGGGGGCTGCCTCACCTCCTGGTTGAAGAGCACGGCCAGCACCACGTAGCAAACGTTCCTGCCCAGGCGGACGGGCCCGGGGGGCGCGGGGGACCCCTCGAAAGTTGTCCCCACGTCCCAAGAGCCTCCATCCAGCACCGCCTCCAGCTCCGGCACCGGCGCGTCCCCCATGGGGACGGGGGTCCCGCGGCAGCTGGGGACGGGGAGCGGGGCCGGCTCAGGGCGTGGCGGGGTTTTGGGGTGGGGAGGGGACCCCCCAGACGTGCAGGCGAGGGGACAAAGAGCCGCGGCGCCGGGTGGGCTGCAGGGGGTGGTGAGGGAGGGGGTCCGGCGATTGTGGGGTGCACGGGGAGAGGGCGTGAGGGGTGCTGGAGGAGGGGAAGGGTCTGCTGGACTGGGGGACGTGCAGGGGGGTGTAAATGGGGAGGGGTCTGCTGGGCTGGGGGGGGACGTAGCAAGGGAAGAGCTCGGTGGCCTTGGCGATGCAAGGAGGGGTGCAGAAGGGGAAGGGTCTGCTGGACTGGGGGACCCCCAGGGGGGAGTAGGCGGGGAAGGGGAAGGGGAAGGGCTCGCTAGGTTTGGGCAGCCGGGGGGGGCTGCGGTAGGACAGGGGCTGGCTGGACTGGGGCAGGCATGGGGGGGCACAGGACGGGAAGGGCTGGCTGGACTGGGGGGGGCACAGGGGGCTGCCCGGGAAGAGCTGGCAGGATTTGGGGAGCCGGGGGGGGCTGCGGTAGGAGAAGGGCTGGCTGGACTGCAGGACGCACGGGAAGCTGAAGGACGCGAAGGGCTGGCTGGACTGGAGGATACTGGGGGGGAAAGGCTGGCCGGACTGGAGGATACTGGGGGGAAAGGGGTAGCTGGACTGGTGGTTACTGGGGGGAAAAGGCTGACCAGACTGGAAGATACTGGGGGGAAAAGGTTGGCCGGACTGGAGGATACTGGGAGGAAAAGGCTGGCTGGACTGGAAGAGATAGCAGGAAAAGGGGTGGCCGGACTGGGGGGCACTGGGCAGAACGGGCTGGCTGGACTGGAAGATACTGGTGGGGAAGGGCTGGCTGGACTGGGGGGCACTGGGGGGATAGGGCCTGCTGGACTGAGGGATGCCCGGGCTGGGGTAGAAGAGCTCGCTGGGCTGGGGGGTGCCGGGGGGGCTGGAGCTGGAGCTGGGGGGGGACTGGGGGTCCCAGGGCTGCAGGGCGCTCGGGGGGAGGGGCTGCTCCCAGTCTGGAGGGCACAGGGCGGGGGGCAGCGGGGGGCAGGGGGGCGAGCTGGGCTGCAGGGTGCGATGGGGGGGCTTGGGGGGCTACAGGGGAGGGTTTGGGGGGGGTTACAGGGTGCAAGGGAGGGCTTGGGGGGCTGCAATAAGGGTCTGGGGGCTGCAGTCAGGGAAGGGCTTGGGGGGGGCTACAGGGGGCACCACGGGGAGGGGGTGGGGGGCTGTAATAAAGGTTTGGGGGGGCTGCAATGGTGGGACGGTCTTGGAGGGGCTGCAGCAAAGCTCGGGGGATGCAATAAGGGTCGGGGGGCTGCGGTAAGGGGTGAGGGATGCAATAAGGGTCGGGGGGCTGCGGTAAGGGGTGGGGGATGCAATAAGGGGTGGGGGGCTGCAATAAGGGTCGGGGGGCTGCAGTAAGGGGTGGGGGGCTGCAATTAGCATCAGGAGGATGCAGTAAGGCTCGCGGGGGTGCAAGAAGGGTCGGGGGGCTGCGGTAAGGATGGGGGGCTGCAGTAAGGGGCGGGGGGGGCTGCAAGAAGCGTCAGAAGGCTGCAAATAAGGGTCGGGGGGCTGCAAGAAGGCTCAGGGAGATGCAATAAAGGTCGGGGGGCTGCAGTAAGATTCGGGGGGCTGCAGAAAGGGTCGGGGGCTGCAGTAAAGCTCGAGGGGCTGCAGCAAAGCTCGGGGGGCTGCAGCAGCAGCGGGGCGGGGCCCGGGGGTCTCCGGGCGGGCTCCGGGACCCCGCCGCCTCCCCCCGCCCCGCGCATGCGCCGCGCACTCACCGCGCCGGGGCTCCGCCGCGCCGGCCCCGCCCCCCGCTCGCCGCCCATTGGCCACCCTGCGGCGCAGCTCGCTGCTCATTGGCTAGTCCTGCTGCCAGTCATGTTGGGCGGGACCTGGCCTTAAAGGGGCCGCGTGGCGCGGAGTGCGTGGCGCAGTTAATTACGCGGGGGTAATTAGTCGGTGCTGATTCCATGGGGGTCGTCGCGCGGTGGTCATCGCATGGTGCCCATCGCCTCTTGTTAATGGCACAGTGCCCATTGCACAGCGCCCATTGCCCGGTGTTAATTAATTGTCCCGTGCTAATTAATTGCTGCGTGCTGTTTCAGTCGTTTTCCCGCATCAGCCAGGATGGAGCAGTACCCTGGGCCCCCCAGCCTCTGGGCAGCGCCATCCAGCTGTTCCCAGCTCTGTGTGAGGCTGAGCCCGGGCAAACTCATCCCACCGGTGCCCTCCGCCAGCTGCCAAGGGCCGGACGGGACCGTGCCACGCTGCCAGCCCCCGGCTCTGCCACCTCACCCCATCCCGGGACACCGGAGCACGCCCGACCCTTATGGGATGGAGGGGGAGTGAAGGGAGACACCGCGGTGGGTGCTGGTGGTGCCACTGGAGCATCCCTGGCCCCAGTGGGATGGAGGGGGGATGAAGGGAGACACCGCGGTGGGTGCTGGTGGTGCCACTGGAGCATCCCTGGCTCCAGTGGGATGGAGGGGGGATGAAGGCAGACACCGCGGTGGGTGCTGGTGGTGCCAGCTGCCCCGGCACGCTCTGGACACTTTATTTCTCCTGCCCCGAGCACCCGCGGGAGCTCTCGGAGCAAAGCACCGAGCAAGAGGTGCCCGGTCCCGGCTCCCCGCAGCGTCCCGGCCGTGTCCACGACGGTGACCAAGGCTCCCAGCGTCCTCCCGTCGGGCCGTGGCCTCACTTGCAGCCCTGCAGAACGCCCAGGGCCTCCCGCACGGCGGCGAAGATCATCCCGTCCAGCTGCAAGGGCGCAAAGAGGGGGCTCAGCACCGCTCACCCCACCCCGGCACCCCCGAATTGCCCCGGAGCACCCACCTGGGCGCGGAGCTGGCGCGTGGTCCCGGCGGGACCCCCGGTGCCGAGGTCCCGGAGGCGGACGGCGCTCTCCGGGGACAGGAATTGCTGCTCCACGCTGATGGTGCCGGTGAGGCTCTGCACCTGCCCGGGCACGGTGGCATCAGGGTTTGCCGTGCCTCAGTTTCCCCAGGGGGTTGGCACAGCCCCTCGGGGGAGTGGTTCAGAGCCGCCTACCTGGTGGGGAGCCCCGGCGGGGACCAGCACGGCGTCCCCTTGGAACTGGAGGAGGCTCCAGCCGCTCACCCCGCACTCCTCCCGCAGCCGCCGCCGCAGACCGGGGTCCAGGTAGCGGCCCGGGGGCTCCGCCGTGACCGTCCCCTCCCGCCCCGGCTCCTCGGATGCCTGTGGGGTGCCAGGGGTGAGCGGAGCCGGGGGCTGGAGCGCGGCCGGGGGTGGTGGCACCCACCTTCCGCAGGAAATCCCGGATCCGCCCGGCATCCTCGGCACGGAAGATGTGCCACAGGGCCCCGGGCCGGCCACCGCTGTCCCTGAGCCGCTCCCGCAGCTGCGCGTCCTGGTGTCCCACGTCCCCTGGCAGCAGCACCTCTGCAGGCACAGAGAGGTCAGACGGGGTCTGGGCAGCGGGTCGGGATGGGGGGGGACCCCCGGGCTCCCCCGTACCCCGCGCTGCCGGCGCTGCGTGGGCCAGGACGCTGATGGAGTCGGCGGCTTCCACCGTCAGGTTTTTGGTCCCAAAGTTCCGGTCCTGCGGATGCACACCTGGATTGGGGCGGTGGGTGAGCGTCGGGCATCAGCGCGGGCGGGGGGAGCCCGGGTGCCCCCCAAAGCCCCCGTACCGCACTCACCGTAGGCCACGCGGACGCGCGGGCGCAGCCAGCGCCGGCCCCGCTGGCCCCGCAGGTAGGTGGCCAGGTTGAGGCGGCCGCTGGCCCCGCAGTACTCGGGCAAGGGCAGGCTGGCCCGCAGGTTGGTGGCCCTGTGGCACAGGGTGGGGTGGTGGTGACACTCGGGACCTCCCGCTGCCCCAGCCCTCGTGCTGGCACCCAGCTGGCGTGGGGAGGGGACATCGGGGTGACGCCACCCTGTGCCGTCACCTACCTGCTCAGCTCCATGTCCCCGAAGCCACTCTCCAGCCTCAGCAGGTTCCCACTGCTCTGTTCCTGCTCCCGGGATGCTGCGGGAGGGAGAACAGGTCACATCAGGGATGCCCAGCCTGGCTCCCCTCACACCTCACCCCTAAATCACACTGAGGACCCCACAGACTCCTCGTCCCCTCACCTGTGCTGGCGGCAAAGCCACCCCAAAACTCCCGGCTGCTCATCCGGACTCGGCTCCCCGCTGCCCGCAGGTTCACCGCCTCCACCTCCTCCTCCTCCTCCCCCGAGGGCTGGAAGGATTCGGGCGCCCACAGCCGCCCCTCCAACCTCTTCTGCAGCCCTGAAACCAGCACAGGCTGCCGGGGCAGCCGGGGATCGGTGGGGTCGCTGGCTGGGGGACTCCCGGCTGGCACCCCACACCCCAGGGATGGGGCGCTCACCTGGCCCTGCCGCCAGTGCTCCTGGAACAGTTTGTAGTTGCTGGCGTGGCCGGGGTCGTGCAGCCAGAGCAGCCCACTGGGGGCCAGGATGCAGTGGGACGCGGGGGGGTCCGGGGGGCTGGGGGGGCTCAGCTCGCCCCCCACCTGCCTCTCCTGGATCTTCCTCTCCACCACGCGGGCGATGATGCTGTCCAGGATGCTGGTCAGGCGATTATCCTGAGGAGGGGGGACGCAATTGGGGAGCCCCTCAGGCCACGCTGACCCCTCCCCAGCCCCCACCAAAGGGGGGTGGGCAGCAGGGGACGTGGTGACCAGATGGCCGCGGGACTCACGCTGGGCAGGGCGGGCGCCACGGGGGCGAAGGCCATGCGCACCCCGTCCTGGCCCAGGCACAGCTTCACGGCGGTGGAGGCCAGGAGGTCGCAGAGGGTGGTGGTCTGCACGGCCCCACCCCGCGCCGGGGGCTGCCCCGGGGACGGCGGCCCCCTCTCGGGGGTCTCTGCTCGGGGGAGAGCAAGGTCACGGTTGCCCACGCCGCCCTCCGCGTGTCACCCCTCACCCAGCACCCCAAAAGGGGAGGGGGGTGCGGCATCCCTGACCCCCCCGGAGCGGGGCCGTGCCCGCGGCGGGGGGGTCGCAGCCGGCCCTACCTTCCTTGATGGGCCGGGCGGGGTCGGCTGGGCCGTGGCTGCGGGGTGGCAGGGTGGGCACCGCGGCACCCGGCGGCTCCTGAAACACCCCGGACCAGGTGGGGATCCAGGTGGGAGCCACATCCCCACCCCCCAGACACGCCCTGTGCAGGGGTTGGGGTCCACCTGCGCCCCCTTTTCCCCCCATCCACAGCCGCCCCCCCCCCCCGTACCTGCCTGCCCGGGGCCTCTGCCAGGCTCTGCTCCGCAGCCCCCTCCCCGCAGGGACAGTGGGACTCGATGCCAAACTTGACCCTGACCTCGTGCAGGAGCTTCCAGAGCCGGGTCAGGACTGGGGACGGATGGGGACAGGGGTGTCAGCCCCCCAGCAGTGGGTAGAGGGTGGTTCTGGGGCTGGGGGACACACTCACCGCAGGTGGGGACGAACTGTGTGGGGACCAGGGATGACACGTGGTGGTCCCGCCCGGGGATGCACTCAGGTGGCTGTGCCGGACCCTCTATGTCAGAGAGAGGGTGCGTTTGTCCCCACTGATCCCCCCAAAGGCTGACACCCCCTTTTCCACCTCTCCCCATCCCCATACCAGGGCCATTGTCCTCCCTCCTGCTGCGGTGGCAGTCGGGGCACAGCTGGAAGCCACATCTGGCGCAGCTCCAGTGGGAGTTGAAGAAGCCACGCTGGCAGGCATCACAGAGCTGGGGGGCTCCTTCCCCCCGCCGCCAGCCCGTCACCCCTGCGAGAAACACAGCCTCAGCCTCCTCGTGTCCCCAGAGTCCCCAGTGCCACCCCCACCCTGGTCCCTGCTTACCCTCGGGCCCACCAGGGGCTCCCGGCCACGTGTCCCTGTCCCTGCGGACGGCGTCGCAGAAGGGGTCCCCCAGGACCCCCAGCAGGTACTTGGCCAGGCAGAGGCTGCTCCCCACACTCCTGCTCCCCACATTCCTGCTCCCCACATTCCTGCCCCCCAGCTCGGGGCCGGCCGCTTCCAGCAGCTCCCCCTCGGCCTCCCCCAGGGTGCAGAGGCCATCGACGCTCAGCTCCCCGTTGTCCCCCAGGGCGAACCTGCGGGGAGAGCAGACAGGAGGGTGCTCAGAGTTGGGGGGGTGGGAGGGTGCTCAAAATGGGGTGATGAGACAAGAGGTGAAAAATTGGGGTGGTGGGGTGCTAGAAGGTGGCAGGACAAGGAAAGGATGGGCAAAAGTGGGGTGAAAGGAGATCCCCTAAAGCGGGGTGAAGGGAGAGAACGCTCCAAAGTAGGGTGACGGGAGAGGGTGTTCTGAAGTGGGGTGATGGAGAAGATGTCCCAAAGAGGGGTGACAGGAGGGGATGCTCCAAATTGGGGTGAAGGGAGGGGATGTCCTAAAGAGGAGATGCTCAGGAGTGGGGTGACAGGAAGGAAACACTCGGAAATGGGGTGACAGGAGGGGACATTCCAAAGTGGGGTGACAGAAAGGGGTATTCCAAAGAAGGGGGTGCTCCATTGCCCCCTGGGACCTCCTGCTGGACCCCCCCACCCCGTCAGCTCACCTGCGGAAGTGCATCAGCCTGCAGGTGCTCTCGGGGGGCTCTTCCTCGTCCTCCTCGCCCTCGGGGTCCCCCCCGGCGCGGGGGGCACAGGCACAGCAGCGGGGGATGCTGTGGGGCAGCGCGGTGCAGGGCAGGCTCTGCAGGCACCACGGCTCCCCGGCGCGGCTCGGCGGCTCTGGGGACACGGGAGGTGCTTGGGAACACTGTGGAACCCCATCCACACCAGCTGGGAGGGAGTGGAAGCGTCCAAAGCCAGGCTGGATGGGGCTTGGAGCAAGCTGGGATGGTGGAAGGTGTCCCTGCCCGTGCCAAGGGGTTGGGACTGGATGGGCTTGAAGGTCCCTTCCAACCCAAACCATTCCGGGATTCTGGGATTCCATGACTGGCACGCTGCGGCGGGGGCTGGAAACTGGGCCAGAAAGTAGGGCTGGAAAGTAGAGCTGGAGCTCCTCCGCACAGGTCAGGGCTGAGATGCCAACGCCTCCCCGAGGAGTCACTGACCCAGCCACAGCACTGCCAATCCCCGGGAATCCTACCCGAGGGTGCCACGCCGCCCCAAAGGTGCCTTCCCACCCCCTGGGCATCCACCCGAGGGTGCCACGCCGCCCCAAAGGGACATTTCGATCCGTGCCCACCCTGGGAATCGCTGCCAGACCCAGTCATGCCGGGAAAAACCCCAGCACAGCAGGTTCCGCAGCCCACACGTGTTCCCAGCTCGTGTTGTGGGCGCCGGGAACCGGGATGCGAAGTTCCCTTGGGATTGGGTGCTGCCCCCGCCCTCTCCGCGGCCCCGCTGTGCACCCTGTGCATCCTCACCTCCGTCTCCCAGCTCCATCCTCCTCTCCTCGGGGTCCCCCGCGCCCTCCGTGCCATCACCCGGGCACACGCTGGCCTTGGTGCCCCTCTTGGCCGCCCCGGCGCCCTCGCCGGTGGTTCGGGGACCGTCGGCGGTGCCGTGGGGGCGTTTGGCCGAGCGCTTGCCCTCCGCGGGGGGCTCGGGACCCCCATCCCGCCGGGAAGCTTTGGAGCGGGGCAGCGACTGCTCTGAGTGCCGCGTCAGCCACGTCTTCTTCAGCTTGGTGTGGTTGCTGGGGGGGCACGGAAAACGCCCCCCGGGCATGCCCAAGGTGGGCTCGAAGGGGTTGGACACCCCGCAGCCCACCCCCGGGCACCCATCGCAGCCCGGGGTGGGGCACAGACAGGCCGGGGTGGGCTCCGGTTTGGCAAGACCCGCTGGGTAGTGCCGGTCCGCCAGCAGAGGCGAGGGATTTGGCTCCCCGCATGCCGGAGGCGAGCCGGGCTGGGCGCTTTGGTAGCCCAGGCGCTCATCTTTGGGCTCCGAGGGCCGGTCCGGCCCCGTGTCCGTGGAGAAATCGGCGCTGTGCGGCCGTGCGCCCACCCAGGGCACCCCGCAGCCCCCCGCGCCGGGCCGCAGGAGGAAGAGGGGGTGGCTGGCGCTGGGGGGAGGCGTGCGGGGGTGGGGAGCGGGCACCGCCGAGCTGCCCCCCGCCCGGCCATCCCTCCACGGGGCTCCCGGCAGCTCCGGCACCGCCGGCTCCCCTTCCCCGTCTCTGTCCTGCCCTGCCTGGCTCCTGCCCAGCAGCTGCGATGCCGCGTGGTTCTTGGTCGAGGGGTGGAAGCCGGGTTCTTTCTTCGGGTAAAACTCCTGGAAGGGAGCAGAGGGGCTGGTGTCACCCCAGGAGTGGGTCCTCGTCCCGCTTCTGTCACCCGCATCCCTGCGAGGGGATGATGGGGAGCATCCCGTTCCCCTGCCTCAGTTTCCCCACCGCCCCCCCTTCAGGCTGGGCAGCCGCCCGGTGCTTCCCAGTGCCCGGTGCCGGGGTTCTGGGGTGCCCGTGTCCCCCGCTGCCAGCGTGGGAAAGGAATGGGGAGCCGCAGCGGCACGGGGTGCGACGGGCGCGCCCAGGGCTGGCAGCGCTGCCTCCCGCCGCCCCCGTGCCGCGGCTGCCGCCGCCGTGACTCAGCCCGGGGGTGGCATCACCCGCAGGGACACCGCGGAGCACAGCGTCACCCGGCGCGTTCCCCCGGCGCTCGGGGGGCTGGGACCCCCCTGCCGAGCTGCAGGGGGGAACAGGGGGGCTGTGTCCCCCTCGGGGACGCTGCCCGGCCCTGCCCTGGGTGCGGTGCCAGCATCGCCTTTCGCAAGCCGCCGCTCCCAGCCGGGTTCAGGTGAGGCTGGAGCCGCTGGCACCTCCGGGGAGCACCGGGAACCCCCGAGTATCCGCGCTCCGGAGCCTCTCCGGGGTGTCCTACCTTATTCCCTGAGCTGGAGCAGTCGTCGAAGGGGGTCAGAGCCGCCTTGCACCTCGGCGGGACCCCCAGGTAGAGGGGCTGTCCCCAGGCGGGCGCGTAGGAGCCCAGCCGCCAGTCCACGCCGGCGAACCGCCCGTCACCCATCGCCCCCGGCCCCTCCGGCCCCGCGCCGCCGAACGGGGGGTCAGCCGGGGGTCCGGTGGGCAGCAGCGAGGACAGGAGGAAGGGGCTGTGCTTGGCCTCCACGAGGAAGGGGCAGTGGCGGAAAGCCGGGGGGTCTCCGGCCGTGTCCCCCGCCGCGGTGCGGGGCTTGCCGGCGGTGCCGGGGTGCTGCGTGTCCAGCCCCGGCACGGGCAGAGGGTAGCGGTGGTACGCGTGGCTGTAGAGGGCCAGCGGGGCCAGCACGGCCTCCGCCCACCGCGGCCCCGGGCGCTCCTTGCAGGGCTCCCCCCAGCCCGCCTTGGGCTGCCCGTTCCGGGGGGACAGCAGCGGGGGCAGCTCAGCTCCGTCCTTGGGGCGGCACAGGGCGTCCCGCAGGCACGGCGGAGCCGGTGGGTAGGGGCAGCCCAGCCGGCCACCGGCGAGCTCCCGGACGGGTCCCAAACATCCCTCGGAGCCCCTCCAGGGACATCCTTTCTCCACCCCGTAGCTCAGCTTGCCGGGCTCCGGGTAGCCCGGGAGTCCCAACTCGGCAGCGGCGCTTCGGGATAAAACCATCCCGCTGCTCTCCATCCCCCGGGAGTCCTGCGCTGCCTCCGGGGCTCTTCTCCACCGCGGCGGGGTCTCCCCCATCCTCGCGTCGCTGGCCATGCTGCTCCGACACTCATGTGGTGCTCAGCGCCGTCCCGGGCAGGCCGGATCCTGCGGGCAGGGAGAGGGGCATCAGCGGGGAACAGCACCGCCCCCTGCCCGGGCAGCGCTGCTGGGAAACTGAGGCACGGGGATGCTTGGGGGTGCTGCAGGGGGGCTGCCTTTAACCCCCCAGCTCCACCCTCCCGTGTTTGATGGGAGGCTCCCCGGCGTGGCGAGGGGATCCCGGGCTCCCGTGCCCCGCGGCATCCGTCGGGATGCACGATGCGGGCGGGCACGTGTCTGGGGCGTGTGTCCCCGTCCCATCCCGCCCCTCTTGCGCCCATCCCGGCGGGGCTGGCGGCCGGGACGCACCTCGCACCCACCAGTCCCTCCGCACCCAGCCTGGCCCCGCGCCCGGCCGCTGGCACCCAGCGTGGGGAGGCCGTGCCCCGCGCAGGTATTTGCCTCCGGCCAGGGCTGGGCTGCGCTTCCCAGGAGGGCTCCCAGCGAGGGGGGAGCTCCCCGCTCCCAGGGGCCCCTCCTGGGAGAAATGCCTGGGGAGATTTGCAGGATTAACCCTCCTCCGGGACCCGGGCCACACGCAGACGCGGGATGCGGAGCCAGACCTTGCAGCGGCGGCGGTCGCATCCCTTCCCCGTGTCCCCCAGTCCTCCCTGTCCGGCAGCTGGAGCAGCCGAGGGGGACAGACCCGAGGTCAGCCAGCTCCCAGCCCTGCTGCGGGGTGGGACAGAGCCGCCCCGATGGCCGGGATGGGGACAGGAGCAGGGTGGGGACAGCAGCGTGTGTCCCAGAGCCGCCTGTTCCCGTCACATCCTCTTCCCAGAGAGGGCAAAACCCCCATTCCCACGCTGCTCGGGAAGCATCCCGGACCACCCTGTCCGAGCCGGGGCACCGTGGGGCACAGGGACACCCTGGGGACACCCAGCCAGTCCCTCCAGGGCGCAGGACCCATCCAGCCCCATTTCAGGAAGTTCTCCCAGCACAGCTCACCAGTGCCCCGAAGCTGCCCCACCACCTGCCATCCCCCCAGCTGCCCCAGGGTGACATTGTCCCCTGTCCTTCATCCCATCCGGAGCACACGAAGCCGCTCCCGCTGCTCGGCGAACATCCCCACTGCCCCACAGCTACCTGGAGGGTCCATCAGGGACCCCAGTGCCGAGGACGAGCGGGGGTCTCTGCCGGTGACACCGGGTCCCGGAGAGGCGAAGCCGGGCGGGCAGGAGCACCTAAACCCACAGGCTGAAGGGGTCCGGCTCCGGGATCTGGAGGAGGCAGAAAGCCGCCCGGGCGGCCCTGGGGATGTTCTTCTCCGCCTGCTGGAGCTGGAGTTTTTGATCCATTGGCTTGGGAGGCTCCGTGCTCCTCCTGCCTATCGTCCTACGAGCGGGGGGTCCCGGCGAGCTGGGATTCAGGGACAGGGGTACCCAGGGAGCAGCGGCAGCACGAGCGGGACCTTCCCCCGGCTCTAGGCAACCTTGAGCATCCTGAGGCGCTGGCGGCGGTGGCGGCGGCTCTGCTCCCCACGAGCGTGCAGCCTCCGCCGGCTCCGGCAGCGACTGGGCGGGCGGGAGGGATGCTGGGGCTGCTGACGCCCGGGAACCGGGAATCGGCGCGGTGCCGGCGGTGCCGCCCAGCCCCGGGGGCACCGGCGGCGGTGCCAAGGCGGGCAGGTGTGCTCTGCCCCGTGCGGGTGAAGAAAGCGCCCTTTGTTCGCCAATGCCGCCCCGTCACCAATGAAAGGCTCCAGCCGCCCGCTCCGGGAGAAACTGGAATGGGAGAAACACCGGGATGGGCCAAAAGTCTCTGTCCTGGTGCTGGGGAGCTGGTGGGGGAGTGTCCGGCATGGAGCGTGTGGTGGCCATCCTATGGGATGTGAGCCCCCAGGACCCCAAACCCCTTCGGCTTTTGCCAAAGGTTACGGATCTGGCCTCAAGCCACGGTCCAGAGCCGTGTCCATCCCTCCTCCAGCTGCCTGGGATGAAGGCAGAGCTCCTCTACCTCCCTGCACACCCCGCAGCATCCGGGTGGGAAGAGCAGGATGTGCTCCAAGGGGTGCAGAGGGACCTTGTGGGGCACAGGGATGCTGAGACAGCATCCCGATGATGCCACCCTGACCGGGGATGAGGAGGGAGTGCCTGGGGCCACTCACCTGTGCCCTGCAGCCCACCAGGATCACACCCATGCCAGCCGTGCCCACCAGGATCACACCCGTCCCAGCCGTGCCCTGCAGCCCACCAGGCAAAAGCCGGGACCTTTTGGGTGCTCCTCACACCGTCCCCAAGCCGCAGGACCCCCAGCACCAGGACACCCCGACCCCAGGCCCACCAGCACCCACCACCCGCTCCTGCCGACAAGCCCTGGAGAGGGAGGAGCAGATCCAGGGGGGTCTCCCAGGTGGACACCCCATTCCTGGGCTCCCGGGGAGGTGGTGCTGATGCCAGCAGTGCCGTGCGGGTTTATGTAACCTGCGTGTGTCCCCGGGACGTGCCCGCCTTACATAAACCGCATCCCTCGGCGCGGCTGGCCCGGCACGGCTCGGCACGGCTCGGCAGCGGGGGCCGGGCAGGCTGGGGGCACGGGAGAAGGGGTGAGGGCAGGCCAGGGCCCGCGGGAGCCCAGCAGCGCCACGAAGAGCCGACCACGGGCTGCCTCCAGCTCAGCAGCTTCCTTGCGGTCTGGTCCCGCTGGGAGCCGGGCGCCGGGCTTAACCCTTGCTGGGCACGGCTCGGGGCACCGCGTGCCACCGGGGTCACTCGGCCGTGCCAGGTGGTCCCATCCCACCGCCAGCGTGGGTCAAGCCACAGCGGGACCCCCCCGAGCCCTGCTCGCCCAGGGGGGGAGGGTTTGGGGGGCCGCGGCGCCGGGATGCTGCTCGCTGCACCCAGTGGGTGCCAGGGAACAGGGAGGGGACCCAGACAGGGCTCGGGGCGAGGGAGAGCCCGCGCCTGCCTGCGATGAGAAGGTGCTGAAAGACAAACTCTTCCCGTTCCCCTCCCTCCGTTCCTCAGGAATGATGGATCCAGAAGGGCTGGAACGGAGGTGGCAGCCGGGAGGGACCCCAGGGGAGGGTCTGCAGCGTCCTGGTGTGGCCGGGTAGCTCTGGGGGTGCCCGGGGATGACGGGAATGTCGCGAGGGAGGGGACAGGTGAGGAGAGGGATGGACACGCCAAGCTGAAAGTGGGAAGCCCCAAGGAGGGTCCGTGGCAGCCGTTGCAGGGGCAAGGAGATGATGGAGGGACAACAGGGAATTTCCCACCATGCACCGGGGCAGCATCCCTGGGCACTGTCCCCTCCCCACGCCACGCTGCCCTCGGCGTGCCAGGGAGCCTGAGGCCTTGGTGAAACCTTCCCAGGGCCAGCACAGCCCCCACGGGGTAGCCACACTCTGGGACTCTCTGTTGGGGCTCAGCCACCGCCCCTCGATCCCAGGAGCGGGATCCGTGCCTGCTCCCACCACCCCAACCTCTGACCGGGGTCTCAACACGCCCTGCCTGTCCCAGCGCGACCCACGGAGGCTTCCCAGGGTGATCCGGGGGGTTCCAGGCTGAGCTTGAGTTCTGCCAGCCGGGAGATAACCCCCGAGGGGGGTTCTGCCTTGGGCACAGAGCTCCCAAATCCCTGTTTTTTCCCCCAAACAGGAGGGCGAGCAGAGGGACGGCAACACCCACGAGCCAAGCACTGGCCAGAGCGCCGCCGCGGGAGGCCGGAAACACCCGAATTAGAACCCTTGGCATCCCTGCCCTGCTCCATGCCAGAGCACGGGGGGGACGCTGTGAGGACGTGGGGCGGAGGGACACTGTCCCCACGGTGTCCCCTGGGATTGTGGGGGACGCGTGCGGGACAGGGGACTCCCGGGACGATCCAGCTCCGGCAAAAGGGACGGATGGGGGTCCTGATATCCCAGCTGACCCTCTCTGCTGGATGTTCCAGCAGCCCTGGATCCTGCCAGCCCTGTCCCGGTGCCCACAGCACCTGCTTGGATCAGGGCACCGCCAGCCCCTCCAGGAGCGGGCTCTGCACCCCCAAACCCACAAGCCTGGGGAAGAACCCAAAATCCAGCATTTTCCTCATGCAAAATGGATCCCTGCTTCAGCTTGCCCGGAGTCCACTGTGCTTACACAGAACCTCAGCCCTTCCTCTTCCTCCTCCTCCTCCTTCCTCCTCCTCCCAGCCCCGGCACGGAGCCCGGCACGCACCTACCTGCCTCCACCACGGTTCAGGTGAGGAAGCTGAGGGCACAGGCAGAGGAAGCAGCCCCGATCCCCCCCGTGCCCAGCACCGGGCGCGATGGCCGCGAGAGCTTTTGTTAATCTGCACCCGGCGCTTAAATAAAAAACAACAACCAAAAAAAAAAAAAAAAAAAAGGAAAAAAAAGGAAAAAAAACCCCACGTCAAACCTTCAGGAGTCTGGAGGCTGCGGCGGAGCGGAGGGCACGGGAGGACACTCACTCCCACACGAGCAGCTTTCTGGGAATTAGGGCCACAGCCCAACTGCTCTGGCAGCCTGCGCTCCCCTCCAGCCCTGGCTGCCCGTACGGCGGGGCCTGGGCAACCTCCCCGCTGCCGGTGCCGGTCCCGGACAGCCTCACCGGCCCCGTCTGGCCCCGCCGCCGCCGCAGGGTCGGACACTTCTCCCGACCCTAATCTCCCGCTTTTCCCCGGGGAGGTGAGTAAGCATCGCTAATCCCGCTCGCTTCGCTGCCGGGGACAGAGGAGCCGCTCCCCCCGGGCTGGGGCTACTCGCTGACACCCCCAACTCGCCCTCCCCAGCGCAGGTCGCCCCTTCCCCGGGCGCTGCACGCCCTCAAGGCGAAGCTCGGGATGGACGGAGCGAGGAGCGGGAGCGGCTCGTCCCCGCCAGAGGGGACCGCGGGATGTCGCAGCCAACGCACCTTTGGCGGTGCCCCCCATGCCCCGTGCGCGGCGGGGGGATGCCGGGGGGCACGCAGGAGGACCCGGAGGTGAGGGATGCTGCCGGATGCTGCCGTGCCCGCATCCCTCCCTCCCGCCCCGGGGGAGGACGAGCCGTCCCGGCAAGCCCCGGTGCGGGGGCACGGTGCCCGTCCTGTGCCACCCCCCTGGCCCCCCCTCTCCACGTGCCCGGGACTCCTGTTTACCCAGCGCCAGGAACCAGCTTCAAATACCTTGATGTAATTAAAAGCTCACCCCGGGGCCAAGGGCTTAGGACGGCAGCCAGGGACACGGGCAGCCCGCTGCCACCTGCGTGCCGCACAGGCAGGGCTGGCAGCTGCCCGCGCTCCTGGCAGCACCTACCTGGCAGCAGCCGGGGGCTCCTGCCCTCAGCCCGGGCTCCTCCGGTGCCCCCGCCGCGCTCCCG